>NC_066585.1:10412493-10766993 GCF_024323335.1 Lathyrus oleraceus | reverse complement strand
AAGAAATAATATACAATTCAAGCATGCTTGGTGATCTCAAACCACTCACAAGAGGTCCCTCCCAAAGGCAAAGGGAACCAAGATGCTTATGATCCTTGAGGCTTTGCAAATGAAATGCTATGATGCCATGAGGAATCTTATGGCCAAAATTGGGGTGTTACAAGGGGATTGATGAAATGTACATTTCATCTCCCAAAATGAATGAATGATTTTAACTTGATAAAATTCCTCCCATGACCAATTTGTGTTTCTCTTATCTCCCCTCCCTCTTCATCTTCAATCCTATTCTCCCCCATCTTTTCCATTGACCAATGAAGTCTCAATATCCTAAGGCTAATTGGTTCATAAATGACCTTGTGTTAGATGAACCATGATCGCGACTTTGGTAAGTCTATGTGGATCGTGACTGCAAGTGCACAGTCCTATCGCGTAGTTTTAAAGATTATCGAACCCACAAGGACTAATAATCGAACATATCGTGGTCTAATGTTACTATGTAAATCTAAGGCGAATGATTGTTCTAAGATTGGAGGGATGAAGAGAAATAACTATAAAATAGAATAAAGATAAAGATATAAGATATAGGGGATATCGGTATGTAATACATCAAACCTCGGGGATTCGATAGATAGTTGGTGTAATCTTATTGGTTAAAATATTCTTCAGTAGAAATTATTTATAGAAAGGACTTAGTCTCACACTCTCGTTTTTATTGACTCTGACCATACTCCTAAACCAGAATGCTTGGATCTCGCGGTCTCATTTTGAATTTAAAAGTATTTTTTGAATATAAATAAAGTCTAATTAATCCTAAAGCGCTCTCGTTGTGTTTAGGATTAATTCCTAGTTTCAGCTATCTGGTTAAAATCTCAAACTCTCGTTCTTGTTGACCGTAACCTTAGTTTGTTTTATACTCTCGTACGAAAAATAGTTTGATTAAAATAAGAAACTAAAGCCGGAAAAATAAGTTTTAATAAAAACTAACACCAATTATTTATTGAATCCCGTCGTTTCGACGGTCTTTACATACCGATACCTAAGGTTTAGCCGGACATAGATCCGGTGACAGACATGGCAATTGGGGAATTAAACATATAGTAAGGCATAAGTAAATAAAACAGTAAACAATAATAAACCTGGATTGCAATTTAAGAACTGAAATTGAATCTTGAATCTTCGATTAAATAATTCCGACAGGCTTTGGCAATGAATACCCCTTACAATTGAATCCCAAATGCGTAAAAATAATAAACCATAATAGTCCCCGATATGGAGAAACTATCCCTATTACAATGGTAAGAAACTGCCTAGAAACTAAAAGAAAAATAAAGCAAAACAAAAATTAATCGTAGACTGCAAACTGGAAGAAGAGAGAGTTCGTGCGAGTCTGAGAGGTCCTTTATATATCATTTTCATACTCCTCATTTGTAGCAAAAGTAGTGAAAACCGTGGCTAAAAAGGTGGAGGAAAAATAGGAAGACTAGGTTGTGGCAGTTGCCACAACCCTAGCTTCATGCTGAGTGGCGAGCGCCACTTTTGTAGCAATTGCCCACCATTTCTCAAGGGTTGGTGGCGGGCACCACCTCCCTCTTGGCCCAATGTGGAGGGCGCCACATCCTTTGGATAATGGGCGCCACAAGCCCATTTGCTTTTGTGGCCCATTATCCCTTTGGAAACCTCATTTTCTTCTCTTTTCTTGCCTTTTTCTTTCCTTTTTGCTATTTTCCATTTTTCTTGCGGTAAACCTTTTAATCGATAAATACCTTCAATAAACATAAAATATTGTGTAATAATAAGTGTTAATCGGGTAAAAAGCAATGCATATGGAGCCAAAAATACAATACATTTTCGTGTTATCAAACCAATACAAGTATGGATAAGATAGGTCCATCCTTTGATCTTTTTCTCTTTGTTTGTGGTATGTTTTAGGAGTATGGTTCATTATACCATATCTGTAACATGCATTAACACCAAATTTTCTATTGTCCGGCCTCAGATAGTTGTGACTTCTACATAAGTCCAATTACGATTGTTTAACATAGAGCAAAATTTTGACCCTAAAGGTGTAACACCCCTTTTTCTACCCCAAAATACTTAACATATAATCAGAGTAAATAAGCACGCATATAAACAAAAGGGCGTCACATCGACGTTTTCAAAAACTAAAAGCTTTCAAAAACCAACATCATTCATCATCAATATACAATACACCTGGTCATTTAAAATAACACCTTTCAGATATCATGAATATACAAGTATATGCGTTCGCAGCGGAAAATACTGAATATTCATGCATTTCATAAAATGATTCATGTCCCATACCATGACCATCTCTCAATAATCTCCTCAAGATAAAATAAAACCATATCCAGACTATTTGGCACTATGGCCTCTAAAACAACAATTGCAAATAAACATGTTCACGAGTAATAACATAATACATATCCAATTAAGATATGAGTTCAATACTACTAATCTACCCCGTGTTACATGACCAGAGCATTGACTCACTACCTAGTCTCTAAAACCAAAACACGGAAACTCTCCGGCTAAATCTCGAGTAAGCTACCGTCCACTTACTTCAGCAATACTACTCTTGAATATCTGCACGATACCCATGTAAAGGCAACATTCAAACAGAAGGGTGAGAATTAAAATCATTATGAAGAAGTATAATAAGGCACAATGATTAAATCAACAATTAACGGAATTCATCACACCTTGTATAACCATGTCGATAATATTAACCAACATTTATTTCACATGTTTCAAACATCCATCAAAACTCAAGGAGTACAATATTAAAATCCAATACTATGTTCCCGAATATGCACATAACTACAATTATCACATAATCACATATTTTGCCAAGTTATGTATCCAAACATCACCAAATTCAATTACCATATCTCATACACACCTCACAATCACATCAATGCATACATTCAATTATCACATAACTCTAATGTGACTCAATGCAAGACATGTGACTCTATGCATGTGGTACCGCAATGTGAACCCAATGTTTCACCGCTTTCCGATTCAATATCTAGAATCCAAGCCACGCTTCCGATCCGGACAAGATCAAAGTCAGTACGTCTATTTCCAATTAAGGATCAACGTCTGCTACGCCTATTTCCAATTAAGGATCAACGTCTATGTGAACCCACAGTTTCACCGCTTTCCGATTCAATATCTAGAATCCAAGTCACTACGTCTATTTCCAATTAAGGATCAACGTCTGCTACGCCTATTTCCAATTAAGGATCAACGTCTATGTGAACCCACAGTTTCACTGCTTTCCGATTCAATATCTAGAATTCAAGCCACTACGTCTATTTCCAATTAAGGATCAACGTCTGCTACGCCTATTTCCATTCAAGGATCAACGACTATTACCATGTGAACCCACAGTTTCACCGCTTTCACCATAAAGCTGACCATGCCATGAATGAATGTACAAATACCAACACATATGCAATTAAGATCATCTCTACCATCTTAACATTCCACATATCACCATAATTCAACTCTATGAATTATCCACCAATGGTACATATACACATTCATAACAATATATCATTCACAAATATAGGCTAATTATCAAATACGCACACTTAGATTTCATTTCAAAATGAATACAACCTTTAGAGTCTCAATTTGTCATTTTTCAACAGTGTTGACCGGTTAATGCTTTTAGGTAACCGGTTAACGCGAAACGGAATGCAATTCCTAGCAGATTTTCAACAGTGTTAACCGGTTAACGCAAAACTGAATGGACTTTCTGTGCAGATTTTAACAAGTAACCGGTTAACGCTTTTGGTTAACCGGTTAACACAAAACAGAATGCAGAATTTTCTGCGTTTTTCATCGTTGGAGGACTTTCGGACCTCCGATTTCGATTCCGTAAAAAGCCAAACACTCAGAAAATTATAACTCATATAATACTCTAAGTATATAAAGTTAATTTACAGTTTTAACACAATTAAATCACCACAAATCAAGAATACTCATCAAAACCTAACGATTCCAAAAACCATGAAATTTAGGGATTTCAACTTAAACATATTTCTACCCATTGACCCAATCATACTAACCCATAATAATAAGGATTCTCCCCCTTACCTCTTCAATTTTCTAGAAACCTTAGCTTCTCTCTTGTTCTTCCCCTCTTCTCCTTACTTTTCCTCTTTTCTTTCTCTATTGCCGTCAATGATCAAATGAATCCTACTTCTCACTCTCCTCACCTCTTACTATTCTAGTATTATATTTGGGCTTAAAGAATGATACCTCTAATTTAATTAATAGGCCCAATAAGACATAGTATTATAATATCTCTATTTAATTCAAATAAATTAAACCAACACAATATACACACCAAGTTAATTAATATAATCAATTATTATACTACTTAACCACCAATTAATTAATTAACACTCCAAAAAAATAAAATAAAATATAATAATAATAACATAAGAAATACATCCTAAAATTGGGTTGTTACAACTCTCCCCCACTTAAAAGATTTTCGGCCTCGAAAGTTTACCTCAAACGAACAACTCCGGATACGATTCCTTCATCTTGTCTTCGAGTTCCCAAGTAATATTGCCATTGGCGGCTCCGCCCATATCACTTTCACCAAAGCAATCTCCTTACCACGAAGCTTCTTCACTTCTCGATCTTCAATTCGCATAGGTGATGTATCAACCGTCAAATTATCCCTCACTTGAACATCATCTACTGGAACAACATGCGATGGATCCGCAATATACTTCCTCAATTGAGACACATGGAACACATCATGAATATTAGAAAGTGATGGTGGTAATGCAATCCGATATGCCACTTCACCTACCCTCTCGGAAATCTGATAAGGACCAATGAAACGCGGCGTCAACTTACGCGACTTCAAAGCTCTACCAACACCCGTTATTGGCGTAACTCGAAGAAACACATGCTCATCTTTCTTAAACTCAAGAGCCTTCCTCCTCTTATCATGATAACTCTTTTGAAGACTTTGAGAAGCCTTCATCTTCTCTTGAATCATCTTAATCTTACCCGTAGTCTCTTGAATCAACTCGGGTCCAACCATATCACTCTCTCCCGATTCGTACCAACACAAAGGAGTTCTACACCTTCTACCGTAAAGAGCCTCAAAAGGTGCCATTCCAATACTCGAATGGAAACTGTTGTTATACGTAAACTTGATCAAAGGCAAGAAACTATCCCAATTTCCTCCTTGTTCCAAAACACAAGACCTCAAAAGATCTTCAAGTGACTGAATAGTCCTCTCCGTTTGACCATCAGTTTGCGGATGATATACCGAACTCAAACGCAACTTCGAACCCAAAGCACTTTGCAAACCTTCCCAAAATCTCGAAGTGAACCTCAGATCTCTATCTGAAACAATGCTCGACGGAATACCATGCAAACACACAATCCTTTCGATGTACAACTTAGCAAGTCTCTCCATCGAATAATCCATCCTCATCGGAATAAAATGAGCACATTTCGTCAACCTGTCCACAACGACCCAAATCGCCTCACAATTACTCGATGTTCTCGGAAAGCCCGAAACAAAATCCATAGAGATACTATCCCACTTCCACTCGGGAATAGATAACGGTTGCATCAAACCAGACGACTTTTGATGTTCAATCTTTGACTTTTGACAAGTCAAACATGAATACACAAATTCCGCTACATCCTTCTTCATACCTTGCCACCAAAACATATTTCTCAAGTCTTGATACATTTTAGTAGCACCAGGATGAATACTCAGACCATTTCTATGCCCTTCCTCAAGAATCCTCTTTCTCAAATCCGCAACATCCGGAACACAAACTCGATCACGACACCTCATGATACCATTCTCATCAATCAGAAAGTCACCACCTTTGTCTTGATTAATCAATGTCATAACATTGACTAATTTTAGATCTGACTTCTGACCTTCTCTAATCTCGTCAATAATGACATACGTAAGCTTCAACATACCAAGCTTAACACACGAAGGCGTCGCTTCACAAACCAAACTCAAATCTCTAAATTGCTCCAACAATTCAAACTCTCGAATCATCAACATAGACATGTGCAATGACTTCCTACTCAATGCATCGGCTACAACATTCGCCTTTCCAAGATGATAATTCAAACCAAAATCATAATCTTTCAAGAATTCCAACCATCTCCTTTGCCTCATATTCAATTCTTTCTGATCGAACAAGTACTTCAAACTCTTGTGATCACTAAACACATCAAATCGCGATCCAAACAAATAATGTCTCCAAAGCTTCAACACAAACACAACGGCGGCCAACTTTAAATCATACGTTGGATAATTCCTCTCATGAACTTTAAGTTGCCTTGAAGCATAAACTATCACTTGCCCTTTTTGCATCAAAATACCTCCCAAACCCAACAAAGAAGCATCACAATACACAACGAAAGTTTCTAACGGATCCGGTAAAATTAAAATAGGAGCCGTAGTCAATCTTCTCTTAAGCTCTTGAAAATTCGCTTCACACTGCGAAGTCCAAATGAAAGCTTGACCTTTCCTAGTCAACTGCGTCAATGGTAACGACAACTTAGAAAATCCTTCAATGAACTTCCTATAATAACCAGCCAAACCAAGGAAACTTCTAATCTCAGCAACAGACTTAGGAGCTTCCCATTGAGATACAACTTCAATCTTCGTAGGATCCACAGAAATACCACCACTCAAAATCACATGTCCAAGAAAACTTACTTCACTCAACCAAAACTCACATTTAGAGAGTTTAGCAAACAACTTCCTCTCTTTCAACACCGATAACACAACCTTCAAATGCTCGGCATGATCTTCTTCCCTCTTAGAATAAATCAATATATCATCGATGAACACAACAACAAACTTATCCAGATAATCATGAAAAATTCTATTCATATACTCCATAAATACACCAGGTGCATTAGTCACACCAAAAGGCATCACGGAGTACTCGTAGTGACCATACCTTGTCCGAAAAGCAGTCTTTTGAATATCCTCAGCCTTTACACGAATCTGATGATACCCAGACCTCAAATCAGTTTTGCTAAACACACAAGCTCCAACCAGCTGATCCATCAGATCATCAATCCTCGGAAGTGGATACTTGTTCTTAATCGTCACTTTATTCAGTTGTCTATAATCAACACATAATCTCATAGAACCTTCTTTCTTCTTGACCAACAGAACAGGTGCACCCCACGGTGACACACTAGGGCGAATAAACCTCTTCTCAAGCAAGTCTTCAAGTTGACTCTTCTACTCTTTCAACTCAGAAGCAGACATTCTATAGGGAGCCATCTATACAGGACTAGTTCCAGGAACTAAATCAATCGAAAACTCAACCTCACGTTCCGGCGGTAAATAACTTATATCTTCCAGAAATACCTCCGCAAACTCACAAACTATTGGCAATTCTTCAATCGTCCTCTTCTCACGAATATCCAAGGTTGCCAACAACATAAACAACTCGACACCATCTTGCACCGATTCATCAACTTGCTTAGCAGACACAAACCAATCTTCCTTAGCACCAACCTCAGGAAAAATAACCGTCTTCTCAAAACAGTTGATATACACCCGATTAAATTCTAACCAACACCATCCTCGAATCCGACCTCTCTTCGGGTTCAGGAAAAGCACAACATTCTCAAAACAGGTTACCTGGCCAACACTGCACTCTTGCATGCAACAACATAATGTCCATGCTCGATACAATTGGAATATCCAAGAGAAGCAGACGCTTCTCCCCCACTTATTTCATTCCCAACCTGCAAATGGAAAATAAAACAAGCATCGACAGTGTTCTCACACACATGTCGCATACTAGGGAACAAACATAATTAAACAACCTGGCCGGACGGACCGACCTGCTCTGATACCACTAATGTAACACCCCTTTTTCTACCCCAAAATACTAAACATATAATTTTGATTGGTTTGAGTGTTAGCGGAAAAGGAAGATCCTGCGTTTTGTTCCGACAGTTGCTTCGCAAGTTGGCCTACTTGATTTTCCAGATTCTTAATTGTTGCTTCGTTACTCTTCTGATTTTCCATGGAAGCTTGCATGAATTGTTGAAGAGTGTCCTCTAGCTTGGAATTTCCTCCTTGCGATTGTTGGCCTTGAGAGTTTGGGTGTTGATAGAGACTTTGTTGCTGAAAATTTTGATTGTTGAACCTTGATGGTTGATAGCCTTGATTGTTTCTTGGTTGATAACCTTGATTGTTAGGAGGTTGTCTTTGATAGCCTTGATTTTGGTTGTTCACATAACTCACTTCTTCTAGTGGAGGACAAAAACCAGTAGGATGATCTCCTTGACATAATTCGCAACATGCTACTTGATGTCGAACTTGAGACCCTTGAATTTCCTTCATTTGTTGTGGAAGCTTGGCCATTTGTTGAGTAAGTAACTCCACTTGTTGAGAGAGTAGCTTGTTTTGAGCAAGAATGGCGTCATTGGTATTTAACTCAAGAACTCCCGGTTTACGTTGTGAAGGGCTATGGTCATGTTGACTTTGGAGATCATTGAGTGCCATCCGGTCAATAATGACTTTAGCTTCTTCCGCATTCATTGACATAAGAGAGCCACCCGCGGTAGCATCCAAAAGTGTCTTGTGAGTTGATTGGAGCCCATTTAGAAAAATATGGATTTGAGTGAGCTCATCAAAACCATGACCATTGCATTTCCTCAACATTGACTTGAATCTTTCCCAAGCCTCATTTAGAGACTCGTTGCTTCCTTGAGTGAATACCACAATAGCTGTTTTGGCTTCCATGAATCGGGATTAAGGGAAATATCTTTCTAAGAACTTTTCTTCTAACAAATTCCAATCCGTCATCACTCTTGGTGCTTGATCAAGGTACCACTCTTTTGCCTTTCCCACTAAGGAGTGTGGGAACATCCTCTTGAATAATGCCTCTTCACCCGTTTCATCAATTCCCGTAGAACCCGCAATCTCATAGAATTTGATGAGATGGATATACGGATCTTCATGGTCCATTCCGGTGAATGGATTTGCATAGAGAAGTTGGAGGATTCCGGTCTTCATCTCCGTATTTCTTCCTCCACGGGCAAATTGAGCATTCCTTCTTGGACTATTAGCGGACATTTCGGTACGATTATCATCCGCCATGTTCCCGTCACAAGCCTCTACAACCACTTCTTCGATTTGAACAAGTGCGGAAGTAGATGCTTCTTCTCTCCGGTTCCTCTCTTCGGCTAGTTTCCTTCTTCTTCGTGTTTTGCTATTGAGCTTCCTAAGTGTTCTTTCAATTTCGGGATCGAATTGAAATTGCTCCTCGGTAGCTTTTCCTCGCATGCACTAGAATCTACAAAACTAACAAGCCAAGTGAAACACAAGAGGGATAGTAATAAAAGTAACAAAACTTAAAACAATGAATTATTGCAATGCTTGTAATATCGAACACCAATCCCCAGCAACGGCGCCAATTTGTTGAAAAGTATATCTTCGGCAAATATTTTTATATCGTATCCACAGAGATTGGTTGTTATTACCACCGTTCTATAATCCAAATTGTTATAAGTTTAGAAAGTAACCAAGTTGTTTTGTTTGGAAAGTTATCTTTTTGAGTAAAATGTCACTAAAACAATAAAATGGTTTTAATCAAGTGTAAAAGCTTGGCAAGATTGGAGTTCACTATTCCAAGTGCTTATGATTCCTTATGATAACTATATAGATTTAAGATGATTGATGATGTTCAAGTATCCTCTCAATATCATTTATGTCTAAATGATATTGTGATAATCACTATATTGATCCTTAGACGATCTCTCCACCTAACTATCAATATAGCAATCTTTAATGGTTGATACAAAAGAAGAGTAATGAATAAATCTATCTCTACAACTTATTCACTACTTGAAAGCATATTTTCTGTCAAGACTTAAATAATCTCTTTCAACAACTATTCAAATCTGATATTCAACTTAGGGAAAAAATATCATTCAATACATCAACAATCTTTTATCATATATAAGAGTCAAATGAAATACATACACAAATAAGAATAGCTACTACCTCCAATCTTGACAAAATAGGGTTTAGCTCCTCATCATCATTTTGGAAAGCAAAATGCAATGGAAGAAAACTCTGTTTTTCTCTCTTACCACAAATCCAAACTATCAATGAATGTGTGGATAATTAATTCTGAACAATTTCCATTCTGATTTTCTAAAAGGGTTGACATTTCCTAAAATGATCATTTTCATCCAAAGCAGAAAAGCTCCCCTAAGGCAGACACCAAAATGGCAAAACCAGCTGGCCTTGAAAACAGCACCTTTGGCCAAAAACAGCTTGCTGGATTCGCAGGCTTCGCGGCACGAAGGGGGTTCGCGGCGCGAACTGAAGCTACTTCAGCTTCCTTGCCTTGCAAGCTTCATCCAAAGAGTCTTCCCAATGGTATTCTTCCAAGTTAGGCTTCCAAATTGCATTCAACACTTCTTTAAAATTATGATTGTGCATTCCAAAGCTCTCTTGCCCAAAAATTCTACAAAACTAACAAATATGTGAAATAACTATTCAAAACAACATAAATTAAACTTAATTGCATTTATACAAAATAGTGAGAATAAAAGTGGATAATTACATCAAAACTTGGTAAAAGGGACCAATAAAATGATATAAAAAGTAGTACTAATTGGTCCCTAACAACTCTCCCCAACTTAGCATTTTGTTTGTCCCTAAACAAAAGTTTCCACCACCACAACCAAAGCAATGACACAAAAGATTGAAACAAGGATTTACCAAGGACATTCAAATGGTTCAAATGTGTTTGGCACTTTCTCAATCCACCTATCTCAATTCTAGACAAAACATGAATAAGAGAAATGGTTGAGTGCAAAAATCATTCCAAGGAATTCAAAGCCATATATGTCAAAATTGAATCAAACTTACACACACATCATAATAATGATGAATAACATGAAGGGTTACTTTCACTCATCCAAGCAATTAAATCAACAACAACTCAAATCATGCGGTTATCACAATAATTACCGAATCATGTGAAAAATGAGAATAAAGAGGTCTTTCAAAGGTTGTAATGTGACTTAGGTTACAAGAAAGGATATGATCAAGAGAATTCAACAAAGTTGCCTATCCTAAGGGAGCATTCCCAAACATTCAACTCTACACAATTTCCATTTCTTTGATCCCTATCTTTTTCTTTTTCTTTTTCTTTTCACATCCACACAACCATGAGCATTTTCTTTGCTTTTTTCTTTCTTTTCTTTATCTTTGCTCTACGGTTTCAAGGGTGATTTCTTTTTCTTGTTTCTTTTCATATTTTCACCCTTTCATAAAAACTCACTTTTCCAAGTTTCTAATCACATCTTTTTTTACTTTACTCTCCCCAACTTTAGATTCCAAAACCAAATTTATTCAATAATTATCCCTACTTAAACATAAGCAAAAGGCAAAATTTGCAAACAACTCGGTTTGAGGGTTCAATTGATACGAAAGAAATTAGGATTCATTTATTCCAAAAATTTCAATTGATTTTACAATTATCAATCAAATGAATCCTAAAATAAGCTCAAAGGGGTTTAACTAAGGATTACTCCTCACAAGGTTAGTTGATTCAAACTTTTTGGTCAAGTGGTTTTTCTCAACAAACAATGCCTCTATCATTTTCAAAATTTTCACACAAAAATAGATTGATGCATGATTTAGCATGATAAGAATGAGTTGAAATAATGCTCGGTTTCTCGCATTTTAGTGTACAATGGAAAGCTTCCTCACAATTGGTTAAGTCCTATTTTGATTCAAAAATGACATATATTTCAATGAATTTATGATATGGAATTTGCACATACCATCAAACTACTCATGTTAAGTCTAGAAACCGATAAAGTGTACCTTGAAATGCCGACACTAATTCTTATCATCACCACTCGAAGTGTCTTATGCCTCTTTCTTTGCAAACATTTCTTGGTTGCTTTAAGCTTGACTTAAGAGTAGGAACAATTAAACAAAAATTGTTGGTAAACCAAATTGATTGTAACACACTTTAAATCTCAAAGAGTATTCATGCAAATATCAAAACAACTAACAAACCAAAGTTTTGGTGAACTAGAGCCACCCAAAAGTACAATCAAAATTTTACAAAAGCAAAATAATACAAAGAAACTCAAAATAAAATAAACTCCTCAAATTCACCAACTCCTCAATCTTCCTCCTCTTGGCCACCACCAACAGATCCAAGGACGTCCTCCATCTCCTCATTATGGTTTGCACCACTTCCTGCACCCCCCATAAAAGTTGGCCTGCCCTCAGGCCAATTAGCATAAGCAACATATTCCGCCTGAGAAGGAAATGTGCGGGCTTCGGGTGCAAGGAACGTGTTCTGGAACTGTTGCTGCATAGCATCAAAAATAAATGATTGAGACCTCCTAGAGGCCTCAAAGCTCTCACAGCAATAATTGGCAAACGCCATCTGGTCGAAGACTGGAGTAGTGCGGGGTTGGGGTCTAGAGGACGAAGTCCCAGCTCCTTCGACTCTGTTCATCTGGCTTTGGCAGAACCTATTCAGATAAGCATCGTTAATCACACTAGTGATAGAGAAGTGTACTTCATCCGGAATGACAACATTCGCCCGTCGACAAAGTCCCATGATCAGCCCCGGGTATGCAAGCACGCCTGCTTTACCACCAAATTTTGTTCCGCTTATAGCCATCTTCCGCATTTCTCCCGCTATGATTGATGCTACATCCACAGATTTACCGATCATGATGTAGTACATCAAACACCCTACATCCAAAGGGATCGTGGTGTTGTGGCTCCTTGGCTGGATACTGTTCAACAGCAGCACCAGAAATACCCTTGCTTCCAGATTTAGATTTTCTCTTTTCCATGATTTTGGAAGTCCTTGATCATTTAGGTCAAATGTTTTTCCTTGAAGGCACAAGATGGAACTCACCGCTGGAAGGTCCCAAACGTTGACCAATTCCTGGGTACGATACTCACACCGTTCATTCTCTCCCAAGGTTAGAGGATTACCAAGATATGAGTTAATTGCCTTTCTGCCAAAAGAAATAATCCTGCCTCTTACCCTTGTTTGGTAGTTGAAAGCTACTCCCTCTTCAAGATGCATGGCGTTTGCATAGAACTCTCGTACAATATCATAATTGATTGCCGCCTCAGGTTCACAAAGTTTGGTCCACCTTCTTCTCTCAAAATTTGAAACCAAATTCGGATAAGTCCCACCCGGTGATAAACGGATGAACCTTTCCGGTTGGATGGTTCTCTTGATTAAGTTTTCAAATTGTTCTTCGTGTTCGTCACTTGTGAACCGTCTCAATGAACGAGGAGGAACAGAAGCCGTGGTTTTTGTTCTCTTAGACATCTGCAATAAACATCAGAACAACCACACAACAAAACATGAAAAGAGTTAGCAATCAACAGCATAAAACATGGCACTGGAATTTCCCAGTTCGCGGCACGAACCCTGCGAACCAGGAAATCTCCAGGAGCCTTCTAGGGTTCCAAATATTTGAAGGTTATTACTTCCAACAGTCATAATCATAATCTCTATCCTAATCCTAATCTGAACTCATATTAGACATGCAAGGTTATTTCAAGTGTCAGGTTTCAATTTTTACAGAACCCTAACCTTACCTAAATGAGCACCCGAAAGGAATGGAGAAGCGAACATGAAAAGAACAACATACCTTATTGAATTATACTTGATTCTTTGTTAACAAACGAGATTTGGGAAATGGAGAGGGAAATTTTTAGTTTTTGGAAGTTTGGAAGTGGGAGTGGAAAAGAGGGAAAGTTGTTATTTTGAAAATGAAATAGAATGGACAGAAAAAATAACCTACACAGAACTTAAGTGGTTCTGCCACGCACCGTTCGCGGGGCGAACCTTGTTCGCGGCGCGAACTGAGTCTTTGCATTCAGTTCGCTGGGAGAAAGATGGTCGCGGGGCGAACTGCAGTGGACAGAACTCAAGTTTCACAAAAATTAACACAGCAGAATATCAACACAGCAGAATTTAGAAAATTTAAAATGCAGACTTACAATGTTGGGTTGCCTCCCAACAAGCGCTTTGTTTAACGTCGCTTAGAGCTCGACGGTTCAATGATTAGCCCGGTCCGGATAGAGAAATGACACACACATCCCAATTTACGTCGCCACTATGGTAGACTTTGAGTCTTTAGCCATTTACAGTCCAGCTCTCTTGTGACTTTGGATCCTCGATCACAAAGGCCCCATAGTTGTGCACCTCTTTGACAACAAACGGTCCTGACCACTTTGACTTCAGCTTACCAGGGAATAACTTCAACCTTGAGTTGAAAAGCAATACCATTTGTCCAACGTGAAACTCCTTATGACAGACCTTTCCATCATGGTATGCCTTTACCTTTTCCTTGTAAAGTTTATTCGAATGGTAAGCGTTGTTCCTTGATTCCTCCAATTCATGGAGTTGTCCTTTTCTTCTTTCTCCAGCTAAAGTGGAGTCGAAGTTCAAGAATTTGAGAGCCCATAATGCCCTATGCTCCATTTCTACTGAAAGATGACAAGTCTTCCCATACACCATTTGAAACGGATTTAGCCCAATAGGTGCTTTGTAGGCGGTACGATACGCCCACAAAGCTTCATCTAGTTTTAAAGACCAATCTTTTCTTGAATTCGAGACTGTTTTCTCAAGGATCCGCTTGACTTCCCGGTTAGAAACCTCCGTTTGACCATTCGCTTGTGGGTGGTAGGGAGTGGTCACCTTGTGCTTTACACCATAATGTTGCAAAACTTTTTCTAGAGGTGTATTGCAAAAGTGTGATCCTCCATCACTTATCAACACCCTAGGCACACCAAAACGTGAAAATATGTTTTTCTTTAAAAAATTTATCATTGTTTTGGCATCGGCCTTAGGTGAAGCAATTGCTTCCACCCACTTCGAAACATAGTCAATGGCTACTAGTATGTACTCATTTGAGAAAGAAGAGGGAAATGGGCCAACGAAATCAATACCCCAACAATCAAAAACTTCTACTTCTAGCATGTTGGTTAGAGGCATTTCGTCCCGTTTGCCTATTCCTCCACTCCGTTGGCATGTATCACAACTCTTCGCGTGTTCATATGCATCTTTAAATAAAGATGGCCAATAAAAGCCCGATTGGAGCACTTTAGTGGCTGTTCTCAAACCGCTATAGTGACCTCCATACAGAGAGTTGTGACAATGCCAAAGGATGTCTCTTGACTCCTCACTTGTTACACACCTTCTCAAAATATTGTCTATACCCATTTTAAACAGATAAGGATCATCCCAAACATAATATTTTGCATCCGCCAAGAATTTCCTTCTTTGATTGCAAGTGAGGTCTTCCGGTGTTAAACTGGTTGCCTTGTAATTTGCAAAGTCGGCAAACCAAGGCCTCACTTGAATCGCATACAGTTTTTCATCTGGAAAGTCTTCTCTTAATTCCTCTTCTTTGTTTGCAATGTCCACATTGACCAAACGAGACAAATGATCCGCCACCAAGTTTTCGGAACCTTTTTTATCCCGAATTTCCAAATCAAACTCTTGCAGTAAGAGAATCCAGTGAATTAGTCTTTGTTTGGAATCCGGTTTGGTTAGCAAATATTTGATCGCCGAGTGGTTAATGTATACTACAACTTTTGACCTAATCAAGTAAGCTCTAAACTTTTCCAATGCGTACACTATAGCTAGTAACTCTTTTTCAGTTGTCGCATAATTGACTTGTGCTTCATTTAACACTTTACTAGCATAATGGATAGCATGAAAAACTTTATCTCTTCTTTGACCCAACACCGCACCAACCACATAATCGCTTGCGTCACACATAAGTTCAAAATCAAGCTTCCAATTTGGTGCCACGATTATGGGTGCGGTGACTAACTTTTCTTTTAAATCAAGGAAAGCTTTGAGACATGACTCATCGAAAATAAAATGCGTACCTTTGTTAAGCAAGTTACTCAATGGCTTTGCTATCTTTGAAAAATCTTTGATGAATCTCCGGTAGAAACCAGCATGTCCGAGAAAGCTCCTTATTCCTTTTATATTTGTTGGAGGTGGTAGTTTCTCGATAACTTCCACCTTAGCTTTGTCAACTTCTAATCCTTCGGAGGATATCTTGTGTCCGAGTACAACACCTTCGGTGACCATGAAGTTGCATTTTTCCCAATTGAGTACTAAGTTGGTCTCCACGCATCTTCCCAAAACCACATCAAGATGTTTTAAGCACAAATCAAAAGATGATCCATAAACTGAGAAATCGTCCATGAACACCTCAATGCATTCTTCTATTAAGTCCGAGAATATCGCTTGCATACACCGTTGAAATGTTGTCGGTGCATTACATAACCCGAAAGGCATTCTTAGGTAAGCAAAGATGCCAAAAGGACATGTAAAAGCCGTCTTCTCATGATCCGCCGGATTGACCGAAATTTGGTTGTACTTCGAATACCCGTCCAAGAAACAATAGAAATTTTTGCCGGCTAACCTTTCCAACATCTGATCCATGAAAGGTAGTGGGAAGTGATCTTTCCTTGTAGCTTGGTTCAGCCTTCTATAGTCAATACACATCCTCCACCCGGTTACCGTTCTTGTTGGAATCAACTCATTTTTATCATTTTTGATAACCGTCATGCCACCTTTCTTGGGAACTACTTGTACCAGACTCATCCATTCACTATCGGAGATAGGATAAATCATTCTGGCTTCCAAAAATTTGACAACTTCTTTCCAAACTACTTCTTTCATCGATGGGTTTAGACGCCTTTGAGGTTGTGCAACGGGTTTGAAATTCTCTTCCATCATGATCTTATGCATACAATAGGCCGGACTAATACCCTTCAAGTCGGATAAATCCCACCCTATTGCACCTTCATTCTTTTTCAGCACTTGTACCAATTTGTATTCCTCTTTTATGGACAAGGTGTTGCTAATGATCACTGGTTTAGTACACTCGTCACCAAGGAACACATACTTCAAGTGTGAAGGTAGAATTTTCAACTCGAGTTTTGGTTCTTCCATTTTCTTTGTCGCATCCAAGTCTTCCTTTGTTTCTTCTTGATAAGCAAGCTCGCCACAAGACTCTAACTCATGCAACATTGCTTCAATCTCTTTTTCTTTATTTTCGATCAACACATTGTAGGCTCCGATAAGAGATCTTTCTAGAGGATTCGAAATATGAACTTGATTTGCGACCTCCACTACTTCCTCTTCTATTGCATCAATTCGGAAAGAATCATGCTTGTCATTTGGATGCTTCATGGCTTCAAAGAGATTAAAGGTCACCTCTTCATCTTGCACTCTCACCTTCATTAGTCCATCATCAATGTCAATCATCATCTGGGCTATTTTCATGAATGGCCTTCCAAGAATTAGAGGAACATCACGATCTTCATCCATCTCTACTATCACGAAATCTACTGGAAACAAGAATTTATCCACTTTCACTAACATGTCTTGAGCAATTCCATATGGTGAAGTGGTAGATTTGTCGGCTAGTTGTAAAGTCATCCTTGTCGATTTGATCTCAACATTTCCCAATCTTTTAACAATGGATAGGGGGATTAGATTGATGATATATCCCAAGTCAATCAAACCATTACCAATGTATGTGCTTCCAATGGTTACCGGTAAAACGACTCGGCCCGGATCGGATTCCTTCCTTGGGAGGGTCTTTTGAATGATGGCACTACAACGTGCATCAAGCAAGATAGTTTCGTCTTCCACGTGTCTCCTTTTCTTTGTAAGAATGTCCTTCATGAACTTTGCGTATCGTGGCATTTGCTCTAATGCGTCGGCAAATGGAATATTGATTTGAAGTTGTTTGAATATGTCCATGAACCGTGCATAATGCCTAGCGTTGTCCTTCTTCGATGGAGCATGCGGATAAGTTAGATGTGGGGGTGGAATGACGCTCACACCTTTCTCTCCTTTCTTCTTCTTTCTTGGTTCGGCATCCTTTTTCACCTTCAATTCAGTCTGCTGCTCTGTTGGCAAATCCTGCTCTTTTCGCGGCGCGAACTGAAGAGTTCCAGCCACTTTCTCCCTTCCACCAACCATATCCTCTTTTTCCAGCACCCCATCCATATCATTCTCTACTGTAATTTCCTCACTTTTTTCACTTGTCAACTCTTTACCGCTCCTCGTGACAATTGCTTTACAATGCTCCTTTGGATTGGTTTGAGTGTTAGCGGAAAAGGAAGATCCTGCGTTTTGTTCCGACAATTGCTTCGCAAGTTGGCCTACTTGATTTTCCAGATTCTTAATTGATGCATCGTTACTCTTCTGATTTGCCATGGAAGCTTGCATGAATTGTTGAAGAGTGTCCTCTAGCTTGGAATTTCCTCCTTGCGATTGTTGGCCTTGAGAGTTTGGGTGTTGATAGGGACTTTGTTGCTGGAAATTTTGATTGTTGAACCTTGATGGTTGATAGCCTTGATTGTTTCTTGGTTGATAACCTTGATTGTTAGGAGGTTGTCTTTGATAGCCTTGATTTTGGTTGTTCACATAACTCACTTCTTCTAGTGGAGGACAAAAACTAGTAGGATGATCTCCTTGACATAATTCACAACATGCTACTTGATGTCGAACTTGAGACCCTTGAATTTCCTTCATTTGTTGTGGAAGCTTGGCCATTTGTTGAGTAAGTAACTCCACTTGTTGAGAGAGTAGCTTGTTTTGAGCAAGAATGGCGTCATTGGTATTTAACTCAAGAACTCCCGGTTTACGTTGTGAAGGGCTATGGTCATGTTGACTTTGGCGATCATTGAGTGCCATCCGGTCAATAATGACTTTAGCTTCTTCCGCATTCTTTGACATAAGAGAGACACCCGCGGTAGCATCCAAAAGTGTCTTGTGAGTTGATTGGAGCCCATTTAGAAAAATATGGATTTGAGTGAGCTCATCAAAACCATGACCATTGCATTTCCTCAACATTGACTTGAATCTTTCCCAAGCCTCATTTAGAGACTCGTTGCTTCCTTGAGTGAATACCGCAATAGCTGTTTTGGCTTCCATGAATCGGGATTAAGGGAAATATCTTTCTAAGAACTTTTCTTCTAACAAATTCCAATCCGTCATCACTCTTGGTGCTTGATCAAGGTACCACTCTTTTGCCTTTCCCACTAAGGAGTGTGGGAACATCCTCTTGAATAATGCCTCTTCACCCGTTTCATCAATTCCGGTAGAACCCGCAATCTCATAGAATTTGATGAGATGGATATACGGATCTTCATGGTGCATTCTGGTGAATGGATTTGCATAGAGAAGTTGGAGGATTCCGGTCTTCATCTCCGTATTTCTTCCTCCACGAGTAAATTGAGCATTCCTTCTTGGACTATTAGCGGATATTTCGGTACGATTGTCATCCGCCATGTTTCCGTCACAAGCCTCTACAACCACTTCTTCGATTTGAACAAGTGCGGAAGTAGATGCTTCTTCTCTCCGGTTCCTCTCTTCGGCTAGTTTCCTTCTTCTTCGTGTTTTGCTATTGAGCTTCCTAAGTGTTCTTTCAATTTCGGGATTGAATTGAAATTGCTCCTCGGTAGCTTTTCCTTGCATGCACTAGAATCTACAAAACTAACAAGCCAAGTGAAACACAAGAGGGATAGTAATAAAAGTAACAAAACTTAAAACAATGAATTATTGCAATGCTTGTAATATCGAACACCAATCCCCAGCAACGGCGCCAATTTGTTGAAAAGTATATCTTCGGCAAATATTTTTATATCGTATCCACAGAGATTGGTTGTTATTACCGCCGTTCTATAATCCAAATTGTTATAAGTTTAGAAAGTAACCAAGTTGTTTTGTTTGGAAAGTTATCTTTTTGAGTAAAATGTCACTAAAACAATAAAATGGTTTTAATCAAGTGTAAAAGCTTGGCAAGATTGGAGTTCACTATTCCAAGTACTTATGATTCCTTATGATAACTATATAGATTTAAGATTATTGATGATGTTCAAGTATCCTCTCAATATCATTTATGTCTAAATGATATTGTGATAATCACTATATTGATCCTTAGACGATCTCTCCACCTAACTATCAATATAGCAATCTTTAATGGTTGATACAAAAGAAGAGTAATGAATAAATCTATCTCTACAACTTATTCACTACTTGAAAGCATATTTTCTGTCAAGACTTAAATAATCTCTTTCAACAACTATTCAAATCTGATATTCAACTTAGGGAAAAAATATCATTCAATACATCAACAATCTTTTATCATATATAAGAGTCAAATGAAATACATACACAAATAAGAATAGCTACTACCTCCAATCTTGACAAAATAGGGTTTAGCTCCTCATCATCATTTTGGACAGCAAAATGCAATGGAAGAAAACTCTGTTTTTCTCTCTTACCACAAATCCAAACTATCAATGAATGTGTGAATAATTAATTCTGAACAATTTCCATTCTGATTTTCTAAAAGGGTTGACATTTCCTAAAATGATCATTTTCATCCAAAGCAGAAAAGCTCCCCTAAGGCAGACACCAAAATGGCAAAACCAGCTGGCCTTGAAAACAGCACCTTTGGCCAAAAACAGCTTGCTGGATTCGCAGGCTTCGCGGCGCGAACTGAAGCTACTTCAACTTCCTTGCCTTGCAAGCTTCATCCAAAGAGTCTTCCCAGTGGTATTCTTCCAAGTTAGGCTTCCAAATTGCATTCAACACTTCTTTAAAATTATGATTGTGCATTCCAAAGCTCTCTTGCCCAAAAATTCTACAAAACTAACAAATATGTGAAATAACTATTCAAAACAACATAAATTAAACATAATTGCATTTATACAAAATAGTGAGAATAAAAGTGTGTAATTACATCAAAACTTGGTAAAAGGGACCAATAAAATGATATAAAAAGTAGTACTAATTAGTCCCTAACACCAACCCCCTTACCTGTAATCTCTGACATTTTATTAGTTTTGATTTAAAAACTTCTTATCTTTGGGTTTTGTTCGTACGTTTCCCTTTTCCTTTGAAAACAATAAAAGCGCGGTGGCGACTCTGGTTTTATTGACGTTAAGTTTATCCATAGCTTAATGGTCATGAATTTACCTCTACATGATGCACGAGTGTTCATGATGTTCACTTCCTTGAGAGTGGAAGGTGAAGCGGTGTTTATTGATCTACCTATTGTATGTGGGTTTTTATATGTGTTTCCATATGACATTAATGATTTTCTACCATATATATATATATATATATATATATATATATATATACTCTCTCTCTCTCTCTCTCTCTCTATATATATATATATATATATATATATATATATATATATATATATATATATATATATATATATAGAGAGAGAGAGAGAGAGAGAGAGAGAGAGAGAGAGAGAAGTTGAGTTCGCCATAGATTTAGTACATGGTACTAGACTTGTGTCGATGGAACCATACAGAATATCAGCGTCAGAGTTGGTTGAGCTGAAGAATCAGTTAAAAGAGCTTTTGGGAAAGAAATTTGTTAGACTAAGTGTATCACCGTGGGGAGCACCAATGTTATTGGTTAAGAAGAAAGATGCAATCATGAGTTTATGTGTTGATTATCGACAGCTAAATCAGGTTACTATCAAAAACAAGTATCCTCTTCCTAGAATTGACGACCTTATGGATCTGTTGGTTGGTTCTTGTGTGTTTTGAAAGATTGATTTAGATCAGGATCTCATCATATTTGAGTGAAGGCTAAAGATATTCCGAAGACTATGTTTAGAACTTGATACAGTTACTATGAGTATTCAATGATTTCATTCAGTGTGTCTAATTCCCCATGTGTGTTCATGGAGTATATAAATAAGATATTACATCCTTACTTGGACCAGTTTGTTGTGGTGTTCATACAAAATATCCTGGTGTATTCTAAATCAGATGAAGAGCATGCAAGATATATCCAAGTCGTGTTACAAGTTTTACGGGAGAAGTAGTAGTACGCCAAGTTGTCCACGTGTGAGTTCTGGTTGCGAGAGGGAGTTTTCTTGGTCATGTGATTTCTAATGGTGGTATAGCAGTTGATCTGTCTAAAGTATATGCGGTGTTGCAATGGGAGACTCCTAAATTTGTTACTGAGATCAGAAGTTTTCAGGTTTTACCTGCTTATTACAAAAGATTTATTGAAGGCTTTTCTAAGATAGCTTTTCCTTTGACTCAGTTGACTTAAAAGGGTCAAGCTTATGTGTGGGATATCCAATGCGAGAAATCTTTTCAAGAGCTAAAGAAAAAGTTAACAACGACACCAATTTTGATCTTACTAGATGCAAATGAATATTTTGTTGTGCATTGTGATGCTTCAAAGATGGGTTTAGGTGGTGTGCTTATCCAGAATCGTCGGGTTGTAGGATATGCTTCGAGGAAGATGAGAACTCATAAGAGGAATTACCCTACCCATAACTTAGAGTTAGCAGTCGTAGTTTTTGTGTTGAATGTATGGAAGAATTATTTGTATGGTTCGAAGTTTTAAGTGTTAAGCGACCATAAGAGTTTGAAATACTTGTTTGATCAGAATGAATTGAATATGACATAAATAAGGTGGCTAGAATTCTTGAAGGACTATGATTTCAAGTTGTGTTACCATCCTCGTAAGCTAATGTGGTAGCAGATTCGTTGAGCAGGAAGTCCTTGCATATGTCGACATTAATGGTGAGATAATTTGATTTGATCGAGCAGTTTCAATATCGTAGCCTGGTGTATTAGATAACTCTTGTTAGTTTGAAGTTGGGACTACTGAAGTTGCCCAACAATTTTCTTGATGAAATAGAGAAAGTCAGAAGCTCGATTTGGATTTGGTTGATCGTTGAGCATTAGTTAATCAAGGTAAATAAGTGGACTTTAGAGTTGACGAGAATGGGATCTTGAAGTTTCGGGACAGAGATTGTATGTCTGATGTGCCAGAATTTAAGAAGATGATTTTGGAAGAGAGCCACAAAGTAGTTTGAGTATTCATCCCGAAGCCACTAAGATGTACCAAGATCTTAAGAAAATATTTTGGTGGCCAGGTATGAAGAAGGATGTTGCAAATTTTGTTTACGCTTGTTTGACTTGCCAAAAGTCAAAGATTGAGCATCAAAAACCACCTGGACTGATGCAACCATTAAGTATTCCTGAGTGGATGTGGGATATCATCTCTATGGATTTCCTGATAGGTTTGCCTAAGACCCTAAGGGGAAGTGATACGATTTGGGTTGTTGTGGATAGACTGACTAAGTCGTCTCATTTTATTCTGATAAAGATCAATTTTCGTTACAGAAGTTGGTAGAGATCTACATCAGTGTGATTGTGAAGCTGCATGGGATTCCATAGAGTATTGTTTTTGATAGAGATCTGAGGTTCATGTCAAGGTTTTAGGAGAGCTTTTAGACAACCTTGGGAACTAGATTGAGGTTGATTTCTGCCTACCATCTGCAGAAGGACGGTCAGACTGAGGGGACTATTTAGTCTTTGAAGGATTTGTTGAGAGCTTATGTCTTAGAGAAAGGAGGTGCTTGGGATAACTTCTTGCCATTGGTTGAGTTTAATTATAATAGAAGTTACCATTCTAGTATTGGAATGACACATTTTGAGGCTTTGAATGGTAGGGGTTTAGGCTACCTTTGTCTTGGTATGAATCTTATGAAAGTGTTGCACTTGAGCCTGAGATTGTTCAACAGACTACTGAGAATGTCAATATGATTCAAGAGAAGATGAAGGAATCCCAAAGCAAATAAAAGAGTTATCATGATAAACGAAGGAACACTCTTGAGTTTTAAGAGGGTGACTATATGCTTTTAAGAGTCGCTTGGGGACTGGTTTTGGTTGTGCGCTGAAGTCTCGGAAGCTTACTCCTCGTTTCATTGGTCCTTATCAGATTCTCTAGAAAGTTGGAGTTGTTGCTTATCAAGTTGCCTTACCACTGTCTCTTTTGAACCTTCGTGATGATTTTCATATGTCTCAGCTTCGGAAGTATATTCATGATCCGTCTTATGTGATCCCAATGGATGATGTGCAAGTGAGAGATAACTTGATTGTTGAGGCATCACTCTTGCGGATTGAGGATCGAGAAGTGAAACACTTGAGGGGTAAAGAGATATCTTTGGTGAAGGTAGTATGGGGAGGACCTGTTGGAGGGAGCGTGACGTGGGAGTTGGAGACCCGGATGAGAGAGTCTTATCCAGAGGTGTTTGCGTCAGGTAATTTTCGAAGGCGGGGGTATTTTTAAGTAGAGGAGAGTTGTAACGCCCCAACTTTAGTTATTTATTTTTAATTGAATTTATCTTTATTTATTTTATTTATTTCAATGAAATATGCGTGTTTTATTTGAATTATTGATAATTTATTTAATTCAATTAATATTAAAGATATTTTAGAGTTGGGAGAAAATATATTTTTTATTAAAATTAAGGAGTGAGAGGTGGATTAATTAATAGCTGAGGGTATGGTGAGAGTTGTAGAAATAATTAAATTTAGAGTATTATTTATTTAATTTAAATAATAGAATTTGGAATAAAATAGAAAAAGAAAATAGTAGCATGAGGGTTTGAGGAGACTTTAGGGGTGAAGAGGCAATTGGGATAATTAGGTTAATTTATATAATTAAGTTAAGGGGACTCTTCTATTTTAAGTTCAAAATTTGGAGAAGAGAGAGAAAAAGACAAATCTATAAGAGAACCTTGGAGAGCGTGGAATAATTCCCAAAAGCCTAAAGTTTTTACCGATCGTCAAATTTGAGGTAGGGAAACTATTCACATATGGGTATTTAGGCAGTCGGATAGTGATGGATCATTACCCTTATATCTTTGTATTCTCAATTATGTATTTGTGTTGTATGTTTGTGACCAAAGGGGTTGTCTCAAACTCTTCTATTTGATTCTTGAGTATTATTTGTATTGTTTTACTTTTTGCCTCTGATGCATTGTTATTTTATATTGCACTGTGATTATGTCTTAGGGAGAAATTATAATAATTGGGTCATGGTATATAATTTATTTGTGTTGTTGGGAAAAAATTATAAAAAAGTCAAAAAAAAGTCAAAAAAGTTGGAAAATAGGGTCGACTTTTCGGGTTCGTTGTCCAATTCGGTGAGTTTTTGAGAAATTTTGAGTTCAGTAACTTTTTGTTACCTTTTTGATAAGTTTAAGAGTCTGATTTGTTATAATAGAGTTGTCAGAGTTGCTTTTGAGTTGCTTAGAGTTAGAGTTTCGAATATAAGATACACTTGAGTTGAGTTTGAAGCCTTTTGACACTATAAGGTTGTTTTTTGAGTAATATTTTTATTTGTTTAAGGTTGCTAGGCCAAAAGAGTTAAAATTGAGTTGTTGAGTAATTTATAATAATATTATTGAGTTGTTTGAGTTGAAATTTGAGTAATATGACAAGTTCGGAGTTGTTTTGATAAGGTTAGAGTGGCCTTACATGAGTAATAATATTTTACCATGTTGATGAGTAACTATGAAAAATTTATATAATTATATTAAATTGAGATGTAATCATATAATCTTTTGAGTAGAGTAGTTTAGAGAGGAACTACAGAGTTGACCTTACATTGGAAAAATTATGGTTCAGAGAGAACCTTGTTAAGTACGAGATATGAATGTTATTTCCTTGATTTTGAGTTTGACTGTTAAGTATATGGTTTGAAAGTTATTATTAAGTCTCATGCATTCATATATATCAGAGATAGATAGGACTTTTGTTCGACGAGGTTACGGTTCAGAGAGGAGCCAATGACGGTCTCAAGTTCGGAGAGAAAAATAGTTCATAGAGGAACTAGAGAGATTGATAAATCATTAACATAAATATGAAATCCAAATATTGGTACCACATGCATATTGGTGGAGAATGAAATATCATTTTGTTTGCATTATAATTGATTATATTTATGGGTGTGAGTTAATATCAATGTTGATGCTATTGTTATTTGAAAACTATCCTTGTTGTTTAATGCACCGATAACATATGTGAAGTTATTCTCATATCTTTTTTGTTGTTGTGTTGTTCGTTATGCTGGTATTGTAGATACTCAGGTGGATGATCATTAGATGTTGCTTGTTCCAAAGGATTGTCCTAGATGCTGACTTCTTTTATTTACTATTTTGAGTTTAGTTTTATGCGGTGTCACTCTGATATTGTAACATTGGGACAAGTTTTAATATGTGATTTTATGAGATTTATGAATTATTTAAGTATGTTGAGATATTTTCAATTGAGATGATATGTTTTGAATTTTTGTTGCGTTGATATAAAATCTTTTGAGAAACATGATTATGTGTGCGAGATGTGTGACACCCTTGTTGTTTAAATATGATATTTATATGTTTTTATTTTAATTATGAGGTTTTCGGGGTTAGGGTGTTACACTTGAAGGTTGAGAAAAACAAGAAAGGGGGGTTTGAATTGTTTTGGAAATAAAACATTTTTCAGAAATCAAAACACACACAGAATTTTATACTGGTTCGCTTGAAATTCAAAGCTAATCCAGTCCACCCGGCCAAGGTGATTTCGCCTTCAACAAGGACTTCATCCACTAATCTTGAAAGATTACACAACCAAACGTCTAAGAGAATAATCTCTTAGCCCTCTCAAGTATTCAGACTGCGCAGAGTCACTTGAGGAAATAGTTTAAGCAAAAGTAAATTGTAATGTAAAGTGCTTCTAACAACAAGCAAGTATTACAGAAAATATGAGAGTAATAGCTTTTCACGTAAGAGCAGCAGTTCGTGAAAAAGAGAGAGAATGAATGAGATTTCTGTGTGTCTCAGGTGTATTCTCTAGAGAAGTAATCCGTCCTTTATATAGTCGTTGTGAAGGACCGTTGGAGTGATGACAGAATCTTAGCCATTGAAGAATAATTAATGTCATTACTTCTATTGTTTCTTTCTAAAACCATTTTGTCCGCCTCATTAATCCTTTCTTTAAATAATTTCTTTCCATAATGAGATTCTTTTTCGGTTACGCGTTCTGGACTGGTGAGTCTGCATCAGAGTCTTGATATACCAGAGTTTGTCTTTAGAGGATGATTATGTCTGACTTCATCAGAGCTTCTCAGTGCTCTAGACTTCTTAAGTATCAGAGTCTGAATCCAGTAGTCTTTTGTCGGAGCTTCTGACTTCTTAAATGTTGCGTTGGTATCTGCGTTGATCAGAATCAGAACCTTCTGAATGTATCCTTTCCGAGTGACATCTGATCATCAAATACTTTATATCCGATGTACTTTTGTATCTGATGTATGGTCAGAATCCTGCGTAAATGTTCAGAGTCCTGCACACTAAGAAAAAATCTTGTTAGAGTACCATTTTTGGTTTCATCCTTTGTTATCATCAAAATCTTAGAGAGATATTGTAGAACCAACTTTGTTCTTACAACACTGACTCAAGAGCAAGTTTCAATAAAAAATATCACTAAGGAGAGCGACAGGCTGAAACGTTCGAAGGTGGAATTCTAAGAAGCCTTGAAGATGGTGGATGAGGATGCTAAAAGGCTTGCCCTATAAAAAAGCGGTTACAAGGAATCTCTTGAGGTCGCCCTTCTCTCCAAGAAGAAGCTGGAGGATGATATATTTATTTGTTAGGACAAGCTGGTGGATACTTCATACCAGTATTTTGAAAGGTTCAAAGAATATGCAGCCTTCCTTTACCCCAACTTGGACCTGAGACATATGGATTTGTTCAAAGTGATCCAGGATGAATAACTTGTGGAAGAAGAGTATGGGGTGCCTCTAAATATGTTTGTTCCTTCTTTATAGAAGGGTTTTCCATTTGAGCTGGAGGTCCCACATGTTAAGACAAATGTTATTCCTAATGAGGAAGTCGTCAGTAAAGAGGTCGTGCAAGAAGAAAGGAAACCTTAAGAATACGACAAGTGATTTAGTAGTTCCATCTCCTTTGGAATTTAGCACCATGACATTAGTTCCTTTCGATGAAATCACATCCTTTGGGATTTATGTAATCTTTCCATTCATGACTCATTATAATCTCGCCATTCTGAGCTCTATTAATGCAATATTTTACGCCATTTGACGATTTATGTATGCCTACTTATTGTCTTAAAGTGTATTTCCCTGGAGATATTTTAAGGCGCCTGGATCTTTTCAAAAATATCTTAGTAAGAATCCTTTGCATATTGCACGACTTCGTCTAAGAGCGCATGCATCTATCATTCAATTGCCACTTGTGCAGAAATGATTCCTAATTTAGGATCCAAAATTCAATTTACACTTGGGCAGAAAGTATTTCTCACCGAGGGTCCTATATTTAATTGACACTTGGGCGAAAAGGATACCTTATTAAGGATCCAACATTCAATTGCCACTTGTGTGGAACTATTTTCTTGTAGGTCGATCAAGAAGTGATCAATGCTAAGTAAGTCATGCTTATTATTTTTTTGATGATGACAACTTTTCTTTTATGAAAACTTACGATTACGCATTTTGACTGAAAGTCAAGTAGGTATTTCAAGTAGTCAAAGATGTACAAGATAGTTTGTTTAAGTTCTTCCTCCAAATAAAGCTGAAGAGTTAGGATTTCATGATCACCTTTGATATCCTTTGATGATGGAATCCAACTTGAAGATATCTAAATCCTCATCTCCAAGAATATTCAAGAAAGTGCTTATGTGATTGGTGTCACTACTGAGAAAAAGGAGCGGGTTGACTGTCAAATGTCAAAAAGAAAATGATACACAGTTGCCACCAGATTTTAGTTTGTTCCTCATATAAAAGAGAGGAAAGGGGGAATAATAGATAAAACCCTTAGAGGAAATAAGAAAGAAATTTATATGGACGAGGATTGGTCTTGCAACCAAAATATGGGTTCAGAAGTCGATTACGCAAGGGGAAGGTATTAGCACCCCTCACGTCCATGGTATCTTTTTAAAGTTTATCTTTATTATTATTAAAAATGGGGAAAGAAATGAGATTGGGTTTTTTATTATTGTGCTCGCCAAAGATTGGGACCCTTGTGCCTACATATCATTGACCGGGGGATGAAGAATCAGAGCTTTGTAGTTTGGAGTAGAACATTTTTGTGTGTTGGTTGATTTTACCTTGAAAAAGGGTTTTCGGTGTGATGCCCTAAGGCGCAAAAATAAGGTTTGATAGGTTGATGTTGTTTTTAGGGTTTTTGAAAAGAATGTTTATGATTAGAATTGCACTAAAGACTATGGGCAGAGGTGAATATTTAGAACTACCAAGCCAAGCGTCTTGTGTCCAAAATACTCATAGTAAGGGTAGGAAAGCTTCATCCTTACTCATTCCCCGCCATTTAAGGCTCGTGGCACACAATTCTAATTATATTTTTATTGTTTTTTTAGTTTGATTAAGAAAATGTCACTTGACGTTGGATCAGGGTTTATTGTTTTTTATTATTAAATGGTGATGTAAAATGGATAATTACAAAGTTAACAAAGTAAGAAATAAAGGGTCTCATTGTAAGGTATCCCAAGAGAAATCCTTGTGTTTGCAAAGTGACTTATTCTAATAAATGGATAACGGTCTTAAAGTCATGTCTCCCTAGGTTACTGCCATGAATGTCATTCTTAAAATAAGATTGTAAGTTACAGATGAAAATCCAAGTTAGGGAAAAGTGTCAAAAGTTAGGTAAAGGTCCACATGCAAGGGTCCTGTCATACGGTGAACCGACTTGATGTGTTTTTGCTTTGGAAAGTAAATGTCGCGGTTAGCAAGAGTCGCCACCGACTTTTCTTTTATCCAATAAGGAAAGGTGGAAAAGAACAGGAAAGACCTTAATTAGATTTTGGGTTCGGGAGGTACATTATACAAAGGGAAGGTATTAGCAGCCTTTGTATCCATGGTTATCCATGGGCTCTTAATTGCTTGATCACTTATATTATTTTTCTTGTCTGAAAAAGTGTTCGTGAATTGTTTAGAAAATGTTTTGAAAAAGAGAATTTAACTTTGTAATGATTCTCGTATGAATGTATACAAAGTGGTTATCTCGTTTAGTTTTGATAATGGTTTAGAAAAATATAACTCAGTAATGATTCTAGTATGAATGTATACCAAGTGGCGATTTTCTAGTATTTGTGAAGTGTGAAAAGTATTTTTAAATTGTGAGTAAGCAATTAAGAGTTATACCTACCCAAGGTCTTGATGGGCATTTCCTATCCTTGTGAGGGTAAAACCGTCCTTATTATTGAGAAATAAGTAGTTTTATCCTTTGGATGTAAAAGGGTCATCGTAGGGTCATCGATTGGTCATTGAAAGCAACAGTTGTAAGGATACCTTAGCATTCGAAGGGACTATCATCATTCAACCGTAGGCTACACCGAAGGGTCATCGAGGGACAAAATCATATATTCGAAGGCAACATCCGAGGGGCTATGATTTATTTTAGAGGGACATGATGATTTAATCGAAGGGTCTTGGCTAAGGGTATCCCCACATTCGCGGGACATGACCATAATACCGTAAGGCAACAAAGAGAGGTCCAAGATCACATATTCAAAGGCAATATTTTGCAATTAAGTATTTAAGATGAATTTCCACATTATGATCAATTAGGATGAATCTCCACATTAAAATTAATTAAGTAATTAGGATGAATCTCCACATTAAAATCGATTAAATAATTAGGATGAATCTCCACATTAAAATTAATTAAATAATTAGGATGAATCTCCACATTAAAATTAATTAAATAATTAGGATGAATCTCCACATTAAAATTAATTAAGTAATTCAGAATCCATCTCCATAAGGGTATCCCACAAATAAAGTGGAATACCTAGCCGCCCGTTTCTTCGGGAATATGTAAGCCTTTACACAATTCAGCACACGGGTTAGAACATCGAGATAAGGTGCAATTGAAAATTGCACCACAAAATAAACACAGCAGTCACATGGCCAAATAATGCGTGATTATAATAAGACAAACATAAGACAAAACAAAAAAAGAAAAACAGCCACTGCTACGTTCGCTCCTGCCTCGCCTAGCGAAGGCTTAGCGAGTACTCGCTACAGGCTTGCTTAGCGATGTGCTAGCGAGCGACTACGGGTTTTGAGTTTGACAACAGCACCATCTCCGGAACCTTGAACTTTATGGCATTTAATTACAGGAATAGCATGGACAAACATTCAGGATATTCAGGCATACTTAAATTCACATGTGAAATCAAATTACATATCCAAAAATTTAATCATGATGCATTATGTATGTAAAGATTGCCGATTGGAAGCATAAAACAGTAATGAGGCGCAAACCTGTTTGCAATTGCAATGTTGAAAGGGACTGATCACTCTAGGTATCGGGTTGAGTTGGGCGGCGGTCGCTTCGGCGCGGATGAGCTGCCTTCAGGGTTCCCTTACTCTGAATTCTCTGGGCTAGCAGGGTTTCTATGCCAGGGTTTCCGTCCGTCTTCCTCTGTCCATTTTCGTGACTGAAGTGTCGGTATTTATAGTGATTGAGGTGATCTAATGGGTTCGGAATGAAGCCCAAAAATTCTGATATATCGCAAGCTTCGCTAGGCGAAGGATTTGCTCGCCTAGCGAGCAGGCCATTTGTGACCTAATGGGCTCAGAATGAAGCCCAACAATTCTGGTATTCGCAAGCTTCGCTAGGCGAAGGATTCGCTCGCCTAGCGAGCAGGCCAGTTTGGGTCACTTTCTGGATTGGGCCCCTTGTGAGCTGGGCCTTTGTTTCTTTAAGGTAAACCCCTTGAAAAATGAGCTGGAGTGCTTCGGAAAATGTTTTGCGAGATTAACGGGCAAATTTTGGGGTATGACAGCTGCCCCTGTTCAATATTCTTGAACCGAGAGAGTTAGAATGGTATGTACGCCATTCGTGGTCTGGAGGTGGAAGATTATTGAACACTAGAATGCCCCAAAATTTTGCACTTGTCGATTAGTCTTGATGGAGATGGGCTTAGAGATGCCATCGGGGAAGTTTGATGACGGAAGATCAGATGGATCATATGCTGCTGGGAATAAAGGATCAGGATGGATCGTATGCTAGATCGCATCTGAGTAGCAGAATGAGTTATCCATTAGGCTGGTGACTTCGCTGGGGAAGAAAGATCAGAATGGATCGTACGCTAGATCGTATCTGAGTTGAAGATCCAAATGGGTCGTTCGTTAGACCGTATAGGAGTTGCAAAATGAGTCGTACGTTAGGCTGTATCTGAAGCAGAAAGTAGTCGTACGCTAGACTACACCCCGGAATGTACCGTACGCTAGGCAGCATCTGAGGATTTGAGTATCCAAATGGGTCGTACGTTAGACCGTATTGGAGTTGCAGAATGAGCCGTACGTTAGGCTGTATCTGAAGCAGAAAGTAGTCGTACGCTAGACTACACCCCGGAATGTACCGTACGCTAGACAGCATCTGAGGATTTGAGTATCCAAATGGGTCGTACGTTAGACCGTATTGGAGTTGCTGAAGGTCAGAATGGATCGTACGTTAGATCGTATCTGAGTTGAAGGAGTCATATGTTGAGCTGAATCAGAATGAACCGTACGTTAGGTTGTATCTGATAGTATTTGTATATGTTGTATTTGCAATGAATGTCTGGGGTGGGCTTAAATATGCCACCATTGGGAGGATATCAGAGTGCTTGTCGGAATGGGTGTTCACGTGGATTATATCTGAAAGATGTAAATGTAATCAATAAAGATGTCTGTCTGAATGGATCTTTATTTTGACTGTATCCGGAGGATAATTAACCTGAACAATAAAGTTAGCTTCATGCCATGTCATGATGCATGAGATATTTTATGCTTATGAAAATAAATGCGAACAATGTATGCATGCGTATGCTGTGAAATGATGTAATGAATGAATTATGCGTCTGAAAAGTTTTTTTTTTTGGCGACTCCCTGGGGAAAATAAATCCCCATCTGCTGGTTGGAGATACTTGTATTGATGACCCTTTCTCAGCTAGGGATACTTGATTTCTGTCCGATGGTAGAAATATTTAACAGAAGCCTGGCTGGGGGTAGAAGAGATGACCAATTTGTCTAGTAATGCCAATTGCTTCTGGCTCTGCTGGAGGATAGAATTAGCAACGGATTCATTGGAAAGCATGGTTAGACCTTCTTCTCGATCTTGAAGTCTTGTAGTAATCGCTATTTCTATCTTATGCATTTTTGGTACACGACGATCATATTCAAATGCACATATCAATTCAAATTAAATCAATGGACGTTTATGCAAACAAAACAGAAAAAGTAAAACAAAAGCATTTTTATTTTTTTTGGAAATAAAATTGTATTGATTTTGAAAGAGGGCCTATAAACAGGCAATTGGTGTACACAGAGACAGAAATCCTAGTAAGAGGAAATTGTCGAGAACATAAAGAAAAAGCTATGAAGGAAAAGTCCTGTCGATTCTAATTCTGCTACTGTCATTATGTCTTCAAGCATCTCATCTCCTGTTGTCGGATAGAAGTGATTGGCTTGTTCAGTCCCTTTGACTTGGGTGAAGCTGTCTGAGAACGGGACATAGTCATACGCTTTTAATCCCTAATTTTTGCCTGGACCGCCTTTTCAGGTTTTCAGTCCACCAGGATACCCCTTTTTGCCCAAGCCGCCTTTTCAGGTTTTCGACTTGCCGGGTGTACATTTTTATATGTTTATCCCTAATTTTTGCCCGAACCCTTTTGGTTCGCCGGGATGCCCTTACTTTTGCCTAGATACGTCGACCTAGCGGGTCTCTTTTATGCGTAGTATTTTTTGACTATGTTTGCGTTCACGGGATGTGGGAAGTCTTCGCCATCCATTGTAGCGAGTATCATGGCTCCACCAGAGAATACCTTCTTAACTACAAATGGCCCTTCGTATGTGGGGGTCCATTTGCCTCTGGAATCACCTTGTGGTAGAATGATACGCTTGATCACCAAGTCGCCAATTTGATACACCTGTCTCTTGACCCTTTTGTTAAATGCCTGGGTCATGCGCTTCTGATATATCTGTCCATGACAAACAGCCGCGAGTCTCTTTTCATCAATCAAATTTATCTGATCGAGTCGAGTCTGAATCCATTCATCCTCATCTAAACCTGTCTCTTTCATGATTCTTAGAGAGGGAATCTGAACTTCCACCGGTAAGACGGCTTCCATTCCGTAGACTAAAGAGAAAGGAGTTGCCCCTGTCGAAGTGCGTACTGAAGTGCGATAACCATGAAGAGCAAATGGTAACATCTCATGCCAGTCTTTGTACGTTACTGTCATCTTTTGTATGATCTTCTTGATATTCTTATTAGCAGCCTCCACGGCGCTGTTCATCTTTGGCTGGTACGGGGAAGAGTTATGGTGTTTTATCTTGAACTGCATGCAGAGTTCAGTAATCATCTTGTTGTTCAAATTAGTGCCATTGTCAGTGATAACTCTTTCAGGGACGCCATATCGACAAATAAGACTATTCTTGATGAACCGTGCCACCACATTCTTGGTGACAGAAGCAAATGAGGCGGCCTCTACCCACTTTGTAAAGTAATCAATAGCCACCAGAATGAAACGATGTCCGTTGGAAGCAGTAGGTTTAATCTCTCCAATCATATCAATTCCCCACATTGCAAAAGGCCAAGGGGCTGTCAATACGTTTAATGGAGCAGGAGGCACATGTACTTTATCCGCATAGATCTGGCACTTGTGACAAGTTCTGGAGTGATGGTGGCAATCAGCTTCCATGGTAGACCAATAATACCCTGATCTCAGAATCTTCTTGGCCATCGTATGCCCACTAGAGTGAGTCCCAAAAATACCGTCATGCATGTCTTCCATAATCTTTTCTGCTTCCTTTTTGTCCACACAGCGAAGCAAGGTCGAATCATGATTACGTTTGTATAATACTTCATTACTCAAAAAGAATTTAGCGGAGAACTTCCTCAGAAATTTTCTGTCGTTGATGGACGCCCCTTCAGGGTATTCCTAAGTTCCTAAATATCTTTTCACTTCGTGGAACCAAGGTTTCTCTTCTACTCCATTAGTGTTAAGTTCATAACAATATGCTGGTTCATCTAGTCGTTCAATAGTGATCCTGGGAGCTTCATTGTCCCATCTGACTCTGAACATAGATGACATGGTGGCCAAGGCGTCTGCCAACTGATTCTCCTCTCGTGGAATATGTTCGAACGTAATCTCTTCAAAGTATGGGATTAATGTCAACACCCGCTCTCGATAAGGGATGAGATTCGGATGTTTAGTGTCCCTTGTTCCTTTGATCTGACTGATTACCAAAGCTGAGTCTCCGTACACACTCAAAAACTTGATTCTCAGGTCTATAGCAGCTCTGAGTCCCAAAATACATGCTTCATACTCGGCCATATTGTTGGTACAATCGAAACATAGTCTAGCAGTGAAAGGCGTATGACAACCCTTGGGGGAAACGATTACAACACCAACACCATTGCCCAATGCATTAGAAGATCCATCAAAAACCATAGTCCATCGGGAGCCCGGTTCGGGTCCTTCATCCGGTCCAGGTTCTTCATAATCGGTAACAAGCATGACATCCTCATCTGGGAACTCAAAATTCATAGATTGGTAATCATCTACTGCTTGATGAGCCAAATGATCGGCTAGCACGCTTCCTTTGATTGCTTTCTGGGTAGTATACTGGATATCATACTCTGTTAACATCATCTGCCATCTTGCTATTCTTCCGGAGAGGGCAGGTTTCTCAAATATGTATTTGATGGGATCCATCTTAGAAATCAACAAAGTGGTATGATTCAACATATACTGCCTTAGTCGGCGAGCAGCCCAGGCCAAAGCACAGCAAGTTCTCTCGAGCAGTGAGTATCTTGTTTCACAGTCGGTAAACTTTTTGCTAAGGTAGTATATGGCATGCTCTTTTCGACCAGACTCGTCATGTTGCCCCAACACGCACCCCATTGAAGTTTCTAACACGGTCAAATACATGATTAGAGGTCTTCCTTCAACTGGTGGTATCAGGATCGGAGGTTCCTGGAGATACTTCTTGATTTTGTCAAAAGCTCCTTGACACTCGTCATTCCATATCATCTCTTGATTCTTCCTCAGTAGTTTGAAGATGGGTTTGCAGGTAGCAGTCAAATGGGAAATAAATCGGGCAATGTAGTTCAAACGTCCCAAGAAACCTCTGACTTCTTTATCCGTGCGGGGAACTGGCATTTCTCGAATAGCTCTTACCTTGGTCGGGTCAACCTCAATTCCTTTACTACTGACAATAAAGCCCAAGAGTTTACCGGATCTTACTCCAAAGGTGCATTTGTTCGGGTTCAATCTCAACTTGTATTTCTTCAACCTCTCAAACAGTTTGTATAAATGATCGAGATGTTCTTCTTCGGTATGAGATCTGGCTATCATGTCATCCACATATACTTCTATTTCATGATGAATCATATCATGGAACAAAACCACCATAGCACGTTGGTACGTTGCCCCGGCGTTCTTCAAACCGAATGGCATTACTTTGTAACAGAAAGTGCCCCATTGCGTCACAAACGTAGTTTTCTCCATGTCTTCAGGTGCCATCTTAATCTGGTTATAACCCGAGAATCCATCCATGAAGGAGAATACTTTGTGTTGAGCGGTGTTATCTACCAGAACATCAATGTGCGGAAGTGGAAAGTCATCTTTGGGACTCGCTTTATTCAGATCTCTGTAATCGACGCACATTCGTACCTTGCCATCCTTCTTCGGTACTGGTACCACATTAGCAACCCATTGAGGATAAGAAGTAACGGCTAGGAAACCGGCGTTAAATTGTTTCATAACTTTGGCTTTGATTTTCTCGGACATTTAAGGACGCATGCGACGAACCTTTTGCTTAACAGGACGACAATCTTCCTTCATCGGCAAACGATGCACTACTATATCAGTATCCAGTCCTGGCATGTCTTCGTAAGACCAAGCAAAAATCTCAATATAGTCATGTAACATCTGAATCAATCTTTCCTTGACACTGTCTCCCAAGTCTGCTCCTATTTTGACTTCTTTCTTGTCCACTTCGGTACCCAGATTTACAATTTCGATCGACTCTCCATGCGGCTGTATAGTCTTTTCTTCTTGCAGTACCAGTCTGGCAAGCTCTTCAGGTATTTCACAATCTTCCTCACTTCCATCCTCGGTTTGGTAGATCGGATTTTCGAAGTCATAATTGACAGTAGCAGAACTATTATCAACAGGATCCAGAGTGGGTGTGGATCTGAAAATCGTTACGTGAGTGTGTGTAAGAAAACATAGCTTGTTCGAAAGATGACAAGAAAGATAAAGAGCGCAATATTTGAATGCAAAACGTCCATTGATTTATTGAATATGAATATGCTTATGAAAATGACAAAACCCTTAACAAATTAGCTATTGTGCCCCGGGCATAGACACAATGCTTTAAGAAGTTCAATTTAAAAATTTGCAACACTAAAATAGACGATAACAATTACTCCTGACTAAAGGAAATCGGGATAGTGTCTTCAGCCTTCCAATTATTGAGTCCGTCACTAATTGTTGGGAAAATCCAGCTATCCAGGTCGCAATCGCTATCAGCATCTTCTACAGCATTAATCTGATCTTTGACCATCCTTTCAGAGTTAAATCCTAAACCAGACTTGTCAGACTTGTATGGTACGTTGATCAGTTGACCCCAACCAGTACGACCACCATTTTCAACCACGGCTTGAGCGTCCTTTAGAGAAATCATGGCAGGAGGAATACCAATAACCTTGGGCACAAGGGGAGTCGGCTTAAGGACAGGACTGGACGGGTGAACCATTTCAAATGACTGAGTGGGAGTCTCAACGAATTCGCCATCCATCTCGACGTATCCGAAGGCCTGCACACTACTGACAATATACTCTTCTTCTCCACACACAGTGACAATCTTACCCTCTATTGGATACTTCAGCTTTTGATGGAGAGATGAGGCTACGGCACTTGCCCCATGAATCCAAGGGCGTCCCAGCAAGCATGAATAGGCAGGACGGATGTTCATCACGTGAAAGGTAGTGTTGAAGACTTGAGGTCCTATCTTGATAGGGAGAACCACTTCACCATGGACCACACTTTTTGCACCGTCGTACGCACGCACCACAGTATCACTAGGTTTCAATTCGATGCTCTTACAGTCAAGCTTGTCGAGTACAGCTTTCGGTAGCACATTCAAAGAAGAGCCATTATCGATCAACACATGAGCTAAGGTGATCCCCTTACATTCAATGGAGATGTGCAGAGCCTTGTTATGATTCTTTCCTGCTGGTGTCAGATCAGCATCGGAAAAGCCTAGGCCATTGTCAGCAGTCAGGTTAGCAACATAGTTTTCGAACTGATCGACAGATGTCTCCTGAGGTACATGAGCGGTCTTCAAGAATTTGATCAATGCATTGGCATGAGATTCAGAAGATAACAACAAGGATAACATCGAAATTTTAGACGGAGTATGCCCCAGCTGTTCTACCACATCAAAATCACTCTTACGGATGATTTTCAGCATTTCCTCCACTTCCTGCTTGGCAACATCTTCAGTAGTAACTTCGACCGGTGTCTTCAATTGAGAAGGGTTGGTTACTGGTTCCTTTCCTCGAGTTTCAGGGGCGGGAGGTGAGATTTCTGGAGAGAAGATCCTTCCACTTCGAGTAACTTTACTAGTCCCAACAATGTCATTAGGATTAGCAGAATTACCAACTTGCTTTACGCCATGGATATAAACATCACCTCCATAATTCCATGGAATGGCTTTGCTGGAGGAATACGGTACTGGGCCAGGTGCAGTAATGATTAGGGGGGCTACCTTGGGCTCAGCAGTAATCTTCACAGGCACTCTAGTAGCGGTAATCTTCCCTGGAACCTTGGACCTAGCAATCACAGATATTTCTTTAGTAGGGCTTTCCACCTTAGGAACCTTTTCGAAGAGAATTGTGCGATCATCCATCAGCCGTTGAATACCATTCCTCAACTTCAAGCACTCATTGGGTCGGAGTATACAGCGATCGCAATTTTCAGCACAACCTGGAAATAAACCAGCTTGCAATAAGTTCTTCTTGATGATCAGGAGAGGAGATGTTAAGTCTGCTACAGTAGCGATGTGGGAATTGTCATCGACAACATTTACAGCCTTGTCATGATTAGGCATAGGTGCAGTGACGACATTAGGAGTCTCCGGCGGCTCAAATTCAATTTCCCCAGCGTCGATCATATCCTGAATTTTATTCTTCAACAACCAACAATCGTTTGTATCATGCCCGGGGCTATCGGAGTGATATGCGCACCTGGCATTGGGATTATAACGAGGAGAAGTAGTGTTGACATTTGCAGGAGGACCTCTGAGAGTGATTAAATTTGCCTTTAGCATACTTTGCAGTGCTTGTGCTAAAGTCATATTGATCTTGGTAAACTGCCTTCTCGGCCTGTCCTGTCTGTGCTGGAAGTTTTGAGCTGGAATCGTAACTGCTCCAATGGCATGGTCACTGTTTTTCTTATTATGACTCCTTTGACCGTACACCGCATTTGATTCATTTTTCCCTTGATAGGACTTTTTGCTGCTTGCAGAGGTAGCCGCCTGTATCTTTCCACTTCGAATGCCGCTCTCCACCCGTTCACCCGTCAATATAAGTTCAGTGAAACCCGATGAAGAACTTCCCAGTAGATGGCTGTAGAATGGGCCAGTCAGTGTACCCATGAACATGTCTACTAATTCTCGATCAGTCATAGGGGGTTTGACTCTGCCAGCCAAATCTCTCCATTTTTGAGCATATTCTTTGAAGCTTTCTTTAGATCCCATAGTCATATTCTGCAACTGTAGCCGAGTAGGCGCTAATTCAGAATTATACTGGTAATGCTTGTAGAAAGTTGTTGCTAAATCAGTCCAGGTGTGGATGTTAGAGCTCTCGAGCTGATAATACCACTCCAACTGTGTGCCAGATAGACTCTCTTGGAAGAAATGGATCCATAGCTTCCTATCAGTGGTATATGGCTGAATCTTTCTCACATAGGCTCTCAGATGCATCTGAGGACAAGACGCACCATCGTACTTAGTGAAAGTGGGGATCTTGAATTTGCGAGGAATGACCACATCAGAGACCAGTCCCAAGCTTTCAAAATCCAGACCGGGCGCCTTTTGACCCTCCATAGCTAGCATACGTTCTTCCAGCAATTTATACTTATCCTCTTTCGGAGAGTACTGTTCATTCTCATAATCTTCATCTTCGTCCTCCTGGCTGAAAGGATCAGCACCCTCATCTTCTGAATCCGTCCCCTCTTCTTGATCCTTCGGAATTCTAATCTTGACTCCTGCAGCCTGTCCTTTAAGCCTTCTTCCCGGGTTAATGTAACTCACAGGTTTCTTGTCTTTCTTCTTCTCGAGCAAGAGAGCCTTCAGTTCCTCCTGCCCCTTGGATAAGCTCAGCATCATCTCCTGGAATTGGGCATTCTGAGTCTAGAGATCTTTGGCGGTTTGTTCGAGGTCCATTTTTCTGTTTGCAATAGGAAGACCGTGAGAACATAGATCCTTTAGAATACCTGTTATGCAATGTTATGTCATGCTATGCAATGTATGAAATGTTTTCAAGGACTTTTGGAATTTAACTTTGCGTAAACCACCAAAAAGAGGGAAACTTTTATTAATAATTTCTTTAATCAATGTTCATTACAAAAAAGAAATAATAAAAAATACAATGAAAGCTCAAGTTTCCCAGGGACGGCTTCTTTTTGGGCGAAGGTATGTATTGAGTCTTCGTTCCTCGTTAAGCTGGCTGGTGAGCTCTAATACTTTCTTCCTCTCTGCAACGAACTGAGTCTCAAAAGTATCCCTTTCCTCTCTCAACTGGATCCAGGATCTCTTTAATTCTTCAACATCGGTAGGCATATCTGGATAAGGAATGATCTGAGGAGTACCTCCTTCAACTTCTGGTTCAACAATCAGCGGTCCGACTGCGAGGTATGGCATGACAAGTTCACGAGCTCTGGCGCGTACCCATCTGAGATAAGGTTCCATAGGAATAGAGTTTTTCTGTCCTAAAGTGCTTCTTTTCACCATGCCCCAGGCTCGTACAAATCTCTGACGGAGACCTTGGGAATCGGTGTCATAGTCAAACACAGTGCCTTGAATAATTCTTTCATGTGGACCCTCTCTTCGAGCATACCCCAACTGGCGTAGGGCTAAAGCTGGGTTGTAAGTAATACCTCCTCTTATCCCCAGGAGTGGTACGTTAGGGAATTCTCCACAACGGTCAATGATGATAACATTTTCTTTGAGATGAGGACACCAACGGATGTCTGAATGGGAGAGCGACATTATCCTTTGAGACCATTTCAGATTTTGCTCATTCTTCAAGACTGACTGAGGAAGGTGTGAAATAAACCACCTAGACAATAGAGGCATGCAGCACGTGAGAGTCCCTTGCCTTTTCATAGTACGAGTGTGAAGGGAATGCAAAGTGTCTCCAAGCAAGGTAGGCACAGGGTTATGAGTGAGAAATATCTTAATAGCATTCATATCTACGAATTGGTCTGGATTAGGAAATAACACCAAACCATAGATTAGTAATGCTAGAACGTCTTCGAAAGCATGGACGTTCATAACCTTTAAGAATTCTCGGGCCTTATTTATCAGAAATTTGGCGAGTAAACCCTTAACTCCACTTCTTGTTACCCAATTGGTTTCAATGTCGGACTTTGTCATGTGTAAAGCCGCGGCAACTTCTTCAGACTTCGGAATCTTTTCTAAACCACTGAAAGGTGTTTGATCAAGAATAGGTACCCCAAGCATCCTGGAGAATTCTTCTAATGTGGGTACCAACTGATAATCTGGGAAGGTAAAGCAATGATATTTAGGATCGAAGAACTGGAATAGAACTCTCATCATATCTTCTTTGAAATCAGTGGTAACCAAATTGAGGAGGTGACCATGTTTCTTGATGAATTGAGTCTGATCAGGAAGTTCTGACACTAAACCCTTTAGTTGAGGAGAGATTGCTACAAAATTGATCTGAATGGTCTTTCTGGAAGCCATAGCCCTGTTTCAGAGCAAAGTTAAATCCCTAAATCCTTGAAATGGTTAGTACAATGCCATGATGTTATGATGTTATGATGTTATGATGTTAAGTAAACAACAAGCACAATCAAGTCACACAACACTCCTTCCTAGGTTTTAAGGCTTGCATGAGTTCCATAGGTAAGTACCCTCCCCACTGAAGTTTGGCTGGTTCAACCTGTCCTAGAATAGTAATCGGGTTCTAGAAGGATCTCAAATCATTGACCTTCCTTTAAGTCCACCTCAGTGCAACACCAAGTGGTTGACCGAAGCTTCCCTAAAGTCCAATCTCAAAGAGTGTAGTATCGAGTCTCAACCAACCCCAGTCGGAACCGAAGTCAGTTATCTCACTACTTTCTAATGGCTAGGATGAGTCAATTAGGGTTCTAAAGGTCTGGTTAATGCTTGGATGACACCACGCGGAAGCCAAATTTTTCCTCAAGTAAACATGAGGAACATCAGGACATCCAAAGTGTCACATTAACCGTAGCCATCATTTTGACCATTCCAGTATACGCCGGATAGTCGCGATGATCTTTTGCTACTTACTTAAGGTACACTAGATCCGGGTGTAGGATCTTTCACTCAAGCGTAAAATACCCAAGCAACCCCTTAAAAGTAAATCAGACAATTTGAATAAGTGATCTTGTTTTTAAGGTAACCTCTCTTTAAGTTAGTCCCCAGCAGAGTCGCCAGTTCTGTCATACGGTGAACCGACTTGATGTGTTTTTGCTTTGGAAAGCAAATGTCGCGGTTAGCAAGAGTCGCCACCGACTTTTCTTTTATCCAATAAGGAAAGGTGGAAAAGAACAGGAAAGACCTTAATTAGATTTTGGGTTCGGGAGGTACATTATACAAAGGGAAGGTATTAGCACCCTTTGTATCCATGGTTATCCATGGGCTCTTAATTGCTTGATCACTTATATTATTTTTCTTGTCTGAAAAAGTGTTCGTGAATTGTTTAGAAAATGTTTTGAAAAAGAGAATTTAACTTTGTAATGATTCTCGTATGAATGTATACAAAGTGGTTATCTCGTTTAGTTTTGATAATGGTTTAGAAAAATATAACTCAGTAATGATTCTAGTATGAATGTATACCAAGTGGCGATTTTCTAGTATTTGTGAAGTGTGAAAAGTATTTTTAAATTGTGAGTAAGCAATTAAGAGTTATACCTACCCAAGGTATTGATGGGCATTTCCTATCCTTGTGAGGGTAAAACCGTCCTTATTATTGAGAAATAAGTAGTTTTATCCTTTGGATGTAAAAGGGTCATCGATTGGTCATTGAAAGCAACAGTTGTAAGGATACCTTAGCATTCGAAGGGACTATCATCATTCAACCGTAGGCTACACCGAAGGGTCATCGAGGGACAAAATCATATATTCGAAGGCAACATCCGAGGGGCTATGATTTATTTTAGAGGGACATGATGATTTAATCGAAGGGTCTTGGCTAAGGGTATCCCCACATTCGCGGGACATGACCATAATACCGTAAGGCAACAAAGAGAGGTCCAAGATCACATATTCAAAGGCAATATTTTGCAATTAAGTATTTAAGATGAATTTCCACATTATGATCAATTAGGATGAATCTCCACATTAAAATTAATTAAGTAATTAGGATGAATCTCCACATTAAAATCGATTAAATAATTAGGATGAATCTCCACATTAAAATTAATTAAATAATTAGGATGAATCTCCACATTAAAATTAATTAAATAATTAGGATGAATCTCCACATTAAAATTAATTAAGTAATTCAGAATCCATCTCCATAAGGGTATCCCACAAATAAAGTGGAATACCTAGCCGCCCGTTTCTTCGGGAATATGTAAGCCTTTACACAATTCAGCACACGGGTTAGAACATCGAGATAAGGTGCAATTGAAAATTGCACCACAAAATAAACACAGCAGTCACATGGCCAAATAATGCGTGATTATAATAAGACAAACATAAGACAAAACAAAAAAAAGAAAAACAGCCACTGCTACGTTCGCTCCTGCCTCGCCTAGCGAAGGCTTAGCGAGTACTCGCTACAGGCTCGCTTAGCGATGTGCTAGCGAGCGGCTACGGGTTTTGAGTTTGACAACAGCACCATCTCCGGAACCTTAAACTTTATGGCATTTAATTACAGGAATAGCATGGACAAACATTCAGGATATTCAGGCATACTTAAATTCACATGTGAAATCAAATTACATATCCAAAAATTTAATCATGATGCATTATGTATGTAAAGATTGCCGATTGGAAGCATAAAACAGTAATGAGGCGCAAACCTGTTTGCAATTGCAATGTTGAAAGGGACTGATCACTCTAGGTATCGGGTTGAGTTGGGCGGCGGTCGCTTCGGCGTGGATGAGCTGCCTTCAGGGTTCCCTTACTCTGAATTCTCTGGGCTAGCAGGGTTTCTATGCCAGGGTTTCCGTCCGTCTTCCTCTGTCCATTTTCGTGACTGAAGTGTCGGTATTTATAGTGATTGAGGTGACCTAATGGGTTCGGAATGAAGCCCAAAAATTCTGATATATCGCAAGCTTCGCTAGGCGAAGGATTTGCTCGCCTAGCGAGCAGGCCATTTGTGACCTAATGGGCTCAGAATGAAGCCCAACAATTCTGGTATTCGCAAGCTTCGCTAGGCGAAGGATTCGCTCGCCTAGCGAGCAGGCCAGTTTGGGTCATTTTCTGGATTGGACCCCTTGTGAGCTGGGCCTTTGTTTCTTTAAGGTAAACCCCTTGAAAAATGAGCTGGAGTGCTTCGGAAAATGTTTTGCGAGATTAACGGGCAAATTTTGGGGTATGACAGGTCCTAATGAAATCCTCTAAGTCCATAATTGTCACAGATGAATGCATATTTTTGGTCTTTTAGTTTTATCATGTTTTTATTGTTTTTGGTTGTGTAATGTCAATAAACAAATGAAAATAAGATAAAGATGCATGAGAGTATATGTACAATGAAGTGTGTATGATGATGGGTGCTTGATAGTAAATGACAATAATGATAAGTTAACAAGAAAATAAATCACAAGATAAACAAACTAGGTCAATAATATCAAAGGTTAGTGATGAATAGTTAGTGGTTAGTAATCAAATGTACAAGGTAACTACCTAGGTATCATCTATCCACAAGTCAAAGGACTCAAAATATGGAGCATCAAGGGATAACTTATCATTGATGCAAAGTATTGAAGATAATACATGATCATCTATCAATAGATTTGAACCAAAGAAAATTATACAACCCAAAGTTCATCTATCAATATTTGACAAATGGAAGGTTATACCACTCAAATAATTACAAGTTAAAAGTTTGATAATGTATAAGTTAGAGGTCAAATATTATACAAGTTAAGCATTCAATCACAAGCATTAACGGTTAGTGGTTAATGGATACAACACAGTCAAATAGAATCAACAAGTAAGGATCAACAAGTTAGGTCTCATCTATGCACCAAATGGTTCAAAACATGGTTAAATAGATGAAATTTATCAACACCTCAAAGTGTCATGAATGATCCATTAATCATTCGTTAACATGTTTGAAATATTAAAGATTTTATCAATCCTAAAAACCAATGACCATGACAAAATAGAATGTCATCAACCATCATCAAAACAAGGGTATTTACAAATGTCAAAATAAAAATAAATGATACTTGGACGAAGTGTATTTGCAAAGGTGATTGGTTAAAATAAATGATCAAGAGAAGAAAAGAAATTAAAAATGAAAAAATAAAATAAGTTAAACAATATGAAAAAATAAAAAATAAAAGGGAAAAGAAAGAAAAAAATAAAATAAATGGGGGACGTTGGGGGTTGAACCCCTGTCCTTAGATCAACCCCCTCTTCCACTAGGCAAGTGCCCTTTGGTGCCAACTAACACGTTTCATAATATAAATAATAAACTTTAATTAAAAAATAAATATGGATAAATCAAGGCCACATGATCAAGTCACTTAAAGAAAGTAAGTAAAGTGGATGGTCATATCAAGGGGACACACGACGCGCGTTTTGACTAGGGGAAACATACATACACTTAGAGCAAGTCAGCACATAACAACTAATCAGAATCAGACAACACAAACTTTAGAACTTAAAACACGTGCGAAGCAACATATGAACATCATCTTCAACCTTAAGATTTTCATAATAGAAGCTCAAATCATGGGGCTTAGCATCAGTGAATCAAATGGAGAGGAATGGTAACTTGTTTGGATGGAAATGGAGGTGTTAACTACATGGTCGGAATCGGTTTCAGTTGGAGGTTTTGATGAGTATGAGTAGCTCAGGTGAGGTTGTTTCATATGGTTCCAGGGATTCAGGTAGCTTCAGGGATGTTGGGTGAAGGTGTTTGAGTGTTTAAATGGCATTGAGAATGCTTCAAAGTTCAAATACGATACACTGTTTTTTTAGGGGAAGATGTGAGTTTACAGCAACGTTTCAATGGCTTTAAAGCTTGGAAAATGAAGGGAACACAATCCCCTATTTATAGGGAAGGTGATGGAGTGATTTTCTTGAAGGTTTGGGGTTGATTTCTCATAAATAGGTGGAGCCCGAAAAATGCCAAAAAGTGAGATTTGCTTGCTAAGGGTTGTCCACTTTTGGCCTACAATTACTTTTCCCTCCCCTTTTCTCTACAGTTGGCACTCTTTTGGTGAGACCATGGTGGTCCCAACATGTGCTAATGTGGTTTTGGCTTTTTTCCAATTTGGGAAATGTTTTACTTTTTGGAAATGGTTCGGTTTGGCTCACATGTGCCTTGGTCACACTTAAATTGACTTAAATTTGTATCATACAATGTTATGGTATGTATTTGGGATTAGAATGAAGTGAAGCAAACAAGATTATAGGCTTAAGACATGATTATGCATAATCTGGTTAGACTGATCTGACTATGTGCACCATGATGAAACCTTATCTTTGCACTTGGGCCATTTAAAATTGGCTCGTGCACTTTTGAGTGAAACTTATGCTAATTAAATTTTTCCATGCTCTTAAAAAATTGCAAAAAGAACCAGGTCAAAAGGAGTTGTGATGTGGAAATGGCATTGGTGTAAAATGGAGGTCATGGACATGTTTCTAGGCCTAGCTAGGCAACTTGACCAGCTTGGCCAATCCATAATTTGATGTCCTTACTCAATGAGTTAGGTCTTGAGACTTGAAACAAAGTTGAAGAGGGATTCATTTAGGAAATTTGGATCAAATAAAATCCTTAAAAGGTTGAAATGTGAAAAAGTTATGGGGTTTGGACCAAATGATAGGCCAAACATGCCAAAACATGACCAACCAACATGCCCTAAAAATTCCATTTTGAGTTTTATTGAATTCCAAGGTACCATGATGAGTGTTTGAAGCCCAAATGGTTATGTATTGATGGAAAAAAAGCCTTGACGCTTGGTGGGATGATTATAGGTCATGTTCATGGATAAGACCAAAGATTCAAAAGTTCAAAGTTCAACATAAAACCCTCACTTGTATCATGGATGAAATAGATGTAGATTTGATCAATGAGCATTTAAATTGGATTGAATTAGATGTTAATGGACCAAGGGATTATGAGGTGGTCAAGAAAAGCAAGGTGTATAAGCAAAGGGGCACAAATTAGGCTTTCTTGGATCACAAGATTCCTCAAAGGTCACAGTCAAACAAATTTGGGTTGGGGTACAAGAGGTGTCTTGGGGTAATTCACAAGGTTGATGTATGATCAAAGTTTGGATATTAGGGTTTCTCAAGAACAAAGCCAAGGCAGCAAGTCAAATTATGACTTGTACAAGCCACAAAGAAACAAAGTACTAGGGTTGAGGTCCTTGGATGAAACTTGATGAACAAGCAAGGCTCCCAATTAAGGCTCACTACCCCCAAGTAGGATTTTGGAGATGAATGAAATGACTTGTATAGTTTCACAAGGTAAAAGGAGTGCTTGAAGAATAAATTAGGTTTTAGGGTGGCTTAGGCACACCCCTCATGATCAAGAGATCGTGGTGTTTCTCAGATATGAACACCATCCCTTGAGTTTATGCTTGCTTATTATGGGTATAGATGCACATGAGATAATGGATGATGAATGTGTTCTAATGCATGATATGAAGGTAGGGTGAATTTGGGGGTATGGTAATTAGTGTATTCGATAAAGTCTTGAAGCTTCAGAGTGTGAAAGAGAGAAAATATGAAAGCTCGCTTGATTGTGTCTGAGTGATCAGTGTTTTATAAAAACACAAGGACACTTTTGTAAAGTATTATGGCTAAATTACATACTCACTGGAATATTTTTAAAGCCTATATTTATATAATAAAATAACCCAAATTTTTTTTGGAGCCTAGCCAAATGAAATGGAAACTGTCAGAATGATTAGGACATGTTTTTGAATTGTCCAATCGATTGGATCATATTCCCAATTGATTAGGTAAGAGAACATTGTGTCCATAATTGATTACGACAGTGTCTTAATGAATGGCAATGACTTTTTATCAAATCTTTCCAAAATTTGCAATTATAATTGATTATTTAGGTCATCTATTCGATTGGGATAAGGACCCAATCAATTGGGCCATTAGTTTTGCCCATGGATCTTTTCCTTTTTTCATACCAACCTTTATCCTATAAATGGAGGCCTCTCCCTTCACTTTTTCACATCCATAAACATGAGCTATCTCACCTTTCGCACTTTCTCTCTCTTTAAAATACTTTTCTGCTTTCTCTTACATCAATTTAGCCATAGAACTTTGAGAAATTACTTGTGTTTTAACTAAGGAAAATTATTCTGGAAAGGGTAAATTTATAAATTCACCAAGAATTATTTTCTCTTGAGTGAATATTTCTTCTTAAGAAGTGTTTGTTTGAGTTCAAAGTTAAACCCATTAAAAGCTTTGTTTTGGGGATTTAGTTCAATTCACCGTTTAGTTCATAAGTTGAGCCACTTAAGAAAAATATATCTTTCTAGGTTCTTGAAGATAACTAGTGAAAAATCTCATCTTCGATTCTTGAGCTCAGCCCAGTGTAAAATCTCTACTTGATTCGAGATTATAAGAATTATTGGATATTCTCAAGATTAAATCTTAGGGAGAGAAGTAAGTCACTTAATTTAGACCGGACCTCTATAAATCCTGGTGTTATCTCTTTTCCCTTATCTTTTAATTTCCGCATATTTTATATACTTTTTTTCCTTGGCTTAATTCAAACATTTTCTTGAAAATGATTTTGAACTCTGATTTTGAAAACAATTTTGTTTTAAAATTTCATTTTTCAAACCCCCACAATTCGCCTTCTCCCTCTTGTGTGTGGAGTCACATGTTCGACAAGTGCCATTAAAGCCTAACTCTTGTTCAAATACTAATAGTCTCGAGAGGAAGATGCCTAAACACACCTCCATTGTTTAATGGGAATATGTTTAAGCTATGGAAAGCGAGATTTAAAATCTTCATTCAAAGCCTTAAATTTGAATTCTGGGAAACAATAACCAATGGTTTGTTTATCCCTACTCACCATATAAATGGAGAAGTAGTAGATAAACCCAATTTCCTTTGGACCATAGAGGAAAGGAGAAAGTTTGAGATTGATTTCAAAACTAAGAATTTTTTAGTTAAGTCTTTAGATGATAGTCAACTCCTTTATGTTTATAATTGCAAATCCACCAAGGAAATATGGGATACTCTTGAAATGAAATATGGAGTTTCTCAAAGTGTCAAACAAGAGAAAATGAACACATGAGATGAAGAAGATGAATGTTTCATTCATAAGTGTTTCTCTAAATTTATAAATTTTAAAAATAGTATTAGAAAGTTTATCACTAATAAATATCTAAGGTTTAAGAATTGGAATCAAAAATCTGATCCAATCCTTAAATCAAGAGATGAGAGAGAGTGTTTATGACTTTCAAGAAAAATCAAAGAAGGAATAAATTTTATAGAAATTGAATTAATTAGTTCGATTACTTATAGATGAATGCATAATCCCAAAACTTGAATAATCCTCAATAACTTCATCAAATTCTTACAAGGCAATTCCCGTGGTTTCCTTCAAAAGAACAGTCTCAGTAGTTGAACGGTCTTCGTAGAATTCAACATCAAATGAAGTGACTTCATTTGTAAGAGGATGTCAATAATAAGAGGCCTCATCAAGTTGAATCTTCGAAATAAGAAGAGAAAATAAAGACTCTACAAATGATGAAGATTCAACCTTAGGAAGAAACTTCAAAGAATCTTCTTCTAATGAAGAAGATGAAATCTACTTGAAAGTACCTCACGAAGAAGATGATCATGAAGAAAATGATAAGATTAAAAATAGTAACTTAGACCTTAAGGATTATCTTGAGTTCTAAGAGAAAAGCAATGAAATGCTTAAGCATGAAATAGCTAATATTACAAACTAAACTAGAACTTGTGAGACTTGTTTCTTGAGGAAAAAAGGAAGTAATAGACTTACATGAAACCCTAAGTAAATTTACTAAGGGAAAATAAAACCATTAATTGATCCTATCAAGTCAAATTCCTTCCTTAAATACAACTGATTTAGGATTTAAATCGGATAGAACACATAGTATAGGATTAATTGGAGTGTTTGACCCTTAACCCATTCTAGAAATCTCCTAAAAACATGTTATGATTCAGTGAGGTACTCCCATAATGATTCTGAAGACCGTTGTTGAACGTTGAACACGGTGATGGTAAACATCTTCCTGTGTCTGCTCACTGAAAAATTGATGGACCAACTTCTTCACTAGGTCCTGATAGCTAGTGATTGATAGACACGACATGGTCATATACCAACTTAGTGTGGTGTCCCTAAAGGTGTTGGAGAGGAGTTTACACTTCAAAGAATCTAAGGCTTTGATGATTTCCATCCACACATTGATAAAGACAATGTACTTCTAAGGATCGCTTCTTCCATCATACTTTATGAGTGAAGGAAGCTTGACCTTTTCTGGTACGGGGATCCCAAATCTCATCAAAGAGAGGTTAAGGATCTAATTTTTTTTGTCTTCTCAATGAATCTATCTCTTGTTGGCGCTAATAGAGGTTAAGGAAATTATCCTTCAACGCCTTTTTGTGGCGACACTAATCATCTATAACGATGCGCATCTCTGTTGTGGCCTCATGGTCACCGTTGAAGATGCTGTCGATCGAAGTAGATGCTCGCCTATGACCATAATATATGAGATTATGGAGGTACGTAGTAAATTTGGTATTGATTACGAGGGTGGCCCATGTTAGTTTTACAAGGGGCTCATAGTGAACGTCAATTGTACTTGCTAAAAAGTACAATGAGGGGTAGCCTTTAGTGTATGGTTATCTGAGGATTTATGGTGTTTGATTGTATTGAGAGCTCACCCGTGTAAGAGTTGTGGTAAGCTTTTATCTATGTGTTTTTAGAGAGAATTGAATATCGATCATTCCTTCAGAAAATGAGGTATATATATGAGACCCCTTGGGTCTGGAGCAGAGGCCAAGAGAAGTAGTTTCCTCTTATTTTAATCAAAGATGTGAGAGTGTAAATTTAAATTCTTTCCACAATCGTGGAAGAAACAATTATTCTGCATCTCTTGACTGATTTTGCGCACGCCACGTACCACATCAGTTGAATCAATAGAAAATGTGGCTCTGTTGGGGCAGCTAGGCCCATGCCCAATTCTCACGCACTCCAGGCGACCTACGGTCTGACCAAGAGGTGCTAGTCCAATATTGAAGTAACTGACTCAGTTTGTGTCCTTTTGGGATATTCCTTCCAAGACCTAGTAAAATTAGCCCGATCTAAATTCCAACAATCTCCCTCTAAAGTGTGAATCACTCATATCACTAGTCTTGATCCATAACTTTGATATCACTTGTTGGAGAATCCCGAGAACATTGAGAGCGCTAATAAACTATACACCCAAGACCCAAGAGACTTTCACATCATATATCCATAAAAAAATTAAAATATTTTTAATCGATGTATGACTTAACCGCCCGCATAAAAATCCAACAAATTTCCCTACAAACACATATTAACTACACAAAAACAAAATTCTACATTCACACATTATACACATTGATGTTTGTTAAATCAACATTAGACAATAAAATACTTCAAACAAATCTCTTATTTTTTTTATAAAAAAAACCTAAATTTCAATTTTAAACTCGACCATCTGATTTCGATCCAACGGTCATCAATATAGTGCCTACTTAAATGTGAGATTTTATAACTTCATAAAATAAAAATCCATTGTTTACAAGTATATAGTACCTGAGCATAATTAAAATCCAGCATGACATTAATGAGAAGATGGAAAGGAGCCATAATATAGAGTCTCATTTAATAAGTTCACATGCACTCACACACACACTAGATAGAAGACAGTGACCTGTTTGGCCATTTCATGATCCACCGCATTGTGAATTTAATGTGAGTCGTTGAAACTCATTTATTTCACTTCAATTCAATTGGCCTTTAAAGAAGGTAAGTTACTATACTCCACTTATAATCAATTCATCCTACCCACTTTCCCTCTTCACAGGACCATCCCATTTATTTTCTTAGGACCACACATTGGTTTTGCAACACTTTCTCTGACATGTCACGGATAATATTAAATCATATTCTAAACTCTAAACTATTAACAACTATTATTTCATACTATATCATAAAATCTCTTCAATAACTCCAACCAAAAAAAACAACTAAAATGGCTTCTTCTTCTTCATCTTCTACTTCTTCAATTTCTTCTCCTTCTTCTTCCAAATCTCCTCCTTTAATCTCTTCTCGCCATTCTCCACAATTCACTCCTGTTAGTAGTAACATTTTCATATAGTTATTTATAACATCGCTTTTTTTGAATTATATAATTGTTTATAACATCTGTTTTTGTTTATTATAGGTATTAATTATATATTAATGAAATTTCCTATGCAGATTCAAGAAGAACATGAATTTGATGAATACAGCAATGAAAACCGAAGCCAGAGTAGAAGAACAACACCAACAAATTCAACAACACCGAATCATAATCATAATCATAATCATCATCATCATCTTCATCATATTCATCATCCACCAACACCAATCGTTAACAAAAACACGAAAAATCACAAGAAGAAACGTTCTGAAACCGATCAAGAAGACGGTTCGGTTTCATGCAATAAATGCAGACCACATTCTCGCGACAAAATCTTCATTCTTCCATATGATCAAACCAATAGCGGTAACAGAAGCTATTCATCTTTGTTAGCAAGTCCAAATGGGATTTTCAAATCCATTGTTTCAAAGCTAACGAGAAAAAGTCCAATGTCAGCAACAACAAATAACAGTAACAATAACGAAGAACAATGGAAAATGGCAGTTTCAGAACTCTCTCACAAGCTTGTTCAAGCTACAAGGAAAAGAGATGAAGCTCTTCAAGAAGCTTCAAGGCTCATGAATTCAATGTCTGAGTTAGAGAAAAAACTCAACAAACTCGAAATCTATTGCCACGGTTTGAAATCTGGTCTTGAAGAATGCAATATCAATAGCAACAACACAAACAGTACTGTTGCTAATTCATCGGTTTCTCAGAAAAATATTTATCACCATCATGTTCTTCAAGACACCGACAACAACGTTGTACAACATTTCTTGGTGTCGGTTTCCGAAGCAAGATCTTCCGTGAGGCTTCTAAGTCGTTCATTAACAATGCAACTTCGACACACCGGAAACAAAGTATACGAAAAAGTTTCATCACTTTTACAACCCTATGATATAAAAATCTCGTTTTCGAAGAATCCAAGAAGTTTGCTTTTCTACCTAGAAGCACTTTTGAACAAGACATTCTTCGAGGATTTTGAGTCAATAGCTTTTCAAAAGAACGGTTGTAACAGAATCCTAAACCCAATGGAAAGATGTGAGTCAAGTTACACTTCATTCAACATGATTCATGGCTTAACATGGGACGAAGTATTGAGCAAGGGAACGAGACATTTTAGCGAAGATTTTAGTCGATTTTGCGACAGAAAAATGAGTGAGATTGTTGCTATGTTGGGTTGGAATAGAGCTTGGTCGGAACCACTATTGCAAGCTTTCTTTGTTGCTTCAAAAAGTGTTTGGATGGTTCATTTGTTGGCGAATTCAGTTCATCCAAGTTTAACAATTTTTAGAGTTGATAAAGGTGTGAATTATGATTCTGTTTACATGGAAGATATGGGTGGAGACAAATCTTCAAGGTTGGTACCAAACATGGTTAGGATAATGGTTGCACCTGGTTTTTATGTCTATGGTAGTGCTGTTAAATGTAAGGTTCTTTGCAGGTACTTGACAAATTCCAACATCAACAACAACAACAATGGTAGTAACAAACAAGACAAAGGTTTAACACCATCACCTTAAATCTATCAAGTTGATGTTTTTTTATTTTTTTTATTTTTAATGTGGAATTGGAAAGTGTACTCTATTTGGTTTCATGTTTGGAATTTGGATAAGGTTTTGTTGTTGTTATGTTGCCCAATGTGTATATTATTATATTAGTGTTATAGTCTTGAAGATTCGAATTCAGTATTTGTTAATAAATTTTGTGTTAGTTAGTGTATACAGAACTTTACTCTATCTTCAACTGAATTCTATTTATTAGTGGACGATGAGATTGATCTCTTGGATTAATCGGTTCTGAGAGAGTACGTGTCATTTAGATTAATCGACTTTAAGAAATTATACAAAAAAAAATAATTTTAAAAAATGATGTGTTGGTATGTGGAAATTTTTGGGTCAACTGAAAATTTTGGCATTTTATGGTAATATTTTGTTTTATGTTATTTTATAATTATTTTATTTTTATGTTGTGTCAAGTCTATTTGGACTTGTTATGAATTTTGTTTTGTAATAATATTTTGAAAAGGCAAAAAATTTGTTTGGTAATATATGTATGTGGATATTTTATTTGATGGGATTGGGAAAAATGAAATAAGTTAGATTGTGATGGATGGGTCCAAAAGCATGTGGATTGTGTTCAGATATCATTATGAAACTGTGAAAAGAGAAGAGGTAAACCTTTTGTACTAAGATGCTTATCTTTTGAATGCTTTTTTCAATATTATGCTGTTTTTCTTTATCACTAAATTGCATTTTAAAGAATCTTTGTGTTTGTGACTAAATTGCATCTAATATGTGCTTATTTAGAGAAGATAAAAAATAATTTAATTTTTAACTGATAATTTACGTAGTTCAGAGCACTACATATTTATATGTCATATTTGCCAAATTTCATGGTTTGATTAAGAATATATAGCATAATACCTTGACAACAATGGCAATTCATTTATTATAGAGCTTATCACTTTTAATCACATAATCTAAATGTAAATCACACAACAAACTAATATAAATAAATTTAAAATTAATATTTTAACTTATGAATTCGCAATGTTTTTGGAGATAATATTTAACATATGTCTTATAACATAGTATCCACACAAAAAGACGTCAGGTTATTTTCGCAACTACGAATAATCTTCATGTAGCTACTAAGTAATACACGCAAAGCACAAGTAATACACAAACGAAAATAAAATAATGTCAAAAAGCACATATAATACCTACTTTCATGAAATAGAACATTGACTTTCTACCTTGTAGATTACGTTTCACAAAAACGGTATTCCTTCATAGTTTTACACGTCGATAAAAATTAAACATGAATAAAAACTATTCAAAATTATAGGTAAAATTTGAGTATTACAAATAATACCACTTACCTGATCAAAACGCTATGCATATCTTCATTAAGGGCATAGTGTAACGAGTATAACATAACTACAACATTTTGCTTCGGACATATAATAACTAGTTATCAATGATTCCTGCTTAAACATTCAGAATAATTTATAATGTGTATAAAATTGATTTATAAATGAAAACACAAATTAATATATACTTATAAATGGTAAAACAGTCTCATGTAACATTCTTTATTTTCATTAACCAACTTATTTTGTATGTAAATCTTGATAGTGTTTGATGTCGAACCTTTAAATGTTCAATGGATCTAAGAAACAATACTTTCTTAATTTTATTTCAACCCACATATCATGCATGGACCTAATTAAAAGTTAATCCAAAATTCAAATCTTTATGTTAAAGTATGAGAACAATGAATATAAATTGAAATCACTGTAAAAATTATACTTACGAGCACCACAATTGTAGTATGGGTATGTCTAACCAATCATTTGCCGCAAAAATTGCACAAGACAACTTTTATGAAGTATAAAAGGTTGGTTTGTTTCATGTTTTAATGTAAAATTAGAGATGTCTGGAATTTCCTCTACCATCCTTCATAGTGTTTGAGTGTTATCTAGTTGAGGTGGTGTGGTCTCAATATTGTGTTGCAGGGAAGAACAACAATCTTGTAAGTTTAAGGAGTGCCTTAGAGGGGGTGAATGAGGCACTTAGACGATTTTCCAGATTTTTTACGGTTTATTGATTTTTACTTTCTTGAGATGCTTATGTGATGAAAAGCGGTAAAGTGCGGAAAGTAAAGAACACCATGATATATAGTGGCTCCCCTCACAGATCGAGAGTACTCCACTCCCCTTTCAACACGAAAGAGAATTCACTATAATGTTAGATTCCTAGACAAGACACATTAAGGCCTTTCTATCTAATTCTAACACACCAAGAACAATCCTCTTGGATTTACAATGTTTAAAGTCCAATCGAGACTCAAATTCTCACAAAAGGACCTATTGCATCCACACACCGGATAGCAAGGATAAAACCTTACAAACTTATTCTTAACAATCCTAAAAATAAGTTGTAATCAAGAGATACAATTCTGAATTTTTGTAGAAGATGAAATAGTTGAAAATTTGAAGTATATCAATTTATCAATTGATCTTCTCCTTTGTAACACTTAATTCTCACAATAATTATACAAGTGTTCTTTGTATGGAATGAAACTGTGATGCTTAAAAAGAAGGTTTATGTAAGGTTTCACTCTTAAGAAAATTTGGAAGAACACTTAAAAAATGTTTGAAAGAATATGAGTAATTGATTTGAAATTTTTGCAAGGAGGTGAATTTGAAATCTGAAAAAATGATGTATATATGTTGTCTAAACACCTCCTCAAATGGATGCAATTACCCAAAGGATGTCATGGTTCATGGTAAAGAAAATAGAAAAGTTTCCATGAAGAGATGCACTAATTTTTGCCTCTGGTTCAGTGGTAATCGATTACCTTAATATGGGTAATCGGTTACTTGCCTCCAACGTGCAAAAATATTTGAATTTTTCATAGAGTAATCGATTACCTTAAAATGGATAATCGATTACTTCATCCCAGATTTGAAAAATAGCTTAAAAAATGAAGTGTTATGATTTCTTTGATGCATAAAATTACTTCCAATGATTATGGCATGAATGAGACATGTTTTGAACACTTGTATAATCATCCAGAGGTCAAGTGTTGTACCTATTCATTTGAAATACGAATCTTCATGAGTTTCATCGAGACTTGATCATTTAGTTGAAAACTTCCTTCATAAGCTTGAATCTTGATCAATCCTTTTTGTTAATCAATCTTAGACTTGTAGAGAAGTTTGTCCTCATCAAAATATTTGAGAAGTCATGTCTTCACAATCTCCCCCTTTTTGATGATGACAACCCAAAAAAAATGAAAGTTCGATCCAAGGATGTTTCTCTAGCAAATGCTCCCCCTTAATTGATGTTCCCCCTTAATTTATGATTTAAGGAGTCTTTCGAAATCTGCATTTTGTTAGAGAGAAACAGAAAACAAAGAAATAACACAATAACAATCTCTTCTCCCCCTTTGTCATTAACAAAAAGGGTGAAATAAGTAACAATATGCAAACAACATACACCAAGCACCACATAACACAAGAATGAAACAAAAGATAATACAAACATAATATAAACCAAACTTAGTACGGAATGGAAAGACGGATAAAACATAAAAATTCAACGGACTTAGCATAGTCTTAAACGAAACTAGAAATGTACTAACTTAAAACCATAAACTAGTGAATAGCAAAAAAGAAATGGCCAACTCAATCACTTTCCGACATATCGACTCCATCATCCTCTTCACCTTCTTCTTCACTTTCCTCATCACCTTCTTCACTTGGGACATGTTGACGGTTCATAGAAAGGAAGAGTTTCCGAAGTGATTTGATTCCATGTTGGGTGACATTGATTACGATTCATGGTGGTCTCAATGGAACACATCTTGTTATAAAGCATAGAATTTGTGATATCACCTTCCGGAGTTGGTGGAGGAGAGGAAGAAGCGACTGTATCCTTGTACCGAAACACTCCATTTGGTCTGATAATAATGTCGGTGTTCTTAGTTGCGGTAACCTCATTGATTTCACAGTTTCTAGCCGTCATGGGAGTCTTTGGTTCTCTTTGAAGCGGAACATCATGGAATTCCAAAATTCTTGAAACAACTCTACCATAAGGAAGTCCACCATTTAGGGATAATTGATGCTTCATGTGATGGTAAATGACATAAGCCCAATTAATCTTCATGTTCATTTTCAAAGCTCTAATAAGTTGCAGTTCGAGTTCACTAACTTGGGCATGATTTGAATGTTTTGGAACCAAAACATAAGTAAGAACATAATGAAGCATCCTATCACTCACAGATAAGAGGTTAACAAATTTCACCACCCTTGAGGATTCTAATTTCTGCCGGCTCATGAGGCTAGCCTGAGTGCCTCTAGAAATTAAAACAAAATATTCCATACTGTTATAATTGCTCCAGGCATCAGTGTCGGGTTCAGTTCCGTGACAGATTTCTTCACCTTCAAAAGGGATTTCCAGACAGGTTCCCAATTGTTTCAGATCCATACAAATTTCAACATTCTTAACCTTAGCAGTAAACACCAAATCACCAAAATCATCGGTTCCAAAAGTTACAGTGGTAAAGAAATCCCTTATCATATCAGAATAATAATCACCAATATTAGAAGCTAACTTATCTATCCCTGAATTTTTCAGCAAAGTTTGAAAAGTAACGCTATGAGAAGGAAAAGCTCGGAAGTTAACATATTTTACCGGCATGAGAGTTCGAGTCCAGACAGCATAGCTCAACCTTCTGGATTTCACAGTGGCAGCATGTTGTTCTTCTGTATGTTGAGAGGCTTCTTCATCCATTTTCTTCTTTCCTTTGTCTTGCCTTGGAGGTGCCATGGAAGCTTTGAGAGTTAGGGTTTTGGAAGGGTTTCTTGGATTCTAGATGGAGAGTGAATTGTGAGTTGAGTTGTAAGAGATGGAGTTTATGGGGAGTGATAATGTGAGTGGGGTTTTAATTTTGCTTTGAATGGAGTTAATAGAGTTAATTGAGGAGAAGGAAGATGGAAGAGTGAGATGAATGTGAAGGTTGGAAAGAGAGAGATATAGAGTACAAATGCTGAAGTGATTGACTTAAGAAAAAAACAAGAAAAAAACACTTAAGACCAAAAGTACTCTTTATGACGAAAACTCACGTGTGTTAAAAAATTTTAAAAAATTCTGGAAGAAACAGTGGTAATCGATTACTCTAAAAAGGGTAATCGGTTACGTAGATGAAAAACGCGTGAGGAAGGCAAAAACACTTGTGTTGTCGCATCAGAGTGGTATGCATCCAAGATTGATTCCATAGTCACTTAATTGTTGCTTTAGCCAAAGATTATGTGCACAACAACTACCCGCTGCTATGTATTTTGCTTCATCCGTACTAAGAGCAACACACGCTTGTTTCTTACATGACCATGAGACTAATACATTACCAAGGATGTGACATGTTCCACTAGTACTTTTTCTATGTGTTTTACAACCTGCATAATTCGCGGCCTAATAACCAATTAACTTACAAACACTACCTTTAGGATACCATAAGCCAACGTTGGTTGTTCTTTTAAGATACTTCATGATTCTTTTGACCACCGTGAGATGTGACTCTTTTGGATTTGCTTGAAAGCGAGCACATAAACACACGCTAAACATTATGTCAGGATGGCTTGCCGTCAAATATAATAAAGAACCAATCATACCTCGATACTTCGTAATATCAATTGACACACCCGATTCGTCTTGATCAACATAGGTTCCAGAGCCCATTGGTGTTGACATTGCTTTACAACCATCCATTTCAAATCTCTTTAACAACTCTTTGCAATACTTTGATTGGTTGATAAAGATTTTGTCTTTTAGTTGCTTGATTTGTAATCCAAGGAAGTAGTTCATCTTTCCCATCATAGACATTTCAAATTCACCTTGCATTATCAACGCAAATTCTTCACATAGTTCTTTGTTGGTTGAACCAAAGATTATGTAGTCTACGTAGACTTGAACAAGTAAGGTGTTCCCTTTTATCTTCTTGATAAATAAAGTCTTGTCTACTTTGCCTTTTTCAAAACCTTTTTCACATAGAAAATTACTTAGACGATCATACCATGCCCTTGGTGCTTGTTTTAATCCATAGAGCGCTTTCTTCAATTTGTATACATGTGAAGGATGCTTGAAGTCTTCAAAGCCCGGGGGTTGTTTGACATAGACTTATTCGTTGATGTAGCCGTTCAAGAAGGCGCTTTTGACGTCCATTTGAAATAACTGAAAATTCATTGAACATACGTAAGCAAGTAATAAACGAATAGCTTCTAACCTTGCAACCAGAGCGAAAGTTTCTTCAAAGTCGACTCCTTCTTCTTGATTATACCCTTAAGCGACCAATCTTGCTTTGTTTCGAACAATTATTCCATTCTCATCAAGTTTGTTCTTAAACACCCATCTTGTTCCAATGATGTGCTTACCACTTGGTCTAGAAACAAGTTCCCAAACTTGATTTCTCTCGAATTGGTTTAATTTTTCTTACATAGCAACAATCCATTGATCATCTCCTAGATCTTCATCAATTTTAGAGGGTTCTATTTGCTAAACGAACGCCATGTTTAAGCATGCATCCTTGAGATTCAATCTTGTAGCAACACCTTGACTAATGTCACCAATTACTTTGTCAATAGGATGATCTTTATGAGTCCTCCATTCCTTAGGTAGATCATTTTCATTTGACTCTTGTTGAATCGGTTCTTCGTGATTCTTGTTTGAAGTATCTTCTTTAGGAATTTCTACAAAATCATCATCATCATCACAAACAACAATTTTCTCTTTCGAGGGGTTAGATTCGTCAAACTTAACATGCATGGATTCTTCTATATTTAAAGTTCTTTTATTATAAATTCTATATGCTTTACTTGTAAGAGAATAACCAAGAAAAATACCTTCATCTGATTTTTCGTCGAACTTACCAAGGTTGTCTTTGCCATTGTTAAGGACAAAGCACTTGCATCCAAAGATATGAAAGAAAGCAATGTTGGGCTTCCTTCCTTTTAAGAGTTCATATGGAGTCTTCTTTAGGATAGGTCTTATGTTAACTCTATTACTTACAAAACATGCCGTGCTAACCGCATCCGTCCAAAAATACTTAGGAAAATTTGAGTCGCTAAGCATTGTTCTTGCAAGTTCCACCAATGACCTATTCTTTCTTTCAACTACTCCATTTTGTTGAGGAGTCCTTGGAGCCGAGAAGTTGTGAAATATTCCTTGATCTTCACAAAAGTCTTCAAAAGAAGTATTCTGGAATTCTCCACCATGGTCGCTTCTTATGGAGGCAATTGTTAATGATTTCTCATTATGAATTTGCTTTGCATACTTCTTGAACGCTTTGAATGCATCACTTTTCTGCACTAAAAAGAATGTCTAAGTATATCTAGAATAATCATCAACAATAACTAAAGCATATAAGTTACCTCTGAAGCTTCTTGTTCTTGATGGGCCAAATAAGTCCATATGTAACAATTGTAGTGGCCTAGAAGTGGACACCACATTCTTGGATGTGAAAGTTGATTTGGTTTGCTTCCCCTTTTGACAAGCATCGCAAAGTATATCTTTGATTAATTTTATCTTTGGCAATCCAATGACAAGGTCATGTTTTACTAACTTGTTCAAGTGCTCCATGTGAATGTGAGCAAATCTCTTATGCCATAACCATGAGTCGTTGTTATTTGCCACAAGACACTTAACCTTCAAATAAACATCATCAAGGGAAATCATGAAAATATTATTAATTCGCTTACCTATAAGCATTACCTCTTGTGTGACTTCGTCTTAAATTAAACATTCATCTTTTTTTAACCTTATTTTGAATCCTTTGTCACAAAGTTGGCTTATGCTTAAGAGGTTGTGCTTTAGTCCTTCGACATATAGCATACCTTCGATGGATATGAAATTTGGTGCACCTACTTTGCCTATGCCAAGAATTCTTCCTTTATTGTTATCTCCATAAGTAACATAACCCTTGGCCTTAAGCATTAGATCTGAAAATTTATGCACATCACCAGTCATATGCTTGGAGCACCCACTATCCAAATACCAAAGATTTGATGTGGCCTTCAAGCATACCTACAAAACAAAATTAAGTTTTGTTATGTACCCAAATTGCTTTGGGTCCTTCATAATTAGTACCTTTCTCAACCCATACATAATGCCCCTTTGCTACACTAAAGTTTCTAACATAGCAAGCATTAGGTGTATGGCCAATAATACCACAATAAAAACAAGTTGGTTCAAAATTGCTTTTATATCTAGGAACATAAGACTTTTTCTTTGTAAACCTTTTCTTTTTAGGACGTTGATGCACAACTTTTGGTGTGTCGACTCTTTCTTTTGGAGATTGATCCTTAGGCCTAACAAAGATAGTTTTATTTGAACTTGGTTTAGAAAATTTGGAGTAACCAAGTCCACTTTTGTCATTTGAGTACCTTTGTTGGCTAAGAACCCCTTCCAAACCAATTTGTCCTTTTTCATACCTTTCAAAAACTCTTTTAAGTTGGACAATTTGGAAAGAGAGAGACTCACCCTTTAGACATACAAAATTCTTCTTTTCACTAATCATCTTTTGTTTTTCATTTTCAAAATGTTTTTCAAAAATTTCAATCTTTTCTTCCAAGGAAGAAATTTGTTTCTTTTGAGATGATATAGTTTTATAAAGAATTTTGCATTCATTTAACAATTCATTAATTGCACCTTGTGCATCATCATCAAAAAGATAAAAATCATTACTAACCTCTTCATCATCGGAATGATGAGAAGCCATTAGCGCCAAGTTTGCACATTCCTCGCTATCTGATCCGGATGAAGAACTAATTTCATTGTCCTCCCATGCAACATATTCCTTTTTGTTCTTGAAATCCTTCTTGCTCTTGAATCCGCCTTTCTTTGAAAGTTTAGGACATTCCGGCTTATGTGGCCTTGCTTTCCACATTCGTAGCATGTTATATCTTGCATAAATGTGGTGGTCTCCTTTTTCCTGAAATGTCTATTCTTTTTAGCGTTAAAGGATTTATCATTTTTGTTAAAGAACTTACCAAGCCTTTTAACAAGGAGCATGAAATTCTCATCTTCCTCCAATGCGTCATCATCTTTATCTTCTTTTGAGTCTACCTTCAAGGCAATTCCTTTAGATTTCTTTTCTTGACTTTCATGTTTCTCAAGCCTACCAAGTTCTAACTCATGTTCTTGAAGTTTGCCAAAGAGTGATGCGGACATCATTTTTGAAAGACTTTTATTTTCGGAGATAGCCGTCACCTTCGGTTGTCATTCTTGAGTCAATGATCTTAGTACTTTAAGATTGAGATCGTCATTTGTAAATGTTTTTCCGAGAGCAATCAAGTGGTTAGTCAAGTGAACAAATCTCTTTTGTAGCGCCACTATGGATTCTCCGGGTAGCATTCTAAACATCTCATATTCTTGACTTAATGAATTCAACCTTGATCTCTTTACTTTGGCGGTGCCTTCATGTGTCTCCACTAAGGTGTCCCATATTTGTTTCGCCGACTTGCATTGAGATATGCGGAAGAACTCGTGCATGCTTAAAGCACTTTGAAGAATGTTTATTGCTTTCTTTTCATTTAAGATTTTTTTTCTTATCATCTTCATCATACGAACTCTTTATCTTTGGAGTACCAATTCCATTGACCACACTTATAGGATTATGCGGACCATCTTCAACGGCTTCCCATATGCCTTCTCCTTAGGCTTCTAAATGTGCCTTCATGCGGATCTTCCAAAAATCAAAATATTCTCCAGAGAAAAGTGGTGGTTTGTTACTACTTCCACCGTCTTTGAAAACCGGATTCGTGCTTGCGGAAGCCATGCGGATCTTTTAGGAACAGGTTACCTATAACCTGCTCTGATGCCAATTGTAAGTTTAAGGAGTGCCTTAGAGGAGGGTGAATGAGGCACTTAGATGATTTTCCAGATTTTTTACGGTTTATTGATTTTTACTTTCTTTAGATGCTTATGTGATGAAAAACGGTAAAGTGCGGAAAGTAAAGAATACCACGATGTATAGTGGTTCCCCTCACAGATCGAGAGTACTCCACTCTGTAACACACCTTTTTATACCCCAAAATACTTAACATATAATCAGAGTGAATAAGCACGCATATAAACAAAAGGGCGTCACATCGACGTTTTCAAAAACTAAAAGCTTTCAAAAACCAACATTGTTCATCATCAATATACAATACACCTGGTCATTTAAAATAACACACTTCAAATATCATGAGTCATCAAGAATATGCTTTCGCAGCGGAAAATAATGAATACTCATGTATTTCATAAAATGATCCATGTCCCATACCATGATCATCTCTCAATAATCTCCTCAAGATAAAATAAAACCATATCCAGAATATTTGGCATTATGGCCTCTCAAACAGCAAATGCAATTAAACATGTTCACAAGTAATAACATAATACATATCCAAATAAGACATGAGTTCAATACTACTAATCTACCCCGTGTTACATGACCAGAGCATTGACTCACTACCTAGTCTCTAAACCAAAACACGGAACTCTCCGGCTAAATCTCGAGTGAGCTACCGTCCACTTACTTCAGCAATACTACTCTTGAATATCTGCACGATGCCCATGTAAAGGCAACATTCAAACAGAAGGGTGAGAATTCAAATCATTATGAAGAAGTATAATAAAGCACAATGATTAAATCAACAATTAAATAATTCATCACACCTTGTATAGCCATGTAAATAATATTAATCAATGTTTGTTTCACATGTTTCAAGCATACATCACAACTCAAGGAGTATAATATTAAAATCCAATACTATATTCCCAATTATACACATAACTACATTTATCACATAATCACATATTTTGCCAAGTTATGTATCCAAACATCACCAAATTAAATTACCATATCTCATACACACATCACAATCACATCAATGCATACATTCAATTATCATATAACTCTAATGTGACTCAATGCAAGACATGTGACTCTATGCATGTGGTACCGCAATGTGAACCCAATGTTTCACCGCTTTCCGATTCAATATCTAGAATCCAAGCCACGCTTTCGATCTGGACAAGATCAAAGCCACTACGTCTATTTCCAATTAAGGATCAACGTCTGCTACGCCTATTTCCATTCAAGGATCAACGTCTATTACCATGTGAACCCACAGTTTCACCGCTTCCACTATAAAGCCGACCATGCCATGAATGAATGTATAAATACCAACAACATATGCAATTAAGATCATCTCTACCATCTTAATATTCTACATATCACCATAATTCAACTCTATGAATTATCCACCCATGGTACATATACACGTTCATAACAAATATACTATTCACATATATAAACTAATTATCAAATACGCACACTTAGATTTCATTTCAAAATGATTACAGCATTTAAAATCCTCAATTTTCCCTTTTTCAACAGCAAGTAACCGGTTAACGTATTTTGGGTAACCCGTTACTCAGTTTAATAGAATTCATATCCTAGGCAGATTTTTAACTAAGTAACCTGTTAACGTATTTGGGGTAACCGGTTATCCTGAAAACAGAATACAATTCTGGGCAGATTTTTAACTAAGTAACCCGTTAACGCTTTTAGAGTAACCCGTTACCCTGAAAATAGAATACAATTCTGGGCAGATTTTTAACTAAGTAACCCGTTAACGCTTTTAGAGTAACCCGTTACCCTGAAAATAGAATACAATTCTGGGCAGATTTTTAATTAAGTAACCCGTTAACGCTTTTAGAGTAACCCGTTACCCTGAAAACAGAATTCAATATTGGACAGATTTTCAACATGGTAATCGGTTAACGCTTTTAGAGTAACCGATTACTCAGTAAACAGAATTAAATTCCTGGCTCATGTTTCGCATGTAATCGGTTAACACCTTTGGGGTAACCGGTTACTCAGCCTAAAACTGGAATTTTTCTTAACGTTACCTGTATGTAATGGAATTTAATAAAATAAGTGGCTTCTCAATCTATCACTCAATTCCATCCATATATCCATTCCAAACGCAATTAATCATCACAAATCAAAGATTACTCATCAAAACCTAACAATTCCCAAAACCGTAAAAATTAGGGATTTCAACCTAACATATTTCTACCCATTGACCCAATTATACTAACCCATAATAGTAAGGATTCTCCCCCTTACCTCTTCAATTTTCTGGAAACCTTAGCTTCTCTCTTGTTCTTCCCCTCTTCTCCTTACTTTTCCTCTTTTCTTTCTCTGTTGCCGTCAATGATCAAATGAATCCTACTTCTCACTCTCCTCACCTCTTACTATTCTAGTATTATATTTGGGCTTAAAGAATGATACCTCTAATTTAATTATTAGGCCCAATAAGACCTAGTATTATAATATCTCTATTTAGTTCAAATAAATTAAACCAACACAGTATACACACCAAGTTAATTAATATAATCAATTATTATACTACCTAACAACCAATTAATTAATTAACACTCCAAATAAATAAAATAAAATATAATAATAATAATATAAGAAATAAATACTAAAAATTGGGTTGTTACACACTCCCCTTTCAACACGAAAGAGAATTCACTATAATGTTAGATTCCTAGACCAGACACCTTAAGGCCTTTCTATCTAATTCTAACACACCAAGAACAATCCTCTTGGATTTACAATGTTTAAAGTCCAATCGAGACTCAAATTCTCACAAAAGGACCTTTTGCATCCACACACCGGATAGCAAGGATAAAACCTTACAAACTTATTCTTAACAATCCTAAAAATAAGTTGTAATCAAGAGATACAATTCTGAATTTTTGTAGAAGATGAAATAGTTGAAAATTTGAAGTATATCAATTTATCAATTGATCTTCTCCTTTGTAACACTTAATTCTCACAATAATTATACAAGTGTTCTTTGTATGGAATGAAACTATGATGCTTAAAAAGAAGGTTTATGTAAGGTTTCACTCTTAAGAAAATTTGGAAGAACACTTAAAAAATGTTTGAAAGAATATGAGTAATTGATTTGAAATTTTTGCAAGGAGGTGAATTTGAAATCTGAAAAAATGATGTATATATGTTGTCTAAACACCTCCTCAAATGGATGCAATTACCCAAAGGATGTCATGGTTCATGGTAAAGAAAATAGAAAAGTTTCCATGAAGAGATGCACTGATTTTTGCCTCTGGTTCAGTGGTAATCGATTACCTTAATATGGGTAATCGTTTACTTGCCTCCAACGTGTAAAAATATTTGAATTTTTCACAGAGTAATCGATTACCTTAAAATGGATAATCGATTACTTCATCCCAGATTTGAAAAATAGCTTAAAAAATTAAGTGTTATGATTTCTTTGATGCATAAAATTACTTCCAATGATTATGGCATGAATGAGACATGTTTTGAACACTTGTATAATCATCTAGAGGTCAAGTGTTGTACCTATTCATTTGAAATACGAATCTTCATGAGTTTCATCGAGACTTGATCATTTAGTTGAAAACTTCCTTCATGAGCTTGAATCTTGATCAATCCTTTTTGTTAATCAATCTTAGACTTGTAGAGAAGTTTGTCATCATCAAAACATTTGAGAAGTCATGTCTTCACAAATCTTTCGCACTTGCATCACCCATAAGAACAACTTTCTCATCTACTTTCTCAAGTAAGTCCAACTGATCTGAAATTAGGTGGTTGAATACACCCATTGATTTCAATTGTTGCATCATAAAAAAACCTAAATATAATACAAAAATTAAAATACACAAATAATAACAACAACATACAACACAAATTTTTTAACTTATACTTATACCTCAATCACATCACGGGTACACCTCTTCAGTACTTTCGCGGACAACTTCTCTCGTTCTTCCTCAACCAACTTCTCTCGCTCCTCTTATACCTCATGTGTCACCCTTCCACGTTCATCCTGAGACCACAACATCTTGTCCCGCTCCTCCAGATTCATCCTCCCACGTTCCTCCTGAGTCCACTTCTCCATCGCCTCCTAAGTCCATTCCTCTCGCTCATGTTCTAATACCTTACTCAACTTTTCAACAATTATCTCTTGAATTTCTCTCCTACGATTTACTTTGTTAATTGATTATGGTGGTCTAAAATGTAAATTCGAGTCAATGCCTCTTCCAAGACCACGAACGTGCCCATAATGCTCTTTGGTTCCAATCACTTCTACAAATATGTCATGAGGATCTCGTGGAATGAAGATACCAACTTTGTATTCTTCAATTAGTACATCCTACAATACATATAAAATTTAATCATTACCAAATTGAATTAACTAATAATTAATGTTGAGAAAAGTATATACGTACAATCTTTTCAGCCACTTCGTAAGTAGCCTCTAATATGAATGAGTCATTTGGTCTTTGAGATGCCCTCTTCCATTTCTCATGGCACGATGGTGGAGGTGGACTTTGATCAAGGCTTCTAGAAGGACCTCTCATCTCTAGTTCCCTTTGTTTTCTTTTTTCATTAATCATTTTTCTATTCAAGTTTATCATATCATCCACATGACAATCTATGTGGGTAGATATTTCTAGCTTTATTCTCCTTTCTTTTTTGTCTCTTATCCAAGAATTCAAGAGTGGTGCGACACTTTCAAATTCCTCCCAAACTTTCTTATCAACAAATGAATACTTCACATATGGAGACTCTAATTTATCACTTGGATGTTTAATATAATCATATGTGAGTTGTTTCTTAAGGTCACTCCAACGCTCAGCATGAAGGAGATTGGCGATCCAAAACGCAACGGAAATTAAAATTTCTCCTTTAGTGATCCTTACGAATGGTCATGATCAGTGATAGAGTGGTTACCTCTTGCGACGATTGAAACCTTTTATGCAGATCTTCGGAGCGATCACGAAAGATGAACGATGACAACGCCTCTACTCAGTCCACACGAACGGATTCCTTCAATCTCAATGCTAGCTGCTACGAATGAAGGCTTTGAGTGAGAGAGAGAGAGAGAGAGAGAGAGAGAGAGAGAGAAAGAGAGAAAACGAAAATGCAACCGCAATTAATGCTTCTGCACAAGGGTTCTATTTATAGAACCACTTATGTGGGCTTCAAGCTAAAAAACCCACTTAAGTGTATGTGGCCCATATCTTATAATATGCCCAAAATCACTTAAGTCCATGGTACCTTACCATATTTCGTATTCTACTTAAGTACACCGTACCTTACGATGTTCGACAATTCACTTAAGTGCATCGTACCTTACGGTGTTCCTTAGTTACTCTATCTCTCATCAATTCGTCCTTTGTGTGTGACCCTGTAGGTTTTCGCGGCATTGGCAATTATATTAAATCATGTATTTAACATAATAAACGGTGAGCGGTATCTAGCAACACATCACTGTTACCCAAGACACGAAAATGTCATGTGATCTGACAAATCCTTCTGTGATAATACTTATGCGTATAATTACCCTTTTTCCCTTATGTCTATATTGAACACAAGGCATAGACCGTGTCATCCTTGTCCAGTTCAATATTGGGCCCATAGACATTTATCCTGTTATGCAGGATGGGAAAATTCCATCTAGGTCATTCATGTCCCTCAGTATGCTTCGTGGAGTACCCATCAACTATCTTTATGGTTATCCAGTTACGGACAACGTTTGATCAGCAATAAAGCACTCGACTCTACATCTAGGGTCCATAGTGGTTTCAGGTCGAAGGGTGGTATACACCATTATCACCATGAGAATAACTTATGACACTTTGCATAACATTCTATATCGTATTCTCATAGCGGGTCAATCCAGTATAAATATTACTCTTAATATTCATACCTATGTTTAAGACTTGATAACTCCTTATCCATGATCCATGAGATGCGATCATCACTCTATATACATAATAGTCTTTATGCTTTAATGTTATCCCACTTCACAATAAAGCTCGACTACGAATACTTTAAGAATAGTGTCCTTATGTTTAATGTGATCTCATGATCAAGTCACACTTGATACATTAAACGGACTAGCTATTCTAGGGACTTTATTAAACAAACGTAATAAAGAAAAAGCCTTTTATTATTAATAAATAATTCGATACAAGTACCAAAAGTATTGGCCTATAGGGCTTACACCAACACAGCAGCATATCCAAGTCATTTTTTTCCAGCATTTTATCATCTATAACAATAAAAACTTCTTATGTTTACATAATAGAGTTGATATTAGTATTAAACCAAAAAAATAAATGGTAATTTATACTTGTCAAACAAATCATAAAATTCATAATCAATACTGTAATATCAATCCATATGCTATCTTTTAAATCACAATCAACTTTGTGTCAATTATTTATCAAAATACTCATTTTGCTTCTATCTTGTAATGTTAAGTAACCTTTAAAATCACCAGCATGTTCACCATAAGCCTTACCGGTTTGTTGTCCTTTTTAATTGGATGAATTATGCAAAATAACATGGACTGTGTAAGATGTTTTTGTGAAGAAAGGACACATGTGGTACCAGATATTCCAACATGTGTGCAACATATGGCCCTTGTCAGCAGGCCAATGTTGTTGTTATGAGCGTATTTTCTGAATGTGAGCAACAATACATGTTTCTATCTTTTAGCAATGTGTTAATTAGGTTTGTTTGACAGATTAAATAAGATCAAATCTAATTAATTGGATATTTAAATTTGAACCAAAACAAATTAAATATTTTTGTTGGAGGTTTTTGAAAAACAAATCAAAATAGAATCCTCTATAAATCTGGACGTGATATCAAATCAAATGAGCATTGGAGAAAAGCCCAAAAGTGGAATTTCTATTTAAAGAGACTCAAACCTAACGTTTTTAGTGTGTACAAGTATTGAATATATTTGTGTTAGGGTTTCTATTTTGAGTCTTTTGTTTGTGTTGTTATTTGTGCACCACTCTAGCACATGCATTCATATCTAAAGGCATAGAGTTTGGTTTATTAGTTGAGTTGTAATTCAACAATCAATATTTTATTTATTGTATTAATCACTAGGGTTAGCGAATGAGAGGAAGTGAGAGGGTCTCATGTTTAGGGGGAGTCCTAAATAGAAATACACATGTAGAATTAAGAAAAAGGCATTGAATAAGGGTTGTTCATATAAGACACTTCATACTAATTTTATTGAGAATGGATTTCTTTTCTTGGGTTGGAAACCCCCCAGACGTAAGTGACGTTGCACCTAACTGGGTTAATGATTCTTTGTGTTCTTTATTGATTTTTGTTTTAAATCATTATTATCGTCAATTTGTGTTAACCTGTTATTATCAAGTTGTGCACAATTGTCCCAGGCACTGTGTCCAACATTTGTCCCCTTAGTACTAGAATTTCAATTGGCATCAGAGCAGACACCTTGTCCTGGTTGGCTGAGCTCTAGGGAAGATATTTTATGTTCAAATGGACATCATTAAGGATTGAGGATCATTCAATAGACCAACTTTCTTGGATGGCACCAACTATGATTATTGGAAAGCCAATATGGTTGCTTTTATCAAATCCATGGACAACAAAACATGGAAGGATGTTATAAAATTTCAAAAACACCCTGCGGTTACTTCTCAAGATGGAATATCAACCTTAAAGCCTGAAGTTGATTGGACTAATGTTGAAGATGATAAAGCTCAAAACTTCAAGGCCTTGAATTCTATTTTCAATGGTGTGGACAAGAACATGTTTAGATTGATAAACACATGTACTGAAGCCAAAGAAGTATGGGAGATTCTCAAAATTGCTCGTGAAGTCACGTCCAAGGTTAGAATATCAATGTTATAGATCCTCACTACAAATTTTGAGAATCTAATAATTAATGAATAAAGATGAATCGATCTCTGACTTCAACATTAGATTGTGTGGCATGGCCAACACTTCTGTTGCATTAGGAAAGAAGATGTCTGAAGAAACGTTGGCCAGAAAAATCCTCAGATCTCTACCTAAGAAGTTTGATATGAAGTTCACATCTATTGAAGAAGCCTAATACTTAAGCAACATCAAAGTTGATGAAGTCATTAGTTCTTTACAAACCTTTGAGATGGTTATAAATGACAGGACTGAAAAGAAGAAGAAAAAAGTATAGCTTTTGTTTCCAACACTGAAAAGGATGAAGATCAAGGTGAAGAAAGTCTATCAGATGTCATAGCCCTTATTGGGAAAAGGTTTAATAAAGCTTTAAGAAGGCTGGACAGAAAATGGAGGACAAATGTCTAAGACAAGATGTTAGACATCAGTCCCCCAAAGAAAGAGCAGAGATGAAGACAAACCTAACAGAGGCAAAGGAGCACGATGTTATGAATGTGAAGGGTTTGGTTACATTAAAGTTGAATGTCCTACTTTTCTAAAGAAATAGTGATGACAAAAGTGAAGTATAAATATCTAATAAGGTGATGGCTTTCACTATAAAACAGGAATATGGTAGTGAGTCCAGTGATGAAGATATCTCAGAAGAAGAAATAGCTGCAACTTACTGACTTTTGTATGCCAAATGGTAGGAAGCTTTTATGGTTGGAGATAAACAAAGAAAAACTATAAGTACTCTCATTTAGGAAAAAGAGAAACTTGGCTCAACCATTTTAGGTCAGGAAGAGGAAGTAACTTTGTTAAATTCCAAGTTAGAAAACATGACCCCAAAAAATTGTATGTTGAACAGTGATTCAGATATGTTAGATTAAATTTTAGAAGTTGGTGAGAAGTCTAGGAATATGAAGGCTATTGGGTTTCAATATAGTTCCATGAACAAAAATATCAAAATTTCTACTAAGAAGTTTGTTTCTCCTAAGAAGAAAACTGGGTTTCTTATGAAGGACCACATGTACTAGCATCCTATTCAACATGTGTATCTTCATAATAGAGGCAATAAGAACTCATCCTAAGGTGTCACCATTGTGGATCATATGGTAATATAAGGTCCTTTTTTCTATAAACTGTATGAATATCCTCAATCATATAGTCAGCAAAGGCTCAATAGGAAGAAAGGGAAGAAAACTCAAGCAAAGAAAGTGTGAAAACCCAAAGAAGCAGTCACTTGTCTCATAGCTCATACATATCTTAGAGTTTTCTTAAGAGGTGATTTGTATTTTGATAGTGTATGTTCAAGGCACATGACTGGATAAAAGAACTATCTTGAAGAGTTAAATCCCTACTCAAATAGATATGTTACTTTTGGTGATGGAGCTAGAGAAATAATCAAAGGCATAGGAAAACTGGTTAGTCCAGGTTTCCCTAGTCTTGATGATGTGCTACTAGTAGAAAGACTGGCTGCAAAATTGATCAGTATAAGTCAACTATTTGATCAAGGTCTAAATGTGAGCTTCAACAAATCATAATGCATAGTGTCCAACAAAGATCAAGAAGTGTTAATCAAAGGCTCAAGGTCCAAAGACAACTATTATTTATGGGTATCTCAAAAACAAATGTCAACCCTCAACATGTTTGACATCCAAGGAAGATGGTTCCAAACTATGGTACCAAATACCTGATCATCTGAACCTCAAGAGTATAAGAAAGATCATATCTGAAGATGCTATCAGGTGAGTGCCAAAGCTAAAGATAGAAGAAGGAAAAATCTATGGAGAGTGCCAAATAATCAAGCATACCAAGATATCCCATAAGAAGCTCCAACGTCTTGCCACCTCAAAAGTTCTTGAGTTACTTCATATGGATCTCATGGGGCATATACAAGTAGTAAGCCTAGGTGGGAAAAGATATGTATATGTTTGTGTGGATGATTTCTTAAGGTATGCTTAGGTCAAATTTATTAAATAAAAATATGACACTTTTGATGTCTTCAAATAGCTATGTCAACATATCCAAAGAGAAAAAGGGGAGTGGGATAGGAAGGATAAGAAGTGACCATGGCAAAGAATTTAAAAAATCTGAATTCTCTGAGTTTTGTTCCTCTGAAGGGATTGGTCTTGAATTCTCAGCACCTATCATGCCTCATCTGAATGGAGTATTTGAGAGGAAAAATAAAGCCTTGCAAGAGTCATCTAGAGTTATGTTGCATGCCAATAACCTACCTTACTATTTCTGGGTTGAAGCAATGAACACAACTTGTCACATTCACAACCGTGTGACCATAAGATATGGAACCAAGGCAACTCGGTATGAGTTGCGGAAAGGAGAAAATCAACTGTCAAATACTTTCATATATTTATGAGCAAGTGTTATATCTTGGCAGATCGTAAGCAAAGAAGAAAGATGGATCCTAAGAGTGATGAGGGAATTTTCCTAGGTTATTCCATAAATAGCATAGCTTACAGGGTATATAAAAAATGTACCAAAATGATTATGGAGTCTATAAATGTTGTCATTGATGATACTCCTGAAGATACACAAGAAGATGAAGATGATGTATCTCCTCAACATACTGATGGACCAGCAAATGTCCCACACATGGGGTCCGACATTAACTCTGAAAGCACAACTTCTGAAAATCCTTAAGTTAACAAAGGACCATCAATCAGAATTCAGAAAAATAACCCCATTGAAAATTTCATACGAAATCTAAATGATGGAGTCATCACCAGATTCAGAGATATGATTTCCAACTATTGCTTCATCTCCAAGATTGAACACAAGAATATCGATGAAGTCTGACTGGTGAATTATGGATAAATGATATGCAAGAAGAATTGTATAAATTCAAAATAAATAATGTATAGGAATTAGTTCCAAGTTCTAAAGATGTGAATGTCATTAGTAGCAAATATATTTACAAGAATAAATCTGATGAAATGGTAATGTTATAAGAAACAAGGTAAAGTTAGTTGCCCAAGGGTACACTCAAATAGAAGGAGTTGAATTTGATGAGACATTTTCTCTAGTAGATCATCTTGAATCTATTAGAGTACTACAAGAATTCTCTTGCATGTTTAAATTTATATTATTTCAAATGAATGTTAAAAGTGCATTCCTGAATGGATGTTCTTGCTTCTTATTCTTCTTGACAAAAGAAGCTTTCAGTGTCTGAGCTTTCAGAGCCTATTTTGTCTCCCTTTCAGAGTTTCTTTCAGTCATACGCATCTCTTGTGCCTCTAAACTACTATGCATCTCTTCAATTCTCATGGTGTTGGTGTCTTTAGAATGTTTTGTGGTTACAACTATGTAATCAAACTAAGGAGTAAGCGATCTTAGTACCTTTTCAATGATTACCTGTTCATAGAGCATTTCTTCACAAGACTTCATCTCAATAATAACCACAATCACTCTAGAGATGTAATCAGACACCTTTTAACTATTCTTCATGTTGATATTCTCATATTGCTTCCATATAGAATGCTATTTTACCTTCTTCACTAATGCGTCACAACCATAGCATCGATGTCGTCGAAACAATAATCTTCTCAAACACCTTTATATCCACACACTGACGGATATAGAACAACGTCTTCTCATCCTTCGTCCTCATTTCACGTTGCGCATTTCTTTGCGCTTTTGTTGCATTTTCTTCAATTGACGTGTAACCATCATTGACAAGATCAAGAACATCTTAAGCGTCAAACAACACATGCATCTGAGTCGACCATTAATTCCAATTATTTTCATCAAATACTGGAAGCTTTGTATTCAAGTTATCGTTTCCATCGTTCATCTTTGTTCTTGTGTAAATCACTCAGTTCTCACCAACACTCGTGTTTACCAAATCCTGAGAATCAAGATTTATGGTTCTTTGATTTCGATCTTCAATTCAACACGAATTTGAGGAACAAAATCAATCACACACCTCACGTACACTCGTATTTCCTATGAATCAGAATTTGAGTTATGGATACAAATTACTGGAGTTAACACTTACAATGAAGAAGAACTGCAGAGAGAAAGAGAGACAATGAAAAATGTAACTAACTTTCAAAATCTCAATTTTCTAAATTATGTTACAAATGTAACTCACTTTGGGTTTAAATACGATGACCCAAATGAAACTCAAATAAAATGCAAACTCAAATGTAAATGAAATGCAAACGAACAACTTGAATCTAAATTACATTACAACAACTTTGGTATTTTGTATGACATCACTAAACTATAAGAGACTCGTATGAAGATGAGTGTGTTACAGAACATAATGCTAGCATTTTCTAAATATAGTTATTGTTGGAACATTATGTCAATATTTTAATATAGGAAGATGAATTTGAAAATGTTCCTTAAGTTCCACATTGTGTGTTAATTGAAAAAAAACTCCTTAGTCCCACATTGCGCATGTGAGATATCTTAGCTAACTAACTTCATTATATAAGGAAATTCTTTATTTTATTCCAAAACACACCAAAAACTCCTTGTGTTGAGTTTTTTCTTCCTCACTCGCATAACTATGCGTCTTTCAGATTGTCGAAGCGCCAACTTCTCCCCATTTCTTTCTACTCGTTGAATTTTTCGAGTATTTTCTTGAATTCTCTTTAGAGAATTATGTTAATTTCTCCTCGTTTGAATTGAGAAATTACAAGTATTGATTTTTGGATTCTCTTTGGAGAATTTTTTTAATTTCTCTTGTTTGAGAAATTATTGTGTGGTCAAATGACCACTATTGAATTCTCCTTGGAGAATTATTGGAATTTTTGTCTTGGTTTGAGAAATTATTACGATTGCTCTTTTTACCAGATACTATGAGTGGTATTTATACCATATTTGAATGGTCTTTGTACCATTATAGGGTGTATTTATAAATCAATTATCTATCGTGCAAGTAGTAATCGTATAGTATATAACTGGGATATTTTATCCTGGAGGCATCGTCGTAGTTAGATTGCTTTACATATTTTTGGACAGTGTCGCGAAACGTCTTTAAGAGAGAAAATTGTTTCGCGACTCATCCCGATAACTTCTTCTGTGCAAATGTTGACAAGCTAAAAGAAAATTTTCTTAACCATAAAGAAGGTTTCCCACGTTTTGATTGAGGACATTTATGTTGTTCCTTCTGGATCAAAAAGAATTTTAATTGAGAGTCTAATTATTCGCCTTCGAGTTGAATAAGAATCTCAGAGACAAGATCAAAAATAAACGCTTTGGTTGTTTCAAATAACAAAAAGAAATTTCGAGTAGTTCTGAAGTCATTTGGCAAATGATTAAAGAATCAGAACACTATTGTTGTGAACCAAATTAAGAATTAGAACTCTTCAAGGCCCCAAATTACTCCAATTGATAGGCAACAACCATCACCCTATAGAAATGCTACTGATGTTTTCTCTTGATTAATTATGGAAAACTATGTCATATGATTAAGAAATGTAAGATCGGGCTTAAACCTTGTGCTTCCCCTAATGCACAGGTTAACCTGACTGATGAGGAATTTATTGCTTTGATCATTGAAACCAACATGATTGGTGAATATAATGGTTGGTGGTTAGACATTGACTCATCTCGCCGTGTCTGTTATGATCTTGCAATGTTCAAAATATACATGAATATGAAAGTGTGGTTGAAAGTTTCCCACACCACTAATGTTGTCGATATTGGAAAAGTGGAGTAAAGTCCACCACTAAAAAGACTTTAATCTTGAAGGATGTCATGCATACTTCAAAGATTATAAAGAATTTGCTTTCTGTTTTTCTTCTATAAAAGGCAGGGTTTAGTCGGTCTATTGGAGTAGATTTGTACACCATCACTAAGAATAATATTTTTGTGAATGAAATTAAAAGTCCATTTAGTAAGAAAATTAAGAGGTTTCGTAGTGATATATGAATTGAATATGATTTCATTTTATTTAATGAATTTTATAAACAATATGGAATTGTACATGAAACGAATGCATCATACTCTTCTGAAATGAATGGTAAAGCAAAAAGAAAGAATATAACTCTTATTGAACTTGTCATTGCAATTATATTGAATTCTGGTGTTGCTCCTCACTGGTGGAGGAAATTTTATTGATTGTTTGCTATGTCCTAAATAATGTTCCCAAGTCTAAAAATAAGATGCAATTATATTGAATTCTGGTGTTGCTCCTCACTGGTGGAGAAAATTTTATTGATTGTTTGCTATGTCCTAAATAATGTTCCCAAGTCTAAAAATAAGATATCTCCTTATGAGATATAAGAAAAGACAACCAAACTTGTCTTACTTTAGAGCTCCGAGTTGTTTGGCTTATGTCAAAATTCCGGATCTGAAGCGAGTTAAACTCGCTAGTAGATCCTATGAATGAGCATTCATTGGTTATGAAACAAAAAGTAAGGAATATAGGTGTTATGACTTAATTGCTAAAGTGATCATAGAATAAATGGTGTTGAATTCTATAAAGACAAATTTTCTTTCAAATCGAGAAATAGTTGAAGACAAATTTTCTTTCAAATCGAGAAATAGTTGGAGCCCTGAATCGAATCAGATTCCTTAATATTTTCCTGAGAAAGAGGAATGCAATGCAATGGGAATTCCTTGGTATTTTAGATAAACCTTATGACCGTCACACCACTCATTTAATTCATCCACCACCTAATTTTTAATTTTCTTTTCAAAATACCTAACTAATTTGTAATATGAGATGAAAGGTACAAGCATTATATCCAAATCACTCATTCACCCCCTACTTTCATTTTTATTTTCAAACCATCATCATCATTCACTCTCATCTTTCTCAACCATCATCATTCTTCAATATCTCTGAAGAAGAATGTGAGATATTTCTTCTGCAAAACAATTTCTACTGTCCCCGGTGTCTTTTTGCATGAAGAATCTTTATTTGAACAACTGTGTACTCTTTTTCTTTGAAATGTTGTTAGTATTGAACATGTTGAATTTTATGCTATGTTTTCAGATCTAAAATTTAAAAAAATGACACTTAAATACTATATTTCCATATGCGCAAATACACAAACAGAAACTGTATAATACCAAATGATTACGAATCAGATAACGCACAAAGCATAGAAAGAAAGTGCATAATGAAACAAACAATAGTGAAGACTGATGGAAGACATTTAAAAAGATAAGTCTCAGAATGGGTGGAATATTCAGTTCTTGTCAGTCACATTGTTTTACAGAAGAACAATGTGTTAGAGTGGAAAGAAGAACATGCTTTCAAACGTTTGTGTGGTGTATATGTTACTATAATAATCAAACTTTGATTCAGGAAAGTTATATTCAACTTTCATGTAATGAATCAAGTGCAAAGCATGAAAGTTTTTCATCAAGCAAAGCAAAAATTATATTTCAAACCAGACACATTTCCATCTTCATCAATTCAAACAAGACACCAACATAGCAGAAGAGGATTTACTAAGTAAATCATCTACATAAGGGGATTTACAACGGTAAGATTCACGAGATATCCCCCCGGAAAAACGAAGGTGTGATCAGGTGGTGCTTTCCCTAAAATACAAAACCTGCTCCATTGTACAATAAGTTGGCATGCACAAACAGTCATCAAAACAAAACTCACACATTAAAGCAAATGATCTCAATAAGAAGATTAGAGTTAATAATAATTGGAGAAAATATTGCAGGCCATTCTACCTTCCTTGTCCCATTCAAAGACACATCAGGCAAAGCTGCAGAGCCTTCCCACAAGTCCATGTATTATTTCTGTTATGATAAAACAGCAAAATCAAAAAACAATAACCATCACAACCACTAATCTAAGTTAAAGATGACAAACTATATGACTAAAAAGTAAAACCCCAAACAAGATGCATCAGTTAAAAGGGACATGATCGGTAACAGAAGTCGCCTTCTAACCAACAGTCAAAAGTGCTCTTGTATCCACCATACGATACAAGAAAAAACCTAAGACGACAAATTCCTAAATAACCACTTCATGTTTATAATTGCAAGACAGAAATTAACCAAAACAAAAATGATCCCACCCTGACACGGAGCTACAATAAAAAAACAGATTAGTAACTTCAGAAAAGGAAAAACGAAATGCAAAATAAAACAATAATTAGAAATGAGAACAATTTGGCATCATCATCAGATTAGATATTGGAACTCCACTACTTGCCATATCCCTCAAGAGACAAGCGCCAAGGAGCAAAAATCTGTATTCCAGAATTAGCATCAGTCTTTTAGACAACAACAAAACTTCAAGAAGCATCACAGTACAATAAATATGAAGTTTTCAACATAAAACTCATGCAGATAGACATTATGTAGTCCATCAATATTATAAGAATCATTATGCCTCCTGATGAAGCGCAAATATTACAAAAACCTTCTAGAACAGTGATGCACGTAATATGCTCATCTCTTTCTACCACCACGCTCTCTCAATGCAAGGGAGAGTGTTTCTCCTCCACTAAGATTGTAATGTGCGAGAGACAAATTGTCCTTGAGAAAGCCCGGCTTTCCACTCAGTTTCTGCTTGTTAGCAGGGAGTTGGATCTCCCCAGCAATTTTTTCTTTCAGGCCGCCAACAGTTTCAGACAGAGATTGCACAGTTATTTCCAGAACTTGTCCTTTGAGATTTCCTTCATCAACATTAGGAACCGATATACTAATACGAGCAGGTCCCTGTAGAGAATAAACGGGAGTTAGGATGAGTGTAAATAGTCGTATAACTCTGGTAGAAAATGTGATTTACATGTATAATTGGTAGTTTTATCTATTAAAGAAAAAATTATGACTGTAATCTTGGTAACTCTCCATACCGGATGTTGAGCCAGAAATTTATCCTCGGGGATCAGAGCAGAATCATCATGCTTCTGCCTCTTGGGTTCTGGTTCCTCTGGAAGTGGGGGAGGAGCTTCCTCGGGTGGTGGAGGTGGTGGTAATCCTTGAGGCGGAGGTGGTGGATGCATCATAGGCATCCCTGATGGAGGATGAGAGAGAGGAACATAAGGTCGTGGAACAGGAATAGGAGTGAATTGAGATCCAGGTGGTGGAGGAATAGGAATTCCTTGGTTATTCATAGGGATTGATGGATGCATTGGGTGTGGTTGACCACCCATCATGGAATGCTGTCCAGAGGACATTTGCATTGGAGGAGGGGGAGCTGGTCGGAGAGATTGCATCATGTGCATGCCTGGTGGTCTTGGGGGAGGCATTGGAAAGCCACTGTTGTTAGGATTAGAAAACTGCATGTTATTCATAGGACCACGGGGTAGATTTAAAGCTAGTCCAGGTGGTGGCGGAAGAGGACGAATTGAAGGCATACCGGGTCTTGGAGGAGGTGCAGCAGGACCAGGGAGGTTTTTAAATTCATTATTAGAAGCATCGTTTTGATCCTCAATCCCAATATTCTGTGACATTGCTTGGTTTGCAGTGCGGCCGATACTACCACTGTGACCATCCCAAATAACCTGCTTAGGTTGCTCATCATTTTTCTTCTCAATTTCAGCTTTGACGGCGTTAGAAACCTCTTCCTCAGTAGTACCAAAAATATCAGGACGGGTCCGAGCAAGTCCAACAATGTTTCTTGAGATTTCATCATCCTGTGCCAAAGTGGTTTCCCGAATTTTGGCAAACATTCTTTCTTTTTGTTCTTTGTACTTGGGATCAATGAGAGAAATTCGCATATGCTCTGACATTTCACTAATAGGAATCAGTTCACCAGTGATAGGAGAAACAACAAATTTGGTTGAATCTTTATCTGCAGGAAGCCTGTCTTCTGGTCTCTTCCAGTTCTTCACAATCCTCATTGGTGGTTCAGGATCCTCGGTAACCCTGACTTCATTCTTCTTCACTTCATCATTGTCTTCCAAGCTAGCAGCTCTCATTCCCTCTTCAACAAGCTGGGCCTCTTCTTCGTCCATTTCCATTTCCACTTCCTTTCCTGGCTCAACAATATCTTCTTCCATAGGCGTAATCTTGCTTCTCCTTATAACTTCCTCAAGGGTCATTGGAGGAGGTAATTCTTCATCCTCATCATCAGCAAAATCTATTGATTCAACCACCACAAAATCATGCCAATCAATCATGGCCATTTGTATTCTTTCTTGCTCTATCTCATCTTCAGCCTTTTGCCTGGCTTGCTCTTGTGACCGCTCCCATTCCAACCTATTGACACACCTTTCAAGCACAGTAGTCATATCCGGAACACTCTTCTTCAGTTTCTCCGTCAAACCCTTCGGAGGCATCAAAACCTTTGAATACGCATCGGCAAGGGAAGTGAAAAATGTAAACATGCTATGGGTTGGTTTCATGAAATGAAATTGAGGATTATTAATTTCCCTACTTGTCAATCCTGTCAAAAAAGATTTCCCATTTCGAGCCACAAATTGTGCTGTAAGCTTTATTATATCAAGCTCTTCCCCTGTAATTCCTTCAGGAAGCCTAACTGTATACTGCTCAGCCTCAGGAGGATCAAGTACTTTCCTTACTGGTCTAAACTGGGCAGATACATCAGGCTTCTCAGTCATTACCACATCGTTACTATTACTATCAGTAGCCGGCGCAGGTGTAGCTGATTCCGGTAAAGCCAAATCCCCAGGTAGTTGAGTAGAAGACTGATTCTGGGCGCGAAACTCAGTCAGTCTATGCTGATAATACGCATGATAAGGATCCGATGAATTGAGAAAATTAAACTTAGCATTCCCTGCATTATTAGCAACAATTCTCTTCTCGAAATCAATACCGTTTTTAGCGACAAACTGAGAGGTTTTATCAACAATGGTTCTAATATCCGGAGGAGGGTGAATTATTCCAATAGTTCTAGTGTGTGTGGCAACTGATGTCGGTGCTACTTCCTGGATGCTGGATCTCTCATTCCTCTCCTCTACCTCCTCCTGAGTGAGTTGAGCATCGGGGAGAGGACCGAGATTTCCATCGATAGGAGGAGCTGGTAGAGGCAGTATAGGTAATGAACCTAGCATGATGACGTTAATTCCTTAAAACCCTAGAAAATGAAAACAACCGAAAATTAGAACTAGCTAAGATTAATTATAGTACTAAACAAGATTAATAAACAATAATAGAGTTTAAATTACATAGTATTAGTGGCAAATACATCTAATAAAACCTAAGTTGTGAATTGCGGCCACAATTGAAGAATCGCGGTGCGATGCGGTGGAGCTTTACTCCGCCGCGAAGCAAATTCAATCTCCCTGTGCGTTGCCTTTAGCAGGAGTAACTATCGATGCCTCCAACGGCGACGGAATCCATCCTCGCGCGAGCAGCAGATTAGAGGAAGGAAATCGGAAAGAAAGAAAAAAGTGGACGGAGTTTCTTACTTCTTGTGGCGGTCGACGACGAACTCGGCATGCGTTTTCCGGTGAGATTTGACTGAGAGCACTTGGGTTTCAAATTGATTCTGATATGCAAGATGGGATTTAGCGGAGATGATGAATTTTGTTGTTTTAGGTTTTCTTTGGAGTATGTTTTAGGGTTTTGTGTTTTTTTTTTAATTGCAGCTGTTTAAGCGATTTTCACTTTAAAAATCAGCTTCGAACTACAAGAAAAAATAACAAGAGGTTTAGTGTGATTCTGTTGAATTTTAGAAATCAAATTGATTGAGTCTGTTTTTTATATAAAAAAGGATTTATTAAATCATAAATATACATATAAATATATAAATATAATTTTATATTTAATCATTCATATATTATCAAGATAATAATAAAATTCATCATATTTACATAATAATTATTTATTTAATATGTAAATTAAATTACACAAAAAAGTAAAATAATAAATATAAAATAAAAGCATAAAATAATATAAAAATATTATAATAAAAAAATAAATTAGATGAGAGAATAGTGAAGATGAAAAAGAAATTATATAAGATAAGAAGATGTACGGTAAAAACAAAATTGAAAGAAAGAACAATTGCATAAAAATGAGAAGGTGAAAACGAAATAATATAATAGAATAGATATTAGAAAAGAAGATGCAATATCTATCTGGCAAAGAATATGTGATACTTGTGTATCTGACGAAGAATTTGATTAATTTATTTAATTGAATTTTTATTGTTTTTTATTTAATTATTTGAGTGATTAAAATGTTTTTTTATCATTTGTGAGAATTATGTGGTATTTTATTGGGGTTAGTGGATTTATTTGATTAAAAATAATAAAATAAGAGAAATAGTGAATTATGGGATAGAATTAGAATTTTAGTAAAATTAGTGTGGTAAGGAGTAAGAGTCCATAAATAGAATTTTTTATCAAAATAATCCAATTTTTCAAAAAAAATCTCAAATAACCTTGATTTCAAAAAAAATCTCAAACTACCACACTTTTAGGAGGAGTCGTCAATCCAATTGGCGTCGCCTCCTCTTAAAATTTGAGAGGAGGCGTCAATTGGATTGGATAGGGCACATGGTGCAGCCAATTCAATTGGCGCCCAAGTGTATGGGTTAAAGGGAGGCGCCAATTGGATTGACACCTCAATGTATTTTGTAATTTTTTTCAAAAACAGTCTACGTGATACATAATTTCGAAATCAGACCAATTCATATTAATATAAATTCCTGCTTACACAAAAAAGACTAATGTTGATGACCGGGATCACCTAACCGACCTCTGGTCCCACATCCCCTAGTTATCTGAACCCGTGGCCCTAACTCACGTTGAATGATTCACCACTGGTGTTTGAGCATCTAAGGGCCCAGAAACATCACTACCAACTGCAGGAGATTGCCTGTTGAGATAGTCAAACAAATCATCGTAGTCTTGAGTATGCAACGAAGGTGTACCGCCATAGTTTAGTTCATGACCCATGCCATAGTAGTTGGGTTGTGTTTGACTTGTTGGTGGGCGACCGGGACGGTTGAAGGGAGACATTGGTGTGAATGATGCGTCGAGGAAAGGTTGGAAAGATTGTTGTGGTGTTTGGTAGAGATAGGGTTGTTGAAGGTTTCAGTTTTGTGAGGTTTGTGCTTCTTGGCTATGGTAGGAGGGGGGCGGTTATTGTTAAATGATTGTTGAGTGTTCTGGCTAAGGCGGCTTTGATAGGATGATGTGTTGGGTGCGAAGCGATGTTGGATCTCTGGTTGATTATCTATTTGTTGGTGGTGGTATGGGGTATGCTCTTGGTATTATAGTTGGGTGTATGGCATGTTAGGGTTGTATGTTTGTGTGTTTATGGAACAGAAAGTTTAACGGATAGGAGGTTGTGTGTAGTCGGTCTGACAATGTTGTTGGGGGTAGATGTTGAGGCGTCTGGTGGGTAAGTTTGTTGGTGTGGGTCGTATAGGTACATATCATCGGCGATGAACTCAAAACCAACCAATCTGTACCAAGCCATATAAGTACAACTTGGTTTTTCTTCATTTGGCATCACTGCGTCAGTTAAGACATGGTCATGGCGGTGCTTCCATTTGCGACACTCGGATCTAGCAAAGTTTTGCCATGGGTTGAAGTTCCATTGGTCGTTAACTCTGCGCAGATGCCATTCTCCTAGGTTTGCTGGGGGATCTGGGATGTGTTGAAGCATACTGAACTGCAATTTCACACGATCACTGTTGTGCATCTCCACAGTTGTGAATCTTATGATCGGTGTGCATGCAGTCCATATGGTTGCGTTTTCTTCATTGATTTCATGGTCATGATCCAAATTTAGGTATGGACGCCAAATGAACTGAAATATGAACGTATGTTAAATTATAAACTTGGTAGAAGAAGTTAACAAATTATTACGAAATAATTAGGTTATTATCCATACATCTGTCGGTCGAAGGTGATCCAAGAGATTGTGATACTGGGTAATACAGTGTCTAGGACATCTGTTATAACTCATACCACGTGCCGACCATCTGCACCATAAAGGTAAAAATATTAGTTAGAGATAATAATCGTTAAATTACGTAAATATGTAGCATTTTAAACAACTTACTTTTGTGCATACTGGAATGTGAAAGAGTTGTTTTTAACGGGCGCTAAGGACGGTAGTCTTGACCAACCCCATGCTTGGAGTAAAACAGCACATCCATAAAAGGTAGATGTGTCTTTGTGTGAATTTTTACACAAAGAATTATAAAGATAGGCCAGACAAGTGGATCCCCAACTGTAACTTCCTATTCTATCTACATGTCTTAGTAAAGGTAGATACATAACATGCATACTAGAACCATTACCTTCGGGAAATAAAAAAGAACCAATTAAAAGCATAATGTAACACCTAATTTTTATTATTCGAGCCTCTTCGGTAGAATGCTCATCTAAATGTAAAATGTTATGGTATGACTTAAGGCATGAAAGGAGTATACATTGACCTCTTGAGTTATCATCTAACAAATCAGTATCCAAGAGGTCCATGCAAATTGAATTCGCATAGTTGGTTTTACCATTTACAACTTTACCTTCAATGGGTAGTCCTAATAGCATGTAGACGTCTTCTAATGTCACAGTACACTCACCGGTTAGAAATCAGAATGTGTGTGTCTCGGGACGTCATCTTTCACATAACGCAAGAATGAATTTATTATCCACCGACCAAGACCTAATTTTGCTTATATGTCCAAAACCGGCGAGTTCGACATACGGTTGAATCATCGGGTCCATGTGGACATATTCGTGGACCCGAGTACGGAACCTTGAAACATTCTATAAAAGAAACAAGAAAATACTTTACTAAGTTGATATGTTATTAAAAGGTATTATAGACAAATAACAAAAGAATTAAATGTTTACATAAGTTGATATGTTTGCAATTGTTCCTCTGTGTGATTCGCCCATTGTAAGGATAGACATCTTGTCGGAGATGAACGAGGTTGGTGCAGATGAAAGAGGTTGTTGCAGATGAAAGATTTGATGTTGTAGAGGAAGTAGTGAGTGATGGTGTGGAAGAAATGTTATAGTCACCTTCCTATTTATATGCAAAAGCGTGGAGCTTAGAAAAATGTGTTTGCATATGGTAGCTAAATGAATTGGCGCCCATGTGCATTGTTTACATGGTGTCGCCATTCAAATTGGTGCCTCCCTAGGCTCATGACAGACCTAGCTCTGCATGCTTGGTTACGAGGTCTGCATGCATGCAAGACATGGTGTCGCCAAATGGATTGGCGCCCATGTGCAAGGATTGTAAGGAGGCGCCAATTCATTTGGAGTTAGGGCTTGCATGTGTGACACAAGACTTTCCTCTCTCTTGCATGCTAGACACATAACTTCCGTCTAGCTTGCATGTTAGACACATCACTTCGGACTAGCTTGCATGTTAGACACATCACTTCGGACTTGCTTGCATGTTAGACAAACCACTTACCTATTTAAGTGTCTTACTATCAGCATCCAACAATCAACACACATTCATCTGCAGTAAGAAATTAATTTTCATCTGCACCATAAATATTACAATATCATCTTCACCAAAATATAGTGTTAATGTTCACTGCAATGGTGAGACATACGAGTCTTAGTTATACGGGTTTTATTTTCGAAACACCAATACCATTCGATTTACGATCAAGAGAAATGCAAATTTCTTGCATTTGAAAAAAAGAATTCAATCCTGCATAGGATATGGTATTGTGTCAAAGATCACATATTAAAATCCAATTTTTTTAGAACAGTTAATGCAAGTTTTTCCCACTAAAGATACGGGATGATGAAGATGTCGAATACATGTTTGTTAGTCACGAACATTCTGGCTACAATTGTATTACTCTTTAACCAAGTATACCATCTCAGCAATCTCAAATAACTAGTCAGGATGAATCTGATGAATTTGATTCATAATACTCAGATGACGTCGACCCAGAAGCAGAAGCAGAAGCCAACGTCGTTCATGAAGAAGAAGAAGAAACTGAGATATAGGTCGACCATATGTTGAACAACGACATTGAAGATGATGATCAACCTGCGTCATTACCTCATAGTCATGTCTACAATCCGCCTCAACATATGACAAACATGGATATGCATGATGATGAAACATCCAACAGTGTTTTTTATAACCCGTATCCACGATCAGAAGGTGAGTTAAAGGTAGGAGACATGTTCCGCACTAAAGAAAAATGTATGCGAGCTATCAAAAATTTCCACATGAACAACTCTGCTGATTTCACAGTGAAACGCACTGATTCGAGAAGGTATGTTATTAAATGTCGTAACATCCTTTGTAAGTTTCGGTTGGTTGCATCTTACAAAAAGAAAAACGACTCTTGGGAGATAGCTTCAATAGACCCACCTCACAGTTTCATTGCAAGTAATGTTGAACAAGATCACCGTAAATTAAGTGTTGCATTGATATGTCAAGACATGTTACCGCTTGTTAACAAAGACCCATCAGTGAAGGTGAGTATAATTATATCTCATATCAGAACAAGATATAATTATACTCCATCTTACAAGAAAGCATGAATTTAAAGGACAAAGGTTGTTGAACAAGTATTCAACAACTGGAAGGATTCATACAAAGAACTGCCACGGTTTTTGTGGGCACTAAAAACATATGTGCCAGGAACTGTTGCAATTATGGAGACATTGTCAGCAATGACGTCAGACGGAACCTGTGTTACTGGTAATAGAATCTTTTGCCGTCTCTTTTGGGTGTTTGACCCATGCATTAAAGGTTTAGCATTCTGCAAACCTATTATTCAAATTGATGGAACATGGTTATACGGCAAATACAAAGATATTTTGCTTATGGCGGTTGCACAAGACGAAAAAAACAATTTCTTTCCCATTGCCTTTGCTCTAGTTGAAGGTGAAACTGCTGGTGGTTGGGGTTTCTTTCTTCGACATCTCAGAACACATGTGGCTCCACAAGCCAATCTCTGTTTGATTTTTGATAGACATGTTGCCATTGAGAGTGCTTACAATAACCATGACAATGGATGGCATGATCCTCCTTCTACCCATATCTATTGCATTAGACATATCGCACAAAATTTTATGCGTGCAATAAAAGATAAGAATCTACGCAAGAAAGTGGTGAATGCTGGGTATGCTCTAACTTAGTCGTCATTTCAATATTACCGTGATGAAATTAGACTATCTAATGAAGATGCAGGAAGATGGGTGAATGACATACCAGTAGAGCAGTGGACAAGGGCATTTGACGGAGGTTGTCGATGGGGCCACATGACAACAAACCTTGTGGAATGCATGAACGGTGTATTCAAATGCATTAGAAAACTGTCAATAACTGCCTTGGTCAGATCAACCTATTATATGTTAGCTTCTACCTTCGCAACCAAAGGTGAAAGATGGAGTGCGGTGTTAATGTCTGGGAAAATATTCAGTGAGTGTTGCATGAAAGTGATGAAAGAAGAGAGCATCAAAGCTAGCACACACGCGGTAACAGTCTTTGACCGTCATAGGAAAAATTTAGCCTATGCTGTCAAACTAAACAGAAGTTGGTGTGATTGTGGAAAATTTCAGGCCTTTCGCATTCCTTGCTCCCATGTCATTGCAACATGCGCACATACTCACCAGGACACTTACAACCATCTATCTGATGTTTACAAGGCCATCACCGTCATGAATGTCTATAACAAAAGCTTCTCGGTGCAACCAATGGAGGAATATTTGCCTTCATATGAAGGTGACATAGTTTGGCACAACGACAAGATGCGTAGAAAGAAAAAAGGATGGCCAAACATCATACGTATTAGGACAAAAATGGATACGACAGATAAAATGATAAGACTATGTAGTATCTGTCGTCAACCAGGACGTAATAAGAATAACTATCCCAATCGAGGAGCATCATCTGAGTCATAATCTTTTTGTAACATTGGATTTTTGTAACCTTCAATTTTTATATATCATTAAGTTTTTGTTACAACGAGGTTCATAACAAACATCACTACAACATAAGCATACTGAAAATAGAACATTTCTAACTGATTGTAACAATCAAAGTGATGTCATCTCGTCCAAACATCATTTCCCTAACATCCTTATCAGTTTTCATTCACACCCAACCAAAGATATTGTCGAGACTCCCAATACTTCTAATTTTCCCCCTTTTGGTATTTTCCCATCTAACCAACGAACCAACTCCCTCTTTAGTTGATCGAAAGTAGTGATGTTCCAAAAGAGCATCAGCATCTGAGGTTTGTCTCTCGAATAAATCACATTTCCATAGCGGCGACGAACACCAAACATGATTGCAAAATGATTAAATGAGATGTGGAAACATGATTCATACAACTCCTCTATTTATAACAAAAAAATTGCAAAATACACTGAGGTGTCAATCCAATTGACGCCTCCTTTCAAACCATACACATGGGCGCCAATTGAATTGGCTAAGCCATGTGCCCTAGACAATCCAATTGGTGCCTCCTCTCTAATTTTAAGAGGAGACGCCAATTGGATTGACGCCTCCTCCTAAAAGTGGGGTAGTTTGGGATTGTTTTTGAAATCAGGGTTCTTTTGGGATTTTTTTTGAAAAACTTGGGTATTTTGGTAAAAAAATCCCATAAATAGAGGAAAGTTGGGAATTATGAATAATATAATTAGGTCATTTATATAGATAATGTAAGAGATTGGAACTTTTATCTTATACGTGGAATTTGAGAAAAGTGGAAAAGAGGCTAGTGGCTAGCAACCATAAGGAGAACTCTAGAAAGAAGAGGACATTATCCAAGTTGGAAGCTTTATCACGTAATCGAGGTAAGGGGGACTTTGTCATGATAAGGGTGCTTATTCTCATAGGATTGAATGGGATCCTAAACCCATGTCTTTTTTCCTTTCTCCCATGTACATCATTGATGAAGGTTTTGTGAATTATGGTTGTGCAAAACCTTAATAATTAATTGATGTGTTGTTAATTTTGACCGTGTAAAAAAAGATATGTGTGTCGCATTACGCGAAAAACCGGCGGGAAAAACGAAACAACAGAGCCGCCACCGTGCGTTATTTATCCCAAAGGAGGGAAAGGAAACGCTCGAAGTAAACCTGGAAAAGACATGGTCTCGCGACCAGAGAAAGATGGGATCGAGAGTCGGTTATGCGAAGGGAAGGTATTAGCACCCCTACGCATCCGTCGTACTCGACGGGATCCACGCACAAAAGAAAGGAAAAGGTTGCTAGAAACTGCTCAAACACTGCACAAGGCTGGAAGGAAACACAGAAAAACGAAAGAAACTAACTCGGCAGGATATCGCATCCTGGGCCTACGTAGTCTGTCAAGCACAGACATCAGAGTTGACGTAGTTCGGGACAGGGGAAACGTGCTCGCTAGGACGTCGCATCCTATGCATACGTATCTTCTCTGACCGAAGAAGAATCAGAGCAGTCGTAGCTCGGCTAACGCACGCCAAACAAAACCAACACAGGAAACCGACTGCCAATCGCTGGACTTACGTCAGACTCCACACAAACAGGCAAACATGGAAACCGAATGCCAATCGCTGGACTTACATCAGACTCCGAACCAACAAAAACACACACAGGAAACCAACTGCCAATCGCTGGACTTATGTCAGACTCCAACAAGCAAACAAGACACAGGAAACCGACTGCCAATCGCTGGACTTACGTCAGACTCCAAACACACACAAAGGGGTTGAAAAAGAAAAAGGGCGCCCGGAGAGATCTGCTCATCTCCTGCCTACGTACCTCATCTGGTATGAGGATCAGGGCGACGTAGTTCCCCTATGCAGGGAAAGAACTTCTAACCTAACAAGAGACTGGGAAATGACAAACTAGAAGGGAGCCTGACTCGAGCCTAATAGTTATCATGTAAATTCACCATGGTCATAGGTTAAGGTTTCTACCTTTCTTTCCTATCTTATGTCGTTGCATTAGGGACAATGCAAGGTTTAAGTATGGGGGAGGAAGCTTTACCGCTTTTATTTATCGCTTTCTAGGTAGATTTAAATTATTGTTATTGTTATTTCCTTTTGTTATTTTTTGTTAAAGTGTCAGTCAAGTTAAATATCAATGTGCTGTCGAGTCTTTATGCGTGGTTTTCGTTATTTACTCATTCTCCTATTTGCTTAAGCCATACAAATTTTTTTTGCAAAAATCTAGACTTAGAGATACAATACATCTTTTGAAAATTCTTAACTATAAATAAAACTAAGGTTGAATTGTAGAGATTTGGAAAAACTTTATAAGATCAATATCGTTTTAACACCTTAAATCTCCCAAGTATAAGATCGATTTAAGTACTTGTCATGCCATAACCTTAAATTATATCCTTTAATATTTCCTTAAGTAGTTTATCTAGCAGTCAACACCATCCTAAGCACACACTACGCAAAAAGCTGATGCAAATAAGTGTATGATCTCAGGCTTAAAAGAAGAAAAGATTACGAAATGTATGAAAAATATTGTTCCCTCTAAGTTAGGTGATCCTCACCCCGTCATTTAGCCCAACGGTATAACCATCTTCAACTGTTATTTGAGCCAAAGTGCGAAAAAGAAAGAAAGAATGATGAGATCATAGTCACTAACAGACTATCTTGCTATGAATGTGAAAGGATAACGAGATTAATGTGATTGCGCCATAATGAAAAAGGATAAAGAGAAGGTTTAGTAAGGTAGGTTTAGGCATGACAACATGATTCAGATTGGTTTGTATAGGAGGGAGACTTATGGTTGCAACATTGCGACTGTGTGTTCCAACGATACCCTTAGTGTGGAAGTGAATACCTGTTAATACAATTTTGAACAAAAGTAAAGTTTATAGACTAGAATGAGTATCTGAATGCAACTGTGTTTTCTACGAGTCTTGATAAGGTATGCTGCAAATATTTTACAAAACTTTTTATGTACGCGGCATTTTCTTGAGGACAAGCAAAGGTTTAAGTACGAGGGAGTTTGATAACGCGAAAACGTATCGTATTTTTGGCTCCATATGCATTGCTTTTTACTTGATTAACACTTATTATTACGCAGTATTTTATGTTTATTGCAGGTATTTATCGATTAAAAGGTTTACCGCAAGCAAAATGGAAAATAGTAAAAAGGAAAGAAAAAGGGAAGAAAAAGAGAAGAAAATGAAGCTTTTATAGAGATAATGGGCCACCAAAGCAAATGGGCTTGTGGCGCCCATTGTCTAGGGAGTGTGGCGCCCGCCACATTGGCCTAAGGGGTAGGTGGCGCCCGCCACCAAGCCTTAAGAAGTGGTTTTTCTGATGCTAAAAAGGTGGCGCTCGTCACTCATTCAAAGGCTAGGGTTGTGGCAACCGCCACAACCTAGTCTTCCACCTTTTTCTCCATCTTTATAGCCACGAAGCCACCCACTTTGCTACAACTTAGGGATTATGGAAAATATATAAAAGGGGACTTCTCAGACTCGCGGACTGGCTCTCTTCTTCCAGTTTTCAAGTCTACGTTTAATTTTATTCAGCATTATTTTCTTTTAGTTTTCTAGGCAATTTTCTTACTTTGTAAAAGTGTTAGTTCTCCATATCGGGGACTATTGCGGTTTATTATTTACGCATTTGGGATTCAATTGTAAGGATTATTCATTGCCAAAGCCTACCGAAATTATTTTAATCGAAGATTCAAGATTCAGTTATAGTTCTTAATTCACAATCCAGGTTTTATTTTGATTACTGTTTTATTTATTTATGCCTTATTGCATGTTTAATTTCCCAAATACCATGTCTGTTACCGGATCCATGTCCGGCTAAACCCTTAGGTATCGGTATGTAAAGACCGTCGAAACGACGAGATTCAATAAATAATTGGTGTTAGTTTTTATAAAACTTACTTTTCCGGTTTTAATTTCTTATTTTAATCAAACTGTTTTTCGTACGAGAGTACAAAACAAACTAAGGTTACGGTCAACAAGAACGAGAGTTTGAGATTTTAACCAGATAGCTGAAATTAGGCATTAATCCTAAACACAGTGAGAGCGCTTTAGGATTAATTAGCCTTTATTTATATTCAAAAATTACTTTTAAATTCAAAATGAGACCGCAAGAGCCAAGCATTCTGGTTTAGGAGTATGGTAAGAGTCAGTAAGAACGAGAGTGTGAGACTAAGTCCTTTCTATAAATAATTTCTACTGAAGAATATTTTAACCAATAAGATTACACCAACTATCTATCGAATCCCCTATGTTTGAGGTATTACATACCGATATCCCCTATATCCCATATCTTTATTCTATTTACGTTATAGTTATTTCTCTTCATCCCTCCAATCTTAGAACAATCATCAGCCTTAGATTTACATAGCAACATTAGATCACGATACGTTCGATTATTAGTCATTGTGAGTTTGATAATCTTTAAAACTACGCGATAGGGCTGTACACTTCCAGTCACGATTCACATAGACTTACTAAGTCACAATCATCCGTCAAAGCCGAAGTAGTAACCTCCCAATCACTTGTAGTAGGCACAATAACCTCTATATCAACTGGAGGAGTAACCTTCATATCACTCGTAATAGGCACATTTGTATCCGCTGGAGGAGTCACCTCAGTAACAACCTGAGGAGTCTCCATATCAGCCAAGGCCTCCACCTTAGTATCATGGGCCACCTATGTCTCGTCCATCATCTGCAAATCATTCTGACTTTGTCCCTCCACATCCTTAGTTGTTATATGGACATAGTTTACAAGTTGCTCATCAGCAAGACCTTTGGTCCATCCATCACATTTACATCCTCTACATCATATACTACGGGTCAGACGTGTCTGCTCAGCCATCCACCTCCTGTGAGAGCTAGTCGAAGCTACTCCATTCACCAGTAGATGAGAGTCATCGACATCATCTGGCCACGAATGAGCCCTCGCTGCAACTCTGTCATCGCTGCAACTCTATCATGCTTCCTATAAGAAATCGTTCTGTCTGATCCTCTAGTCCTCATTACAAAGAAAAAACGAAAAAATATGAACTAGCGAATTTTTTAAAAATTCGAAAATCAACATGACTTTCTCGGATATTTCTAAAGTTTCTGTTAACCTTCTCAATTTTTTCCCTACCATTTTTAAAGAAAAAATTAATATAAATGTATGCATTTTTACCGAACTTTTCAAAATTTCCAGTAAAACATATGTATTTTATCATAAATTTCAAAATATCGGATGAAAATGCATGAGAAACATGAATTTTTATCGGACCTTTTAAAAAGTACATATTTTTTTCGAAAAAGATCTAATAAAAAAACTAAAATTGTTGGTAAAATTATATACTTCAATTTTTTTTTTGATAGTTAGACTCGAAAAATCCGGCAAAATTAATACATCATTTGGGGGTGGCACGTTAAAGTGTGGGGTAGTAAGGAAAAGTTGTTCCTATGGGTGAATGACACGAGGCAATCCAGTAGGAGGGGCATGATGATGCAAATTGCAAATGGAAGAAGTCATTGGGAGTAGGCACCTGTCCCATGTGATTGGTAGAAGATGCTGGCATAGCCACAGACATAGGCATAGTATGACAAAAATATAGACTTTTGTTTCACAATCTGCTGAGGCTCTTGACGACCTATAGTAATTTTGAATCAGCATCATATGGCCGACAACACCACAATTCACACACACACACTCACTTTGCATGGCACAAATAGAAACAAGAGAATTCAAACATACTAGTAATACTAATGTCATGTTAATTTCCACCACCATGTGTCGGATACTCTTTGATTAAAAGTGATGTTATGCATCTAGCTCCTAGCTTCTAGTGTCGATAATGTGGTTTTAGGATTCTTAGGAGGTAAAGGTAACGATTTAGTGACTTTGGAGCGACTTTGGATGGGATAGCCAAGCTTTGTCTAAAATATTAGTTTTTTATTGGAGATTGTTTCAAGACAGACTACAAACTAAGATGGAATTGTGGAAGAGAGGAGCAATATATGATATACATCAACAATGTTGTTTGATTAATTTGTTTTAGAGAAACTGAAACGATGAATTGTTTTTTTTTTCAAAGTTGGGATAACAATGGATAGGTTTTAGATATTGTACTATAATACTAATGCTTATATTCACATATTTAAAAAATATTTGTAATCGTCTACCTACTATGTGGATAGCAACTTAAGTTCTCATCCATATAACTTTATGGTATATATATATATATATATATATATATATATATATATATATATATATATATATATATATATATATATATATATATATATATATATATATATATATATATATATATATATATATATATATATATATATATATATATATATATATATATATATATATAATTTAATAAACAAACTAAAAGCGTCTTCAAATACATCAAATTTGTATGGACATTGTTTTCGCTCTCCAAGACCTATTAAAAATTAAAAAAATTATGCAAGCTCAATTTTATATTTCAAAGTCAATATAATATAAAACTTTAACAAAATAAAATATAACATAAATATATTATTTAACCTCATCATCAAAATCAAATACTCCAAAAGATTGCAGTCCCTTATTTTTAAAACTTACATACTTCTTTACTCTAGTAATACCAATAGAAACTATAACATAAATAAAAAAATAAATACTGAAATTACAATTAATAAAAACAGAATTAAATATATAAATACACTAGTGCAATATTTCTTACCTTTATTGACATGTTCCAGCCAACTTTGTGCACATATAATTGCCTCTAAAGTATCCATATGAATCCTAGAATGGTGAGTAGTCAACATGTACCTCATGTGCTAAAAGCATATTTTGAAGCAAAAGAGGATATTGGAGTGCGCAGTATATCCTTGGATTTTTTTGCAAAATAGGATACTTGATCCCATTTGTTTTCCACCATCAATAATGTCAAAGGAAACAAACCTTGGCAACACCTTCTCTTTCAAAAATAGACATATCTCTGACTTAGATTTGTTGAAAATTCACTGATCAGTCGACGAGAATCCAAGTAATTTGTATTACTTTGTTTTAATTAATGTGTTGTTGAGTGTATTTCCTTAACTAATAATTTATTGTACTGTTTCATCATCATCGATGTCATTTATATTTTTTGTCGCATTTTACGCTTTGGGTGTGTGCATTTTCTGCATTTCAGGTTCATGCATGTAATCAAGCATATTCGAATGTAAAAACCAAAGAGAAGCGAACAGAACCGGAAAGAAGATTTCACAGCCCATTAAGCCTGTTACGGCTACCCGTAGCACCTGCTACGGGCCGTAGCAGAGGACCTGGCACCAAAATTCTAAAACAGTGGCCTGCTACAGCCACCCATAGCAGGCATGCGTGGAAAAAGTCCAATTTTCAACCGCTCTATCTTTCGACCATAGATTTAAACTTGGCAAATACCTCGATCACTTCACTTTTCTTCTTAATCAGGTATGACCACAACTTTTAACTAAAGTCATCTAGGAATGTAACAAAGTATTTGTTACCTCTACTTGAATCCACCTGGAGAGGACCACATACATAAGAGTATATGACTTCAAGAATTGCCTTCGACCTACTTCTTGCATCCTTACTGAAGTTGTTCTTATGTTGCTTCGCCTGCACACATTTTTCACACACTTTGTTTGGAATGTCGATTTCTGGTAATCCTAAAACCATATTTCTTCTCTTCAAATCTCTAATGTCTTTGAAATTGAGATGACCAAGTTTATAATGCCATATCCATTCATCTCTGCTGGCTGCTGTTGTGAGGCACTTATGCTCTATCACATTAAGCTCAATCTTGAAGGTTCTATTCTGAGACATTAGAGCCTTTAAGATCAACCTTCCATTTGAGTCGAGAACTCTCATCATCTTGTCTTCGATTGAAACCTTGTAGCTCTTTTCGACTAACTGCCATATGCTGAGAAAATTGCTCTTCATGCCTCGTATATACAACACATTTGAAATTACTAACCTCTTGCTGTAGCGGTAAATTCATGACCATAAAGCTATGGATAAACTTAGCGTCAATAAAATCAGAGTCGACACCACGCTTTTATTGTTTCCAAAGGAAAGGGGAAAAGTACGAACATAATCCAAAAATAAGAAGTTTTCAAATAAAAACTAATAAAATGCCAGAGATTACAGGTAAGGGGGTTGGTCACACAGAGGGAAGATTAGCATCCAAAGTGTCATAGGTACTCCCAGGGAGCCCTTTTTATGTGTGTATGTGTTTTTGGTATAAATGATGTTTGGGAAAAATAGAGTGTGGGGATGAGAAAAGAATTCATTAATTGTATTTTTGTGTTTGACAAGACCTTCAGACTTGTGCATACGTACCAACATAAAAATGAGGGATCAAAACCTCGTAGTTCGTGGTAACAATTTCAAAGTTGGTGAATTGCTTTTAACAAAAATTTAAATGAAAAGGCACCAAGGGACCAAAAAATTGAATGGGTTTGTTAGTTATTTTTGTCTTTTGAAATTTTAAGTCAATATGATTAAGTTTATTTACAAATTTGATTTAAGAAAGAGTTTAAAAATTCAATGGCATAAGGCCAAAGTTTCTAATCATTTAAACAAAGTCTAAGTTTGAAATCACAAGCAAAGAAAGTTTTTGAAAAGGGGAGGAGAGATTTTGAAATTTAAGAAGTGAGAGGAGATGAAGAGGTTATCCTAAGCATAAAATTAAAAGTTAAGAGTTGAAAAGATCTGACCAATGGGATGCAATCCAACAGACAAGAATGTCCTATAGAAAACCCACTTTCCCTTTGAACTTTAAATCAAGCAAAAATCAATAAGCAATTAGCAATATCAGACATCATGAAGATCATGGCATCAAATAAAGATAACCACATCCAAGCAAGCAATTCCCATAGCTAACAATCTTCTTTATCTTCTCATGTATCAGATGAAATATTCCTTGATCAACTCAGAAGGCGTCAAACTTAACATCAAAATAACAATTAGCATCAAGACAAAGTAAAAAATGAAAATAGGGTCCCAAGACTTGCATCAGATGAAGGGTCAGTTCACAATCACTTGATTTCAAAATGTTGGCATTAGCCAAGTCCTTTTTTTGCACAGGGGATGTTGCCTAATTCTAAGTCCAAAAGTTCAGATCAAGATCAACAGTTCACCAAACACTTTTTAGGGTTTTTGTTGTTTATTAAGTATTTTAAGGTCCTAATACCACAAACAAAAATCAAAATGCACAAACAAATATATATAATCACAAGATATGGCTCAAATGAGAAAAGTGAGAATGGCATAAACATAAACAAGTTTAATGAAATGTAAATGATCATGAATGATAAATGAGTGAAAATTAAATTGCATAAAGTAAATGACTTGAAAAGTAAAGCAATATTATCAAGAGTTAGTTAAATGTTAGTCAAGGTTAACTGAATGTTAGTGGTGTTTTGTTTTTTCTTGATTAAGTCATTCTTTGGAGAACACTCAACCATCCATTCACAAGCATGGATCCTTGAACCAAGACATCTTCCATAGGAAGGAAAAAATGTCAAGACATCTTCCATAGGAAGGAAAAAATGTCAAGTTTCCACATAATACCATGAAGGATAGGAGACTTACAATCTCACTTACTAGAATGTTATGCCTTTGGGGTCAAATTTAGCTCTATGTTAAGCAATCGTAATTGAACTTATGTAGAAGTCGCAACTATATGAGGTCGGGCAATATAAATTTAGATGTTAATGCATGTTAGAGATTTGGTATAATGAGCCAAACTCCTAAAACATACCACACACTAAAAGAAAAGATCAAGAGGGATGGACCTATCTCATCCATACTTGTATTGGTTCATCTGACACAAGGTCATTGATGAACCAATTAGCCTTAGGACATTTGAGATTTCATTGATCAATGAAGGGAATGAGATAGAATAGGGATGAAGATGAAGGTGGAGGGAAAGTGAGAGAAACACAAATTGATCGTGGAGGAATTTTATCAAATTAAAATCATTCATTCATTTTGGGAGATGAAATGTACATTTCATCAATCCCCTAAATTCAATGTTTTTAATCCCAAAAAAGTCAAATCAACATTGACCAAGGTCCAAACAAATAGTCAAACATCACAAGACCATAAAAATGACTCAACATAATTTTTACACAATTAATCAATTTAAAAATGCATAAAAATACAAATTAAATTGGTCAAAACCTAAAATCTCTTCAAAACATCAAATAAATGTCCAAGAGATTTATCCTAGGTCAAACAAGGTCAAAGGACCTTAGACAAAAAATTTCATCATTTTTGAAAAGTCAGAAGTATTTTTAAACAATTAAAAATATGCACAAAAACATTTAATTCATGAAAAATATCAAAATTAATCCAAAAAATAATTTTAATTCAAAAAATGAAAAATGAAAATATTTAAAGATTTTTGGTGAAAGTCCCACACTTTTTGGATTAGAAATGAAATTATTATGAATTAAACAAAATAAAGCAATTAAAAATAAAATCAAAAATTAAAAAGAAAATAAAAAAACAAGGCCCATCAGATCTCTCTCATTAATTGAGGTGGCAGATCTGATGGCCAGAAGCGCGCATTCCACTAATATTTAACTCAAACGTGTGGCACAGTTGGTAATCAAAATAGAAGGCTAAGATTAAAACGTGAGATCATGATCCAATGGCTTTGGACACGCCAACACATCACTGGAGCCCTAGCTCCGGTCTTCTTCTCCGATGGACCTCACCGGTCTGGTCCACCACCAACCACCATTAAAATGAAAAACAAGGACATGGATTTAAAGAAAAAATGCTCAGGAGCTCGAATCTAACCTCGATTTTCTCCAATTCCAAGTATATAAAAAGATACAGGGATTTGAATTTTGAGGATCATGAACTGAGTTGCTTCGATTTGACCTCAAAGCAACTCAATCTTGTTGCCTACATTGGTAGGACTTCAGCCAACCAAAAATCACAAAGAATTGTGAAGAATTGAGAGAGAATCAAAGAGATGAAAATTCTGAAAAATTACCTTCGAAGGAGCTTCAACCTTGCTTGATCTTGATTCCAATTGTCCCTGGCTTGGTTTCAAAAGCTTATAGGAGGTGATTAGGATCAAAGAAAGGCTTGGACTCCTGGAGTTTCAATCTCAAAACAGAATGAGATTTGAAGCTCGATTTTCAAATGAAAACCTTCAAGATTATCCTTTAATGGTGAGGGTTTTAATTGCAGGTTCAAAACTTGGGCATGAGGTCCTCAATTCTGAGCCATGAGGGTTGTATTTATAGACAGTGTGATTCATTTCTACACACATCCAAATTTTTCCAAATTTTGCAATTTGCATTGCATGCTTGCATGTGCGTGTGATAGGCTAATCAAGTGATGTATTCAGGTCCAAAAATGCTTGTGTACAATGCTGAAATCATGTCATATGGCCATGCATTTGAATTTGAAATGTGAAGGTGAAATCCATCCAAATGGTCCTTTAAAAATAACCCATGCGCAAGTCCTTCATTCCTTGGCCAAATGAGGTGATCTTGGACTTTTTGGAAAGCTGAGATTAAGGGGAACAACTCTAATGTTGAACACTTTTACATTTGAAACTTGTATCATGATGAATTTTGAGGTGGAAGTTTGGAAAATCAAACATATTTGAAAATTTTCTAAGTACCAAGCCAAATGTTCACTTCTTCCACCTTGAATAACTTTTGTTATGGACTTCAAATGGGAAACGTTCCTTCATAAAAATTGTATCTATTTCAAACCTCTTCAATTTGGTCACAAATTTGACCTCATTTGGATTTGTCATGAAGGAGTTATGCATTTTAGAAGTTGAGAAAAATCACTTGTTTAATGGTAATGGCCCAAAATAATCTATAATGTTTCCTCTTGGAACATGCATTTTCAAGTTGAATTTGAACTTATTCCAAACATAAAAGTTGAAAATGACATCTTGAATTTCATCATGGAACTTTAATGGCTTTCATCTTATAAAAATTGAGCAAGTTATGGTCCTTGTAAGTTGACCTCCTAACTAGGGTTCAGACAAAATGACCTATAATCTTTCACCATAAAAAATGACTTTACAAGAAAAATTGGCTCTTAACTTCAACATAAAACTTGTTTGGAATGTCATAAGGAGTAACTTTTTTCTTGGAATCATTTTCATATGATAAACATTGTAGGAGATACGGTCTAAGGAGCCCCAGTTTTGACCAATTGACCAATTGACTTTCTCTAGTCAACCACCATGAACCATCTTGCAAACTTGACATTATCTTGATATTTGGGACTCATGGAGGATCATATATGTGTAAGATGATGTAATATGAAGTATCCCTTGAAATATTTGATCAAATGATGAAGAAACTTGCTGAGGAAGTCACACAAGATACCCAGATGAATTAGGGCTTCCAAGGCAAACAAGCTTCAAACTCTTGATGATTTATTGATCAAAATGATATATGAAGACCACGGGGATCTGTATATGATGTATATAACCAATGTAAACCATATCTTGATTAGTCTCCTTGCATTGAGGGTATTAAACCCTATGTATGAGCTTAATGGAGCATGGGTGAACACACACACTACCTACAAAAGCAACAAACTATATTTTGACATATATTTGATATTTGGGTTAGTGAATAATGAAAAACAAAGTATGATACAATCAAATGTGCTTGGTGACCTCTCCCAATGCAAACCCAATGAATGGGGGATAAGGAGGATGCCAAGGTGTGATCCCAAAGTCAATGCATATGATGAGATGTCATAAGGGATCTTATGGCCAAAATTGGGGTATTACACTTTCCATATTTCCTCATAATCATAACATCAACAATAACTTCAGCCGCTAGAGTGTTGTTATTTGCAAATTTCACCATGTTCTTCATTTAGGGCTTTATGTTGACAAACCAATCTTTCCTTCCAGACATGTGTGATGAGCATCCTGAGTCCAAGTACCACTGGTCCTTGAATATATATTCAGATCTTGTTGTAACCATCAATAATGTCTCTTCTTCTTCATGTTTCTCCAGTTTTGCATAAGTTTCTTGATTCTTCTGCTTTTTTGAACAATTAGTAGAATAGTGACCATACTTTTGACAATTGTAACACTGAATGTGACTCTTGTCTGGCTTTTGACCACCACCTCTTCCTCTACCTGTAACACCACCTCTTTGGTTGCCTTGGTTCCAGGGTTTTCTCTGATTCGACCAGTTTCCTTCTTGCTGATTTTGACCAGTCGAATAGTTGTAACTTCCTCTGCCTTTGTTTCCATTCTAGTTACCTTTTCCTTTCCTTTATTTTTCTGATTGAGTCTGCAAAGCCATATCACTCTTCGACTTTCCTGCAACTCTTTCAGCCATTCTTTGTTCATGAGATTCAAGCGTCCCTTGAAGCCCTTCCTTTATCAGTTTTGACAAATCTTCCGACTCTTCTATGGCTACTACCACGTGGTCGAAATTTGGAGCCAATGACCTCAAGATCTTTCCAACAACATATCTTGATGTCAATACTTCTCCATATACCTTGATTTGATTCACCAGTTTCGTAACCTTGGTGAAGAAATCAATCATGCTTTCATTGTCTTCCATCTGAACCAATTCATACTTTCTTTTGTGAGTTCGTAACCTCACCTCTTTCACCTTCTCTGCGCCTCCAAACGACTTCTCCAGAATTTCCCATGCTTCTTTCGTTGACTCTGCATCACTAACCTTTTCAAAGTTATCTGCATCAACATATTGATGGATTATAAAGAGAGATTTATAATCTTTCTTCTTCAATTCTTTATATGTAGCCTTTTCTTGACTTTTCGCGTCTTCTACAAGCGTTACTACTCCTTCCTTCACAAGATACCAAAAATCTTGATAACATAACACAACCTTTATCTGCTTGCACTAATTCTCATAATTTTTGTTCTTGAGAATCAGAAGATTTGCTGGAAAATGCCCGTTTGGATGATTCTTGAGAATCAGTATATTCCCACTAGCTTCAGTTGGCGACTCTGTTGGGGAATTGCTTCTTGGGGCATTTCCTAGTCGCTAAAAGGAGTTGAGCCTAGTGTTGATTGCTTTCTTAGCTTGCTTAGGGTGTTTATCTTTGCGCTTTACTCGCTTTATCATTATATTCATTTTCTTTATATTATGGATATTATCTGTTATACTCCCTGTTGGGTTGGGATAGATTACATGAGAGAAAAGCTTTATACCCGAGCTTGAGTACATATACAGGATAACAATGTGACTAGAGTCGTGTTTGACCTCCGTGGAGTTATTTCATGATTATGGTTGATACAAGACGTCACACCTAGAGTAGATCCTTTTGGGAGCATCATTGTCCGACGAGTCATTCGTCTAAGGAAATGGTATCTCGAACTGGTTCATTGACACTAAGAACCTTTATAGGGTGCCTTTGAAGACTAGAACCTACCTGTGATGGAGATATGGGATTTTCTGCAGGAAACCATGACCCCTACATACCCTTATTCTCATGGACGTCGGACCTTTGATCCAACATCGGGAAGTAGGCGCAGATTATCCGGATCATTTTCATGTTGTTAACATACTCTATTGTATATCATTATTGCATTGTTGTATATATGCCGAAGTTTTGACCCGAAATTATGCCATAAATGCTTTGAATATATGGATGTTGCATAATCATTTGCATTTCATCCCCAACGTGTGCATTCATGCATTTACATCTCATAACTATCACCCAGAAAGCTCACCTTGTCCTTTCTCCAGCCAGAAAGACAACGACTCTTCAACACCAGTACTTTATAAGAGCTGTTGATTCTAAGTGTTGACAACAATTTTGGTAAAACAAAGAGTGTTCACAAGATGTCATGTGTGATGTCTTAACATGAGATATCCTATGTACCTGCTGGAGTTGAAGAACATATGCAAGCAGGATTGTTTCAGAATGCCACTTACAATGCTAAGGCTTCTGATATTGGATGTATCCGCTGGAGCTAAATTGGAAGACATATGCTGCAGGATTGTTTCAGTTGACATACTCATTGTCATGGTAACTGATATGGTTGTACCTGCTATAAAAGGAAACTGGATTATGCAGGATTTTTCCAGATGTCAGACCCGATGTCATGACATCTTGTACACAGAACATTCAGTGTGAATGTCTGGTGTTTTGTGATTGCACAATTAATGGCAATCATTGGTTGATTGAAGATATGGCTAGCTGGCGCATTCTATCAGGGATATCAACCATATTTGTTTATTTTCCAAGGAGATCTTTACAACTGATATGAAAAGATTTGATTGGAAAATATATTTAGGGTTTTCAAGTTGTCCAATGTTTCTATAAAAACCATGTATCCAAATCCCTTTTGCATCCAAATCACCTCCTGCAAGCTAGTAGAAGCAAGGCCAGTTAAATTGGAATTGAGATCGAGCTTCATCAGTACAAACAGAAGGTGAATTTTCAGAAGCTTTCTTTCTTCGATTATCCCTCAATTCTCCATCATTTCTCTTAATTTTTGGTTGGCCGAAGTCCTACCAATGTAGGAAACAAGATTGAGTTGCTTTGAGGTCAAATTGAAGCAACTCAGTTCATACACCTCATTTTTCAATTCCACATATCTCTTTATATAGTGAGAATTGGAAGAAATGGATGTCACATTCCTGCTCCTCATGTTTTTCTCTTCAAAACCATGTATGGATCTTCCATTTTTGTGAAAGTTTCATTTGGACCAGTCCGGTGGAGGCCACCAGAAAAGATGATCGGAGCTAGGGCTCTGGTGGTGTGCTGACATCACTCTAGACCATTTGATCCTTTGCCACGTTATAATATGGGCCTTTGACTTGGGTTACCAATGTTGCTACACGTTGACTTTTGTCTATCATGGACTGCACACGCGTGGCCATCAGATCTGCCACCTCAATTAATGAGCGAGATCTGGTGGCCCTTGTTTTTCTCTTTTATTTTATTTTCTGATTTTTATTTTAAATAGCTTGATTTTGTTTAATTCATAATAATTTCATTTTTAATCCAAAAAATATGGGACTTTCACCAAAAAAATTTAAATAATTTCCTCTTCCGTATTTTGAATTAAAATCATTTTTTGGATTATATTTGATATTTTTTGTCAATTAAATATTTTTTGACTTGTTTTTAAATATTTTTAAATACTTCTGACTTTCTAAAAATTCCCAATTTTTTTGTCTAAGGTCCTCTGACCTTGTTTGACCTAGGTTAAATCCCTTGACCATTTATTTGGTGATTTGAAGGGATTTGAGGTTTTTCCCTTTTTAAAATGCATTTTATTTCATTTTTAAATTGATTTTTAATTGTTTAATTGTTTAAAATATTGTTAAGCCATTTGGTTGATTTTGTGTTGTTTCATCTTCTGTTTGGCCTTGATCATGGTTGGTTTGAACTTCCATTTGTTCAATACTATTGGATTTAGGGGGTTGATGAAGTGTACACTTCATCCCTCAAGATGAATGGATAATATTGATCAGATGAAATTCCTTCCATGATCAATTTGGGTGTCTATTTCCATTTCCCTTCATACTCATCCCTCTTATTCCCCAATCCGTCATTGACCAATGATTTCTCTATAAATCAAATGATAGTTGATTCATCAATGACCTTGTGTCAGATAAATCAACATGAGCTTGATTGAGATAGGCCCATCCCATTTTATCTTTGTGTGCGGTATGCTTTAGGAGCTTGGTTCTTTGTACCATGTCTAGCATGCATTAACACCAAAAATATTATTGCCCGACTTCAGATAATTGTGACTTCTACATAAGTCTAATTACAATTGCTTAACATAGAGCTAAATTTGTCCCAAAAGGCATATCATTCTTGTAAGTGAGATTGTAAGTCTCCTATCCCTCATGGTATTGTGTGAAAACTTAACCTTTTTTTCCATTTGTGAGAGCTAGTGACATACTTGTTGATTTATCCAAGTTGAAACCCTTCTCATATGTCTTGGTTCATGTCTTCATGCTTGTGAGTGGATGGTTAAATGTTCTCCAAAGAATGACTTAAACAATTGAATCCTTCACTAACATTTGACTAACACTTCTTTATTATTGCTTTTTCTGTAATGGCATTTACTTAATGCAATTTAAATTTTAGTACCTTTATCATTCATTTCCATTTACATTTCATGTAACTTGTTTATGTTTCAGTCATCTTCACTTTGCTCACTTGAGCCATATCTTTGTGCTTGTATATATTGCGTGCTTGTAATTTTATTCTGTTTGTGGTCTTAGGACCTTAAAATATCTAATAACAACAAATACCCTAAAAAATATGTTGGTGGACTATTGGACCCCTGCCTTTTACTGGATCTAAACTTTTGGACTTAGAATAGGCAACCTCCCTATGCTTTAAGGACTTGGCCAATGCCATCATCTGAGACTGATTTATCTTGGCCAATGCCATTCATCTAATACAAGCCTGAACTCTCCTATTTGGTTTATCTATTACTTTGTCTCTGTTATTTTGATCTTGTTGTTTATATCTAATGATTGTTTCTATGAGTTTGCCATAAGGAATATTTCATTTGATACATTTTGAAGACACTGAAGACTGCTTGCTTTTGGAGTGCTCGCTTGTATGTTGGACATCTTTATTTGATGCCTCTGATCTTCATATTGATTGCTTGGATGGTTATGCTTATTACTTGCTTAAAAGTCCAAAGGAAATGGGTTTCTATCTGACATTCTTGTCTTGTGGATTGCATCCCATTGGTCAAATCTTTTCAACTCTAAACTTTTAATTTTTGTCTAGGATAGTCTTTTCATCTCCTCCCACTTCTTTAATTTCAAAATCTCTCCCTCATTTCAAAACCTTCTTTGTTTGTGATTTCAAACATTGACATGTTTTAATGGTTAGAAACCTTGGCCGTATGCCATTGAATTTTCAAATATTTTCTTAATCAAGTTTGTAAATAAACTTAATCATATTGACTTTAATTTCCAAAGACAAAAAGAACTAACAACCTCATCTAATCCTTTTGGCCATTTTGTGCCTTTTTCTTTTAACCTTTTCAAAAGAGAGCATTTAGATTTGATTTATCTTTGGTTGAGATATAATTCTCTCATTTCCATGATATTTGATTATAAGTCTTTCCATTTATTATGGGTTAGTGTCATACTTGTTGATTGAATCAAAGTTGGACCCCTCCCTCTTAAATGTTGTAAAGCACTCATTATCGATGGATGTTTGGTTGAGTATTCTCCTTTTGATAACAAAAGATCTTTAAGCTTTTGTTAAAATCAATCCACCAATATCTTTGAAATTTTTACCACGAACTACGGGGTTTTGATCCCTCATTTTTATGTTGGTACGTAGGCATAAGACCGAAGGTCTTGTCAAACACAAAAATATCATCAATGAATTTTTTCTCATCCCCCAATCTATATTTTTTAGCAAACATCATTTTCAACTAAAATACTTGCACATAAAAAAGGGCTCCCTAGGAGTACCTAGGAAACTTTGGGAGCTAATACCTTCCCTCTGTGTAACCAACCACCTTCCCACTGTTCATATTTTATTATTTTTTATTTGAAAACTTCTTATCTTTGGGTTTTGTTTATACTTTTCTCTTTTCCTTTGGAAACAATAAAAATGTGGTGGCGACTCTGGTTTTATTGACGCCGAGTTAACCAATAACTCGATGGCCATGAATTTACCGCTACAATGATGAGTAACAATTCTCTAAGTCATGGAAATATTTGTTTGTAAGTCATTAATGACTTGAGCATGCTTCTCAGGCGAGACCCTTTCTATCAGAAGACCCCTTAATATGTGATTTTCATCTATATTTGATAGCTCAAGAGATAACTTGATGTGAAAACATTGATAATCAAAGGGAAAATCCTCTATAAAATGGAAGAGACTCACAGTAAACTTGATGGTGTCAAAAGAGACATCCCTCCATAAGGATGAAGGAGGGAGCAAACCATCCTTAGCTGGTTGGGGCTCCCATTCAACCCTACAGTCTCGAGTAACCACTAGTTGCAAATCCCTCGAAGCTTGATAATTACATTCTCCTCACTTTTGGATTTTAGGGGGCAAGCATTAAACATCGCATGGTCCTTGCCATTACTTTTGTCTTTTTTCATTTGGCCGCCAGAGCGACTTGGGGGGTTACCTAACAATTGGCGTTCAACTTTCTTCTAAGCCACGTGTTTCTTTCTCTTATCTAGTGGAATTATAGACTTTTTTTCTGCATGAAAGTTATAGGAAAATATGAGTTAGAGAATACTTTAAAATCAACTTCGGGACAAAGATATTTCCTAACCACATGCCCACCTAAGTACTTATCTATCTTGCTATAATCCCGTAAGTCCAGGGAGATCACGAACTTGAAGTCAGACAGCTCTTGAACCACCTCTTGCTCACTTAGAGTAAGGTCAACAAAGTAAAATTTGGTAATGATCTACGGGTCACTCGTGCAAGGCAATGGGAAGTAGGGGACACCCGTCTTAACTATTAAAGCACACTCTTTCTCCCTAACCCTCGCGAGCTTGTCCCTTCTAGTCCGTGTAAGGGTTCGAACGAGGTTTTAATAACCTTCTTCCTGGGAGACCAAATAAGGCCACCCAACTAATTTTAGGGGGTAAGTATGATACCATAAAAGGAAAACAATACTCCAAAGGTATGATAGACTTTCAACTTTCGACAAATAATTTAAAACACCCTAATAATACCCCAGACATTGGGCGTAATTTGAGATGGGGCAACATTGTCCGTTGTTAGAAATTCATCCTTAAACGACATGAAAGAGATTAAGACCCTTAAATCATGAATGACAGAGACATATAGGTAGAAGTAGAGAGTGGGTGAGACATCCATGAAAACCATGTGCCTTCTACCTTTTAGAGCATGGTTCCAAGATCACATATTCTTTGAGTCCAGTATTGGAAATCCCAATCTACCATTGCAAAGAAGTTATCCTTTCCTTGTCATAATACAAAGAAACGAAGTCATGTACACTGAAAATTTTTTCATCCGTGTCTGCCATTGATTCTTGATAAGAGCGGAGAGACTAATCAAGTTACTATCAGAATCACCTGGGCTCTCACATCCTCATATGCCTAACTTGCGATGTTAAAAGTAAAATTACTCCTAAAAACTCCCCAAAGTAAATAAATAAAAAATGCTAAGAATATAATGAGTAAGTGAAGAATGGAATTATACCTGCAACAATGATCAATAACTTGTGGAAAGATAATTCACTATTCACCTGTAGGAACCTTTAACTATATGAGTGAAAGTTTAGATGAAGGAAGTGTGAAAAAATATTTAAAAGAGAAAATTGAAACCCTTTTATAGAGATGAAATATTCATTCATAGGGGTAACCTACTTCCTCCAATTGAGCACCTCAATAGTTACAAGAAATGAGAAAGATTCTCAAAGAATTCCATCATCAATTACATTTAATGCAACACATTTCTTCGAATATTATTTAATTTTCCTTAGTAAACTGACGTTCGAGTTCCCTCAACTGGCATGTAGATCACGTCACTCAAACTTGGAGAAATGTCTTAGAGTCACCTTATTTATGAGAGTTTTACCCCCCCACACGTGAACTCACCCGTATATGAATGACTCGCCTCACACTTGAGGGACTCTTCCGTATAAAAGGAGGAAAATACTAAATCACTTCGCCCTTTCTAAGCCCTTCTACTTTAGGAAATGTGTATTGGTATATTTGAAAAGAGGCCACATGGGAGAGGCGAAGGCATGGGATATATCATCTCGCTCATAGGCCTCCTTGTTTTCCTTTCTCCTAGTTCGAGCGCCTGTTAACTAGATGTGTCGCCCCTTTACTAAATATGTTGTCTTCCTCTAGGAGGAGTCTCCTCCCGTGATGGGAAATTGGGGAGATGACATGTCCTTATTCGGTAATGGTACATAAGGAGTCATTTGACCAGTTATCTGAAATAACAATGGATTAACTGTCCACTCTTGCATCCTCTCAATGATGATTGTTATTTCCAAGGAGCCTAAGATCCAAGCTTAACGCCTCTGTAAATACCTCAACACTAATGTGGAGAATGAAAATCTGATTCTCATATAGAAAACCACACACACACATATATATATATATATATATATATATATATATATATATATATATATATATATATATATATATATATATATATATATATATATATATATATATATATATATATGTAGCTCATCACCTCCTACATGAGCTAACTCTTAACCCTACAACAACCTTTAAAGTCTTTGACAATCCTTAATCATTAGGGGTTATCGCGCATTGTATTTTTTATAAGTACAAAATGTTAAATAAATCAAAATGATAAAGAGATAAAAATGCGTAAATAACTTTTTTTATTATCACTTACGTATATTTTATGTATAATTTTAGTATTTATAAAAAAACACTGATCTTATTGGCTATAAGATTCGTGATTTGCAAAATTTAGCTTTGCATAACTATTTATACTGATTATGCATAATTATTCTTATTACTAGGAGCACATTATTCACCACATTTGACTTTTTCTTCCATCCTTCATGACATTTCTCATTTCTACGTGTGCACTTCCTCATCATAATGTGTCTATGTGCTAATATAAACATAGAACATGAGGGAAATGTTAAATTTTCAAGTTTCATTGCGCTTATACTTAATCTGACACTCCTGCGATTTTCGTGAAACTCTATCAACTTTAGAAATAAAAATAAAAGTGAAGTCTTATATATGATGGAAAAGATAGTAGAAATTTGTGTAAATAATTAATTCAATTTGTTATACATCGACATCAAAATATTTTAATGTAAATGTTGTTATTTCAACATTAAAAGTCATTTTACTCATTCTATATGATTTCTCATACCTGATTTTTCACTATTATTTATGTCAAACTTAAAAATATTTATCTTATCAACTAATTCTAATATGTCTTTTGACATTTTTATAAAGTATGACCACATTATACAAATATTAAATATAAAAGTGTTATAACAATATTGGTTAATTTAAAACTAAACGAATAATTCTGCAAAACAAAGTATTTACATTGGAATCCATAATGAATGAGTTTTTGAAATCTAATTTGTGGTTGAAGCATGTATTGAGTTTACATGTTGGAGCATGCGTTGTTGCTTGCAGAAGAAGCCACGTCATTTTCACCAATATGTTGAGGAGTCTCATTGTTATCCATTTGATCCATATTCATGCAAATATAGAATATCTCAACTATATGGATTCAATGTCAAAGCTAACAGCTATTGTTTATAGTCAACATCAATATCACTATTTTTTTTCTTCTTCTTGAAACCTTCTTGGTTTGCATTGATTAAGAATATTTGTTTGGAGAAATCAAATTTGTGTATGGTACACCTAAATAATTAATTTTGATAGTGAAAAAATCGTCTGATCTATTTATATTTTTAATACATCAAATGAAAAATATCTAATAATCTTATATAATTTTTATGTAGTTCAATAAATGTGAAGATTTGTCTAATTTTATTATTTATTTTTATTTTTAATTAGATCTTAATTACTCCGTTTTTTGATTTTTTTTAAATTAATATTTTTATTTTTATTTTGCAGAGTACAATATGAACAGTGCAAATAATTATAGTTAAAGTCATCCTTTAATTAAATCTATAGTCTCTAATAAGTCAAAAATATAAGCTCTGTTTACTATCTTTTCTGCATTCATTTTTAAAACTCACGTACGTTTATTTTATAGTTTTGAAAAGTAGATCTAGTATTTTCAGAAAGTAATTATGATGAAAAGAAAATATTGAGAAGTTGGAAAAAAAAAACATTTTTAAAACAATGTAAATAATATTTTAAAATTTTAAAATTTTAAAAAATGTTAGATATGTATTAAAAAGGATTAATAACATTTTCGTTCTAGGCGTGGGTTGGATCTGGTTTGACCTAACCTATTATCCAACTTGTTCAAACTTCAATGGATTGGGTCCGCTGTCCAACCCGCAATTTCATTGTCAAAACCGACACGAACTGACTCATTCATTAATGAGTTGAGTTGAGTTGGATTTGTGGATTATGTTTCAAATAAAAATTATATTTTTTATGATTCTTTTTGTCGGTTTTATAAAAATGTAACACAACTCAATACAATCTTACTCATTTATAACACTCAAATTCAATGAAACACATCATATGATATCTAAGAAAATTCATCAATACGATATAACACTTTATAATAGTATAAAATTCAACAAGACGCGTTATTTCCATAAAATACATGAGTTGAAAATGATATAAAAGAAAATAAGAAACAATATTTAATCTTAGATAAAATCATTGGTCTAGTAGTATTATTGGTGGAGAATAATTTTTTTGGAAAAAATTATGATTATTACTGAGATATTAATTTTATAGTGTTATTTAAAATAATAATAAAAATAATAAGAAATTACTAAAGTCACATCAATGGGTTGGGTCAACGGGTCTGCGGGTTGCAAAACTCAAACCCAATACCCGAACCAAAATTATACGGGTTGTTATGGGTTGGGTTGGGTATACCCGTAAATGAATAGGTTGGAGTAATTTATGGGTTGAGTTGGTTTGGGTTAGCGGGTTCGTGGGTCGACCCGCACCCACGAACACCCCTAATATAAACGACTTCTGGTTTTTCCCTTGCAAATTTTTTTTTGTAAAATCAACCTTGTAATTTGAAGATTCTGTCATTTTAAACATCGGAGAAAATGACTAAGTAAAAACGCCCCTGTGACGCGTTGATTGAGTTTTTTATTTATTTCAACTAAGCTAATGTGGAATTATTTATTTTTATTTCAAATTATTTTTATTTCCACATAATATTCATTTTCTTTTTTATTTATTTTAATCTTGTTAAAATTATGAAACACATACGTCATATCCTAAAATTTGCCCTACTTTTTTGTTTCATCTGCATATTCACATGCCCCAATCATCCATCATAAGACATTCATTTACAATTGCATTTTTAAAACAAGCATCATTGATTCAAATGTTCTTGTTATTTATGCCTAATGCAGAGCTATAGTTTCTATAGGGATTCAGCCTATGAAATCTTGGTGATACAGTTGACTTGGGAGATGCATCTCTTAGACTTGATGCATGTGGAACCCTAATTCGTGGGATATGGTCCTTGGTCACTATGGATATCATCATGGTATTGATCTTTGGAAGCAATTATCAGGTTTGATTTTGGTCAAGCAAAGGTCAACTTTATGGTTGACTATCTGTTGACAATTCTTTATGGAAATCCTACATGGCTAGTTTACTTGGTTGTTCAATTGATTGAAGACTTTGCAATGTGGATTCAAGTCAAAGAAATCAAAATAACATTCATGGTTAAATTCAAGATTCATGATCAAATTCCATCAAGACTCAATTTCAATTCAAATATTCAAAACTCATTTTGGAGGGAATTTACTTCTTTCTTGAAACACAAGAACACATTCCACTTCAAATAGAATCCATTTTTCATTACAAATCATCAATGCATTTCATTACACACAAGTCAATACAAAAATTATACATCTTTGACGTGCACCTGACTTTTGGTCAATTGTTGACTTTTTGGTCAAAGAGTTAATCAAAAAGTCAACTACCTAATCCTAATCCTAAGACTTAATCCTCCTTCTCCATTCATAAGCCATTTCCTTTTTGTTTGAGATCCTTCATGAGTCTTGATGTTGCTTAAAATGTCCTCATGGTCCATATGATGCCTTGCCAATGTTGATCAATTCCATGCCATGTAACATCCCTGCAAAATCATACATATACACACAATTAGCTTAGCATAACATTCCAACATTCATTAACATATCACATAACATGCTCACTGACATTCTCTTCTTTTTGAATTCGAACTAATACTTAATTAAAATCACAATTCGATTGGTTTCTAAATCACTCATTAACAAGACCAATCATTCCAAACTCAAGCCATACAAACCAAAGCATCAACCAAATGTCTAAACTCCAAATTCTGATTTCTACCATCCATGCCATAATCAAAAGGCATTGCAACCATTGCAATCTAATGACATGACAACTAAAATGTTTTATAGTTCTTACTAATAGCGGCATAATGCATAGCATGCATAGCATACCACCATTAAACTTACACAATTAATTAACATTTCATTCAAAATAACCAACCTATTAATCAAGCAAGTTTCATGACAGATCCAACTTAATTCAAACAAACAAGCTAACAACTCATTCTTTTAAAAACTTCACAATCAGTCATTGATATACTATAATAGTCCCTAATTCATTCAACACGCCATACACAATCCAACATGCATAACAATACAAAAAAAACAAGAACAAGTCGATCCACATGAATCAATCATCCAAAATACACATCAACTAACCTTTTTTTAGCCAATATCGTGTTGGTAATCGGTCACCCCTACTGCCATGTTCAGTCAACCCAACTTCACTGCATAATTTCAAAACAACACAACTTCACTACAACAACATCCAATTCAAAACAACCTGCATCATTCTTAACAGTTCAACATAATACCATCTTCCTAATTCTGACAATACATCCATATAAGCTACTACAGATTTCAAGCTAACCAACATCAACAATCAATTTTTTTTCTTACTAACCAATGTCACCAATAATTCTAACACTGACATTTATTAACACATAATTTCTAGGTTAATAGCACTAACAACCACAATATTTTCATTCTAGCTACAATTCACTGATTAATTAAGAATTCAATTTAACATTTTGAAATAACTAACTGCACAATTCCATTTTTATTAACTTCCAATTAGCTTCGAGTTTCAAACTCCTAATTGTCACGCTAACTTCAATTCAAAACCAAGTTAACATCCTAACTGTTTTCCAAAGCTAACAACTAACTCATAGCAGATACAGACGTTCAACTCACATCATCCCTAGCTAAACTAACAAAACAAGTCATTATAACTTCAATATAATTCAAATTTACATTCTCAATTCACTAACTTACACCATAACTAACTCCAATTCAGCAACTAATTCCAACTAACAATTCCCTAACTAACTAACATACCCAACTTCTTCTTATCACATTTCATTTTCCAATCAAATTCAAAGTTAACTCTTAACAACTAACACTGATAGATTTTAACAGATCATTAACGATTTTAAAGTTCCAACTAACTTACTCATAGAATCATAACAGTGCCTTAACAATTTAACAAACTTGCCCAGCCTTACCCGAGTTAGTTAGAGACCCCCTCTATAAATCAGTTCATCCTCTTCAATCAGAGAAAAAGATCATTCATTCAATGAACTCACTAAAAATAACTATCTATGAACACTCTCAATTATATTATAATTCTCTTTGAATTCTCCTTCCTCTCCATCAATTTTTGTTCCTATACTCTCCAATTCACACACGAAAAGTAACAACAACAGCATAGCCTACAGACTAGGACGTGAAAGAAGAAGAAGAAGAAGATTGCATTGGGAAGAAATTAGGAATTCAAATTGTGTACTTTGTTCTAAGATCCTCTAGTTTTCTCTACACCTTCATAACCTCCTTCACATTCAACACACTCTGAGGAAACCTCTGTCTCGAAGGTAGGCGCAATCCTCCATTTTCTTGTTCGTTTTCACTTACCATGATCTAGTTCAGAGGTATTCGAACCAAAACCCTAAGGTTTGAGTTAGGATTAAACCTCCTTGAATTCTTAATTTCATTTTGTTAGCTTAGGGTTCATACCATTGGCATTTCAATTGAGAGGTTTGTAGCGGTAAATTCATGACCACTGAGTTATTGGTTAGCTCAACATCAATAAAACAAGAGTCGCCACCGCGCTTTTATTGTTTCCAAAGGAAAGGGAGAAGGTATGAACAAAACCCAAAGATAAGAAGTTTTCAAATCAAAACTAATAAAATGTCAGAGATTACAAGTAAGGGGGTTGGTTACACAAAGGGAATGTATTAGCACCCAAAGTGTCCTAGGTACTCCTAGGGAGCCCTTTTTTCTGCAAGTGTTTTAGTCGAAAAAGATGTTTGCTAAAAAAATAGAATGAGGGGGTGAGAAAAGAATTCATTATTTACATTTTTGTGATTGACAAGACCTTCGGTCTTATGCCTATGTACCAACGTAAAAATGAGGAATCAAAACCTCGTAGTTCATGGTAAAAATTTCAAAGACGGGTGGATTGATTTTAACAAAATCTTAAATATATTTTGTTATCAACGGGAGAATACTCAACCAAACATCCACTGATAATGAGGGCTTTACAACATTTAAGAGGGAGGGCTCCAACTTGGATTCAATCAATAAGTATGCCACTAACCCCTAATAAATGGAAAGACTTACAATCAAAATATCATGGAAGGGGAGAATTATATCTCAACCAAAGATAACTCAAATCTAAATGCTTTCTTTTGAAAAATTTAAAAGAAAAAGACACAAAGCGACCAAAATGATTAGATGAGGTTGTTAGTTCTTTTTTGTATTTTTGAAAATAAATTCAATATGATTAAGTTTATTTACAAGTTTGATTAAGAAAATATTTTGAAAATCAATGACATAAGTCCAAGGTTTCTACTTATTAAAACAAGTCTAAGTTGAAAACAACAAGAAAATAAGTTTTTGAAAATGAGGGAGAGATTTTGAAATTAAAGAAGTAGGAGGAGATGAAGGGACTATCCTAGACAAGATTTAAAAGTTTAGAGTTGAAAAGATCTAACCAATGGGAAGCATCCAGAAGACAAAAGTGTCAGATAGAAACTTGTTTCCTTTGGATTGTTAAGCAAGCAACAAAGCATAATCATCCAAGAAATTAATATGAAGACCAAATGGTATCAAATAAAGATAACCAAACATCCAAGCAAGCAGTCTTCAATGTCCTTTAGATGTATCAGATGAAAGTCCCTTTTGAAACATACTCAAAGAGAAAGAATCAAATGATATCAATAAAAATCAAGATAATAGGTTAGACACAAAGAGAGGGTAACAGATAAAGCAAAGGAGTCTCTTAAGGCTTGTATAAGATGAATGGCATTGGCCAAGTTCTTCCATAGCTCAGGGATGTTGCCTACTCTAAGTCCAAAGTCCAAATCAAGTTACAGACAGAGGTCCAACAGTCCACCAATGTATTTTTTAAGGTTTTTTTTATTAAGTGTTTTAAGATCCTAATACCACAAAAAAGAATCACAAGCACCAAATAATACAAGCACAAAATATGGCTCAAGTGAGCAGAGTGTAAATGACTGAAACATAAATAAATTGCATGAATGTAAATGACAATGAATGATAAAGTGAAAGAATTTAAATTGCATTAAAGTAAATGACATTAAAAATAAAGTCAATATAAAAAGACGTTAGTGAATGTTAGTGAAGGAAGAAGAGTTTGTTTAAGTCATTTTTTGGAGAACACTCAACCATCCACTCATAAGCATGAAGGTATGAGCCTAGATATCATTCATGAGAAGGGCTCCAACTTGGATAAGTCAACAAGTATGCCACTAGCTCTCAAATATGGAAAAGAGGCAAAATCTTCACATAATACCATGAGGAATAAGAGACTTACAATCTCACTTACAAAAATGTTATTGCTTTTGGGACAAACTTAGCGCTATGTTAAGCAATCGTAATTGGACTTATGTAGAAGTCATAACTATATGAGGTCAAACAATAATAATATTGGTGTTAATACATGCTAGAGACAAGGTATAAAGACCAAGCTCCTAAAGCATATCACACACAAATATAAAAGGGGATGAACTTATCTCAATCAAGCTCATGTTGATTCATCTGACACAAGGTCATTGATGAATCAACTAGCATTTTTGATCTTATGAGAAATCATTGGCCATGAATGGATTGGAGAAGAAATGAGATGAATATGAAGAGATGAAGTGAAAGGGAAACCCAAATTGATCAAGGGATTAACCTCACTTGATAAATACCATTCATTCATTTTAAGGGATGAAGTTGAAACTACATCAACCCCCTAAATCCAATGGTATTGACCAAATTTAAGTCCAATTCAACCAAGATCAAGGCCAAACAGAAGTTGAGTCAACACTAAGTCAATAAAATAGCTCAACAAAATATTAAAGCAATTAAAACAATTTAAATCCAATTTTTAAATGAAGAAAAAAAATTAAAAGGGGAAAAACCTAAAATCCCTTTAAATCACCAAAGAAATGGCCAAGGGATTTATCATGGGTCAAACAAAGTCAAATGACCATTGACTAATATTTTTGGCATTTTTTGAAAGTCAAAAGTATTTAAAATCAATTAAAAACAAGTCAAAAATCACAAAAATCACTAAAAATATCAAACTCAATCCAAAAATTAATTTTAATTCAGAAATGGGAAGAGGAAATTATTTGTGAAATTTTGGTGGTAGTCCCATTTTTTTGGATTAAAATTGAAATTATAGTGAATTAAATGAGAAAATGATATTTAAAAAATTAAATTGGAAAATAAACTAAATCAAAAAAACAAGGGTCATCAGATCTCCCTCATTAATTAAGGTGGCAGATCTGATGGCCAAGCGTATATCATCCACCATATGCCTTAGTCAACGCACGTGTACAAGTGGTATTTCAAATGGATGGACCAGATTAGAACGTGGCCACATGATCAGATGGTCTGGATTGCACCAGCACACCACCGGAGCCCTAGCTCCAATTATCTTCTCCGACCACTTCATCGGACTAGTCCAGATCAAAAGTTTACCAAAATTAATGGATCATACACTATTTTGAAGAGAAAATCACGAGGATTTCAAATATGACCTCCAAATTTTCCAACTCTCACTCTATAAGGAGAAATATGGAGTTGAAAATTGAGGTTCCATAACAGAGTTGTTTCGATTCAACCTCAAAACAACTCAGTATCAATGCCTATATTGGTAGGGCTTCAGTCAACCAAAAATCAAGCCAAAATTTCAAGGAATGAGTGAGAATCGAAGAGTTGAAATTCTGGTAAATTCACCTTCGGGTGGCAGTTTTGAAGCTCGGTCTTGATGTAATTCCACTTGGCTTTGCTTCCTCTTGCTTGCAGAAGATGATTAGGATCAAAATGGATGTGTATCCTTGGAGTTCTAGTTCAGAAATAGAAGTTGAACTAGAAGCTCGATTAAAATCCTCAAGGTATTCTATGAAATGGGGTTATGGGATTGCTCGGCACAGCTTGGGCAAGGGTTCCCTTGAATCTGAGCAATGCACATGTATTTATAGGCTATGTAATTCATTTTTACACCATTCAAAAATTGAGCCAAAAATTGCAAGTTGATGTGCATGGGTGTATGGGCATGTGTTTAGGCCTAAATGATCATTTCAACCTGTCCAAATTCATGTACAAATGATGCTGAGATCATAACATTAGGCCATGCAAAGTAGTGTAACATTTGAGTTCAAAAGTTGCCAAATTGGGTCATGCAAAGAAGTTATGCGCAAGTCCTTCAATTTTGATCCAAATGGAATGATCTTGAACTCTTTAGAAAGCCATCATGGGGAATAACTTTTATGTTGGGACTTTTTCCATTTTAAGCTTGGCACATGATGAATTCTGACCTTGAAGTTGGAGGAATCAAACATACTTAAAAATTTTCTAAGTTAAAAGTCAAATAACCCCTTTTTCCACCTTGAATAACCTTTGCTATGAGCTTCAAATGACTTTGGTTCCTTATTAAAAGTTATATCTATTTCAATTATCTTCAATTTAGTCACAAATTTGACACCTTTTGGAGCTTTTATGGTGGAGTTATGGATTTTAGAAGTTGAGGAAAATTGTTTGTTCAATGATGAGGACCAAAATGGACCTATAATGTTTCCTCATGGAACATGACCTTGCAAGTGGAATTTGACCTTTATCAAAGAAGAAAAGTTAAAGAATGAATGTTTAAATTGATCATGAAACTTGTATCATATTCATATCATGACAATTGAGGAAGTTATAGTTCTTGGAAGTTGACCTTCTATCTAGGGCACAGACAAAATGACATATAATCTTTCATCATAAAAAATGACTTTAAAAGCAAAATTAGCTCTTGATTCCAACATGAAAGTTGTTTGGAATGTCATAAATAGTAATGTTTATCTTGTAATTATTTTCATATGACAAATATTGTAGGAGATAAGGTCTAGGGAATCCTAGATTTGACCATTTGACTTCTCTGGTCAACCTCCTTGGACCAACTTGCAAACTTGAAGTTATTTTGCTATTTGGGGCTTAATGGAGAATAATATATGATTATGATTATGAAAATGAATTATCCCATGATATCTTTGACCAAATGTTGAAGAAACTTGTTGAGGAAGGCACATAAGATATCTAGATGAATTAGGGCTTCTTTGACAAACAAGCTTCAAACTCTTGATGAATTCTTGATCATAATGACAAATAAAGAACATGAGGATCCATATATGATGCTTAGAGCTAATGTGGACCTTTTCTAACTTGATCCCTTTCATTGAGGGTCTTAAGCCTTAGTTGTGAGCTTGATGAGGCACAGGTGGACATACACACTTCCTACAAAAGAAACAAAGCTACACATATACATATTTTTGTATTTTTGGTTAGAGAATAAAGAAAATAAAGTATGATACAATCATAAATGCTTGGTGATCTCTCCCAATGCAAACCCAATGAATGATAGGTGAGGAGGATACCAATATGTGATCCCAATGCCAATGCAAAGATGAGATGGCATGAGGGATTTTAGGGGTCAAAATTGGGGTCTTACAAGGTTCAATTAGGTTTTTAGTTGATTTTGCATGAGATTAGGACTGAGGGTGTTGAGACGAGTTTGGTGATGAGGTTTTTTGGTGGTTTGGATTAAATTTGTCGCATACGGCGCGACGGAATAGAGATTTGGGTAATAGTATAAGCAAGTGAAATGAACACGCTTTGGGTTGTTGCATACACTCCCTTAAGCCTTGGTCAGATATATGTGGGACTTGGCCACTAAGCCCATAAGACCCTGATGTATTATACCTCCCAGATTGTTGATTACACATCTCTGTTCTGAACTCAAACAAAGACAATGCACCTTGGGCTTTCCATGTTAAGCCCAACGACATTCTTTCTATTCAAGCCTTTTATGGCCATAACCCCTCCCCCCCCCCCCCATAGAGCCTCATGCCCTGGAAAACCTCATGCATTACCATGTGGAGCCTCATGCTCTAGCAAACCTTTTTCTTTTATTTTTTCCTTGTGGAGACTCGTGCTCTATAAACTCTCATGCATTGCCCTGTGGAGCCTCGTGCTTTAAAAACCTTTATACATTGTCTTGTGGAGCTTTATTCTCTAGAACCCCCCTTCTTGTAGGTCTTGATCCTTGGTTCTAGGAAAAATCCTACAATTTTGCATTGACCACACCACTTATTGGTTTACACCACACTCTTTGGTTTAGACACCAAATTATGGATCCAAACAACACAATCCTGGTTCAAGCAACACTTTCATCACACCTCAACAACATTTTCCTCATTTTCCTACTCTTCTTCTTACACTTCAAACTCCTTTGTAATTCAAGCAACTCCTTTACAATTTAAGCAATTTCTTTTGTATTCAATTCAAGTAAATCTTTCTTTTTCTTTTACAAACCTTTTTCAAAATATTTTCATTTCTTTTCATAAAAGAACTATTATAATATGTTCCTTAGCAGTCACACTAAAAGCTTAGATCATGCACCAAGGATTAAAATCATCTAACGTCTACACATTTCTAGGATACGATTATAATTGTTCCCTAAAAAATAACCAACAAATCCATATTTTCTACCATGAACTACGGAACTCTGATTTTCTCATTGCACTATGAGAGTATGTAAGCACGAGGGTTCGAATCCTTGGCGAGCATAATAATTATAAACTTTTTTCCCTTTTTCTCTTTCGCGAGTAACCTTTATATAGTAACACCTATTAATGCAGAGAACAAACAAAATCGTTCTCGTTGAGTACAACGGATGTGAGGGGTGCTAATACTTTCCCCTTGTATAGTCGAATTCCTTAACCATTTTCTCTTTCCCTGGGTTTTATCGATATTTTCTCTTTCCTTCAAGAATAAATAAATTTCGATAGTGACTCTGTTGTATCTTTGAGTGTGTGATGCGCTCAGGTAATTTTCGCGGTGCGACAACACAAAATCAACTAAAAATTTCCCACAAGGGGATTCAAAAATATGACATAATGGCGATGGACATTGGCTCTTACCATAAGAACATTAAGTTTTTTTATTATTTATTATTCAAAACTAACTAACTAACTAACTAACTAACTAACTATATATATATATATATATATATATATATATATATATATATATATATATATATATATATATATATATATATATATATATATATATATATATATATATATATATATATATATATATATATATGCATTGACAGTGTAGAATTTTTAACAGTGTCAATTCATCACCGTATTCTGTTTGCATTATTTTATAGGAAGTTAAAATAAAAGTCAAATTTCTTCTAACATCTAACGTCTATGATTAATTGACTGTGTAAAATCTTTTTACTCTATCAGTGTATTTCAATTTTATATATATATATATATATATATATATATATATATATATATATTATATATATATATATATATATATATATATATATATATATATATATATATTAATACTATTTAATGTTAATTTTACTATATTGTATTAATATATATTAGTTTTGAATAAAAAATAAAACTTAATGTTCTTGTGGTAAGAGCCAATGTCCATCGCCATCATGTCATATTTTCGAGTCCCCTTGTGGGAAAAAAAATAGTTGATTTGGTGTTGTCGCGCCATAAAAATTATTTGAGCGCATCGCACGCTTGAAAATACAACAAAGTCGCCACCGATCATAACATGTGATTAAATATATTATATGTTTAAATGTACAACTTTCACATTTTAATTCTAATTGAATTATAATTATGGTACCACCCATATGATATAATAAGTGATTAAATCATAATTAATTTATTATATTTTAATAAGTGATTAATATATGATAGTAATTTTAATAAAATGATTAAAAATTGCATGTTATATATGTTTGATATTATGCATGCGGTGACTAGTATGACCCAAACTTTGATAGAAAATACGATCTACGTATCATTTTGTATTTCTGCAATTTAAATACGATATGCATATCGTCATTTTTTTATATACTTTTTTTAAGTTTTAATATTCAAGAAGTAAGCTCAAGGACGATGATCCAACCTTACGAATCACTACGCCAAAAACTGGAATAGACAGCGCCCCTTAGAGGGCGCTTTATTACAAAAGCGCACTCTAAAGTGAAGAGAAAAAATAAGGAGCATACTATTGGAATAGACAGCGCACTTTAGAGGGCGCTTTTGTAACAAAGCGCACTCTAAAGTGAAGCGAAAAAATAATGAGGAAATGGAGGGACACCAATAGAGGACGCTTTATTGAAAGCGCCCTCTAAGGGTAACCTTAGAGGGCGCTTTTTAAAAAGCGCTCTCTATGTCCATGTACATTTCCAGTTTATAAGGCGCTTTTGGAAAGCCTTAGAGAGCGCTTTTAGAAGGGCCCTCTTAGGCCCCCTTTAGAGGGCGCTTTTGTAACAAAGCGCCCTCTAAAGTGAAGCCAAAAAAAAAATAATGAGGAAATGGAGGGACAACAATAGAGGGCGCTTTAGTGAAAGCGCCCTCTAAGGTTACCCTTAGAGGGCGCTTCTAAAAAAGCGCTCTCTAAGTCCATGTACATTTCCAGTTTAGAAGGCGCTTTTGGAAAGCCTTAGAGAGCGCTTTCAGAAGCGCCCTCTTAGGCCCCCTTTAGAGGGCGCTTTTTTTACAAAAGCGCCCTCTAAGGTCCCCTTTAGTAAACATTAAAATTATAACATATACTGCATGTCTCTTTATTTTCCCTCTCTATAAGCTATTTCGTTTACGTAATTGGGTTTTCTCTCTACTGCGATTACTCTCTACTGCGATTACTCTCGTCCTCCGTTCGTTCTCCCTCCCTCACCGTCATCGTCGCCGTCGCCTTTTTCTGCTGCTGCGTTCACGTTCACTGAGTTATCTGCGTCCACCGTCACTGTTCACTTTCTTCTCCATCGTTACCGTCACCTTGAAGGTATTTCTCTTCTCCATCGTTACCGTTCACTTTCTTCATGTGTTTGATTAGGGCATTTTCTAAACTTAGTTTTACATTTTGTGCATTATGTTGATTAATCTTGTTTAGGGCAAACTGAGTTTTTTATTTCTGATTGAAAACTGATATCATTTGAAGTGTGTTTGAGCTTGTGCTTGGAAGTTTGATGATTATGGATGCAAGTTTGTTCATGTTCCAAACACCATAAGTTTGCATTGGTCTTTTGCATGCAGTAGGTGTGTGTGAGTTTGTATTCAATAATGATAAAAAAAAAGAGTTTAGATTGTTGTAACATGAGAGAAATGGAAGGTATATGAATGTGTTCACGTATTGAATCATTGTCTTACTTGGGTCTTATTGAATCATTTCTATATTACAGATAAAATGGCTAACCAAGACGATACCCATGACGCAAATGGATCACGTAACAATGTTGAAAAAGAAATCAAACGAGGATTGACTGTTATGAAGTCAATCATTCGTGCAAGAGACAAGGGTGTAAAATTTGAAGTACATTGGAGTGCTGAAGACCAACTAATTGAGCCTAACGGTTCAATGTTGGCAAGTTACATTGGTTTCCTTGTTCGACAACATATTCCGATTACATGTGATAATTGGAGAAGTCCGGACTTGAAGGTTGGCAAAGAAAAAATATGGTCGGAGATACAGGTACTTACCATATATTGTTATATGTTTTTTTTGTTGACTATTTGTTGACCATATATTGTTATAATATTACTTTATAATAACACACTCCATGTGTATGTTTTTTAGAGATCCTTTCACATCGATGAAAGTCGGCAAAAATATTGTATTCAATTGGCCGGAAAAAGACTCCGAGGATTTCGATCCTTTTTGTCCAACAAATTTCTCAAGGATGAGGAAGGAAAATTTGTTGAAGCAGAACGGTCAATGAAGTATGCCGAGATTATTTCAGCCGATGAATGGGATAACTTTGTCGCCAAACGAAGAAACAAAAAATTCCATGTAATGTCTATTAATTATGGTATTATACAATTGTTAAGTTAGTTGGTTCTAATATGCCTTAAACTTTTTTATCCAGGAAGTAAGCGACAAAAATCGGAAAAGGGCATCAAAACCCGCGTATCCGTACAAAAAAGGGCGTACGGGATATGCACGGTTACAACAAAGAATTGTGAGTATATTCAAATGCTATGAGCTTATACATTGCCACAATATGTTATAATTGATGATCTTATAATCTAATTCAATGTGTAGCTAGCCGAGGAGAAAAGTGACGCAACATCTCTTCCGGAGCACGTATTATGGAAGGCTGCTCGGGTTGGGAAGGATGGGGCTGTCGTTGAAGCGGTCCAAAATGTTTATGACGAATGTGTAAGTATATGTAACATTATTTCTTTAATTATATCAAAAAATTTGTTAGACATATAATTCATTTTTAATCTCCTCTAATAATATTTCAGGAGACTTTATCCCAAACCTTACCTTCAACCGAGGTCCAGGATTGCAGGAGCGTACTTAGTCGAGTACTAAATGTTCCTGAGTATTCCGGTCGTGTGAGGGGTAAGGGTTTTGGTGTGACTCCGTCGTCATTTTATAAAAAACCAAAAACAAAAAATCCTACCAACAAAGAGGTGATGGAGACCTTGGCGGAGTTAAGGGCACAAGTACTCCAACTGCAAAACGAAAATGCAAGGTATAGAGAGGAAAGGTGCGCTTCCGAGGCAAAAGATACTAGTGACCGAGCTAGTATCAATTGTCAACCGAAATTTCCCGAGGTAATTATATATGTTATTATGAAATTAAAATAGCACTTTTTTACTTGACACATATACACGTTAACAATAACATTTATTATTGGTTTAAGGCATTTCACCTTGTCAGCTGTATCTATCGTCACCAACTTATCGCATAGTTGGCAAGGGAAAAGTGCACAATACTTCGGGTGAATTACTTCACCATAATCCCCTCCCGGTGGGATATATGAAAGTTTCGGTTGACCTTGTATTAGATACGACCGCCCTTCTACCATTACCTGACGTTGTTTCAGAGACAACGTTGATGTGAGATGCAGTCGGATCCTTTGTTGGTTGGCCGTCAGATCTAATTTTCCCTGATGCCGAGGTATATATGTTCTAAATGATTATGAATATTTAGTATTCACATTTCAATTCAGCTACAATTATGATATTTAATCAATCCTTATTACATGGTAATGTTAGACTTTACATTGACAACTTTAGAGGGCGCTTTTTCCTGAAAGCGCCCTCTAAACACTTTACATTGACAACTTTAGAGGGCGTTTTTTCCTGAAAGCACCCTCTAAACACTTTACATTGACAACTTTAGAGGGCGCTTTTTCCAGAAAGCGCCCTCTAAGGTGTCCCTTTATGGACCACTCCAGAGGGCGCTTTTTTCTGAAAGCGCACTATAATGTGGCCACTTTAGACAGCGCTTTCTCCAGGAAAACAAAGCGCTGTCTTTACCTATGCCAGCGCCACTTTAGAGGGCGCTTAAAAGCGCTGTTATAGGCCAAAATAAGCGCTCTCTTTTCCCTTATTTGGCATAGTGAATATCCATGAAGATCAAGGATGGAGATCCATGATGGTTCAAGATGGAGGCTTAAATAATACTCTCTCCGGTCTCATATATAAGCAATTTTACAAAAAAAACTCATCCTTTAAGAAAAATGTTTAAATGTACCCTTACTTTTTACCTTGGAAATCGTTAAAAATATAAAAATGTGAAAAATTAGGGGTATATTTGAAATAGTGACATTGAATGTAATAAGTATAAGTGATATTTGCTTATATTTAAGACCATTGAATTCTTTTTTTTTTTGCTTATATTCGAGACCGAAAGGAGTAGTATTTAGGGTTAGGGTCATATTAGGATCACATTTTATTTCTTGGGTTTGATTTTTTTATGCTTGTTATGTTTTGCATGTGGTTTATTTATGCTTTAAGTTCACTAGTATTTAAACCCGCATGGTAATCAATTAGGTCCCTAAAATAATATTGAGTCGACGCTTTTCTAAAACAACACCTACTAAGAACTTGATCGTTAGTAATAGGTTCTACCAAAGCAGGATGTTACTTTCTATCTTGAAATAAGTAGAGTAAATTTCAAAAATTTGCATGTTTATTTTGGTTGGACTCAACAAAATCATCAAAACAATTTTGGATTTTGAAGCAAAGGGATGGACTTGGATAAAAAGTTATCACTCGTCAACTAAGAATTACAAGAGTTGTAACTAGTAAAGGAGTTTACTTACTTTTCAACATGTTTTTGAGGAGTGACCAAAGTCCACTTAGAAACATGTTTGTTAGGGTCTTAGAATCACTTGGTTCAAAAAGGACAAACTTAAAATTGGATTAAGTGTGTGACTTTTTAATTTTAAATCGTTTAAAATTTGTTAAAGATTATTTTGATAAACGTAATAACTTTATATATATCTTCTATTGTAGATATCATGTCTGGTAACAATAACAACAATTCACCATTTAACTTGCGTTTAATCCTTGAGAAGGATAAGTTAAATGGAAAGAATTTCCTTAATTAGGAAAGGAATCTAAGAATTGCTCTTATATCCGAAGATCGGTGGGATGCTCTTGAAACCCCAATCCCGATTGTAACCTCTACCTCTATTAGTGAGGAAAGTTTCGCTCGTAAGACCGTTGATAATAGGTCAGTAATCATTACTTTCCTAATGCTCGTGGCCATGGAGTCAAGTTTGCAAAAGCCTTTTGCAAGCATGGGTGCCTACAACATCATCCGACAATTGAAAATTATGTTTCAGTAACAAGCTTGGATTGAGAGGTACGAGACTCATAAGGTGATTCTTGAGTGTAAGTTAGAGGAAGGGAAGTAGGTCGGCACTCATGTCTTTGAAATGATTGGATATTTCGAGGAAATAGAGAGGCTGGGCTTTCCCTATAGCCAAAAGTTGGCTACTGACATTATAATTCACTCCATTCACGGAGGGTTCAACCACTTTAGGTCGAACTTCAACATGAATAGGGTATCAAACACCCTTGTTGAGTTACACTGGATGCACATGACTTCTCAGCAAAACATCCATATATCATATAAGAAGGATGTTCTTATGGTGCGTAAAGGGAAAAGGTTTAAGAAGAACGAGGCTAGCAAGAAGAAGCAATATAAAAGCAAGAAAGTTGTCGATGTTGACGTGCCAAAGGCCAAGTCAAATGCTTCTAGTGTAACGAGATAGGTCACTGAAAACGAAATTGCCCTAGGTATCTAAAGGACAATAAGTCAGGGGCTTCTACTTCAGGTATATTTTTCATCGATACCAATTTATAAATTTCTACTTCTTCGGTATTTAATAATGGTTGCATTTCTCACATTATTTGTGTAGGGACTAGCAAGGAGTAGAACCTTGGCTAGTGGAGAGGTATAAATGCGTGTTGGAATTGTGCAAGAGTTGCAGCTCTTGCAGTTGGGACTTATAGTCTGCCTTCACACTCTAGATTAATATTAGTTCTTAATAATTGTTATCATGTTCCTGCTATTACCAAAAACATTATTTTCATTCTTGTATTATATAATAAAGGTTTTTCATTTATCACTGAGAAAGGTTGTTTCTCAACTTACTTGAATTCAATGTTTTATGTCATTGCTAAAAAGTATAAAGGTCTATATTATCTAGACTTAGACAAAGATATCCTTAACATAGACAAAAAAAACATAGATCGATTGATATTAATCCTACATATCTATGTCATTGTCGCTTGGGCCATATCAACAGGAAACACATTCAGAGTTACATAAAGATAGACTTCTAACATCTTTTGGCTTTGAGTCATTTGATGTGTGTGAAACGTCTTTGGTGGGCAAGATGACAGAGTCACCTTTTACTGGAAAAGGTGAAAAAGCCAATGATCTTTTGGGCCTCATCCATACTGATGTATATGGACCAATAAGCACAAAATCTAGGGGAACATTTGGATACTTCATTACCTTTACTGGAGATTTAAGTAGATATGTATATGTCTACTTAATGAAGCATAAATCAAAATTCTTTGAAAAGTTCAAAGAATTTCATAATAAAGTCCAAAATAAACTTGGCAAGACAATTAAAGCAACATGGTCTGATCATGGTGGTGAATATTTGAGCCAAGAGTTTTATGATCACTTGAAGAGTTGTGGAATTCTTTCACAACTAACTCCATCAGGTACGCCGCGGTTGAATGGTGTGTCTAAAAGGAAGAATCGAACCCTACTTGATATGGTTCAATCAATGATGAGTTTTGTTGACCTTTCGTTATCCTTATGGGGATATGCTCTCATAAATGTTGCTTTCACGCTTAATAGAACTCCATCAAAGGCAATAGAAAAGACGCCATATGAGATATGGAGTAAAAAGGTTCCTAGTTTGTCTTTCCTACAAATTTGGGGTTGTGGGGCCTATGTAAAACGTTTACTCTCATATAAACTCGCTCCCAAATCTGATAAGTCTTTCTTTGTGGTTTATCCCAAAGAGACCAAGGGCTATTTCTTCTATAACGACACCGAGGGAAAAGTGTTTTTTTGCTCGTCGTGGTGTCTTTTTGGAAAAAGATTTCATTTCCAAACAGTCAAGTGGGAGTAATATCTTTCTCTGAGAAGTTCGAGAAGAGCAACAAATGAATTTAATTTAGTCTATGTCAAAGTAAGTTGCATAAGTGCCATATGTCTGGGCCGAAGTAGTGCATAATGCATGAATCATTTCCCATGTCTGACCATATATTTGAGGAAGTGAATTAAATACACAATGTCATGGTGAGAATCGGAGACCAAGCTATTAGGTTAACTTGACTCACAAGACAAAATGTCACCACCGAACTTTAATTTATCCAATGGAAGGGAAAAAGATCAAATAACCCATAAATATGTAATGCAAAACAGTGCAATAAAGAGATTGAAGGCTCCGGGGTTTGTTATGAAAAGGGAAGGTATTATCACCATAATCATCTATAGTATCTTATAGGAACCTCTAGAGATATTGGTGTTTGGTTATTGTTATTTGCTAAAGATTGGGGAGATAAGGAGAGAAATGTGTTTTATTGTTTTTTATTTGAAAAGACATAAAGTCTTGTGCTTACGTATCAATGAAGGATTAAAATCCTGTAGTTCGGGGTACAAATAACGAAAGGGTTTATTTAGTTTATTTTAGAAGAAGAGACAAGTGGTCATCTTAAGGAGAATACTCATCTAAACCGCCGCAAATATGATAAGATGGATCTTTGCATCATTATGAAGGAAGGGCTCCAACTTGGATATAGGATCTACAAGTATGCCACTAACTCCTTCATATGGAAAAGAATCAACATCAATTTCAATCATTACTATGGGATAGGAGATTTATATCTCAAATATAAAGATGATTCATGTCTAGTCTCTTTTGAGGAAGGGTATAAAATGAAAAAGCCAAGTGGCAAAAGTTTTGAATGAGATTTGTATTTTTTAGTCTTATAGAAAGAATTTGATATGCTTAAAGTGTTTTTGAAGAATTTACGAAGAAAGAAAGTTTGAAAATTTAATGACCTAAAGTCAAGGTTTTTTTATGAAAGAAGTTCAAGTTTGAAAAATCCTAAGATTGGACTAGGGTTTAGAAGTGGCTAAAGGGAACAAGGTGGGTAAAGGAAGCTACAAACACACATAATGAAACATAAGCACAAATGTTGTGCAAGAAATATCATGGATTAACAATATGCACTAAGCAAGCATATGAACAAAATCACTACCATGTATCAAGCTTAAACATCTTAAGACATCAATATAGGCCATCAATAAAGAATAGAGCAAAAGGCATGGCAAAGAGAATATTTCATAACACATGGATCATACAAGCATACAAGAAAAAATGCCTCAAGAATAATTTTGCAAAGTTTATCAAGTCAAAACATCAAACAAGATATATCATGATATCAATCACAAGACATGTAAAGCAATGGTCGGGGAATTTTAAAAGTGGACCTATAAGAAGCATACAAGCATGTTAAACCTTAAACAACTATGTCATCCATCAAGATTAAAGTAATGTTTATGAGTAAGTTCAAAGCACATCAAAGTATCATTTTATGACAAAAGTTCACCTCATACGAGGTTTCAACTTAATAGGGTTCATGCCTCTAAGGTTCATACATTAAGGTTTCAAAGCAAGTCATGAACCATAAAATCCATGTCCTTCAAGCACAAATCAAATAAACAAGTTATCATCAAGTATAAGTCCAAGTATAATCAAGATGTTCAACATATATGGATCAAAATGGGAGAAAATTAATCATGGGAAAAATTGAATCAAAGCATACTTAAGTGAAAAAATAAAAAGGAAAAACAATAAAGTTTTTGTTTTTGGATTTTTTAATATAAAATTTGAAAACTAAATAACAAAATAAATGAGCTTTTTATGAGGGATTTAATGTTCAAAACAAACATAATGGTAACAAGAATGAGTGAAAATGATGTTTTTATGAGGGATTTCAAAATGAGCTTTTTTACCTAACAGGGTGTGTCTGTTGCACCTTCAAAAGCAATTCCAGATGAGAAATAATTATCCCTATAGCATTCTTGAGTGAAAATATGGAAAGAGTGCAATAATGATTAAATGTTATTTCTTTCTTGATGATGGGTGTTTTTTTTTGTTGAAGCATTGCAATGAGGCCTCCTTTTATAGTGAATGAATTCAGATTTGGTACAATGGTTATTGGTATTGTTTGATGGGCTTTGGATCAAATCTAAAAAATGGTGAAAAGTACAAAAGTATTTTTGCTTTTTGTGTTTAGATAGATTAAGATCAAATCAATATCTATTTACAAAGCTCAAAGAAAAAGTGGTTGAGAAAAGTGATATTTATGGAAATGGCAATGAAGCTTTATGGCAAAATGATCCATGAATGGCATGTTGTTTGGATAATCGTTCAAGCCCTTGTGTAATGTATCAATGGTTTGTGTAAAACACTCATTATGATAATATTTAGAAGCATCATAGGCTACAAAGTAAGATCTTAAGGTTTTTCTTTGGTTTGAACATGAAACTTGACATGAAGGTGGACTTTCAATTTAGCCTAACATTGTGATTTTCCTTCTTCGAAACTCCTAACCCAAGTGTGATAAATTAATGACAAATGGATATTTGGGAAGATTTTCCCATCATATATAACTTTCATGTTGTACATTTGAAAATATTAAGCTTGGATCATGGAGATAATTGGCCATCAACTTTGACAATCTTAACTGCTAAACACTTGGAAAATTTTCCAAGTGTTGAACAATTTTACAACTTTGAGATCTCATCTTCATAACTTCATCTCTTCCAATCCTTATGAGATATTTGGTTCATTCTTTCTACAAATTTTAAGTATGTAACATCATCTACAAGTAAATCCTTTGAGCATAAAAAATGATGCCTTGAGGAAGAAGTTACAAACTTGTAAAGTGGGCTTCATGAACATGCAATTTCATAACTTAGAGAAATTTTGAAAACCCTAGATTTAACATTCTTGAATTTTTTCTTGATTTTATTGATTTTATTGATCAAATGCATTCATCAACCATATTTTCATGATTCTTGACTTGATAAACCCATGGTTGACCAAAAAATCTCAAAAGTCAAACTTTGACCTTGAGCATTTAACTTTTCATCAGATGAATTCTAAATCTTCAATGATTAGTGAATCAAAATTCTTTAGCCAACTGAAGCACATGAATGGGCATAATGAATCACTTAAGGACCTTGAATCATATTTCAAACCATTAGATCATGTCTTGGTCAAAAAGTCGACATCGGAGCAATCTTGATCAAAAGCCTAATTTAGGCATCAGATGAATTTGGAACTTGTTGATCTTGAATGGATGCAATCTTGAACTTAATTAAGATGAATGGAAATAACTTGAATATTATGAATTAATTAGAAGTTTGAATTGGTGAGGAATGCCCATAATCTTGACCAGTCAATCACTTGAGCTCCTTAAACCAACACACCTACCTTGTGAAAGAATCAAACAAGACAAAACATATTTTTGTATTTTTATAAGGTTGGTAATGTATAAAAGACACACACATGATATGTTAGATTTTATATAAATGATGAAAATGAGATGGGATATTAGGGGTAAAAATTAGGGTATGACACACGAGCCTTCTATTGTCCCAAACTAATCTAATTCATGCTAAATTTCCCAATCTGTTGAGAATGAAATTTCCCTGTTGTTGCCCCCCCGTAGGTGTAGTAGATCAAGAAATTCACCTAAGAGGTTTATTTATTTCTTATTGACTAAAATTTTTGAAATCATGATCTTAGAATTTGAGGAGACTACTACCTACAAACAAGCTTTGATGAGGAGACTACTACCTACAAATAAGCTTCCATGATCTTAGAATTAAAAATAATTTACGATTAGTTGCTATAAAAAGGAGAGAGAATGAGAAAGGGGAAAGAGATTCTATAATTTTTTTAAGAGAGTGAAATAAATGAGGCAAACCTTAGCAGCGGGTTGTGCAAGGAGACGATTCTCCCATCACCAAAAACTCAAGAAACTTCTGCATATTTAAGGTAGGGGATTGTTCAATAATCGACATCTTGGCAATGGGATAATGGGGTTTCCCTTAACCCCTGCTAGGTTTATGTTGATTGTGTTTGTGAAAACATTATGTGATGATTGTGGGTTCATATTTGGTATTGAGAAATGGGTTCTGATTTAAGAATTTTAACAAGTGGGGTTAGAGTTGAATGATCTATGAATATACCATGAAAACATGCTTAAAAAAATTTAATTTTTATGTTTGTCTGTTGTGGTTATTCATTGATGCCATGAATTGGTCGTTTCAAATATGCATGTCGTGTATATGTTGATTTCTGTATGTTTGGGTTTGTGTTGGACTGGAAAATTGGATGAATTTGGGGTTGTTGCAGAGAAGAAACATAGAATTCACGTTTCTAGTACGTGACAATTGTCACCCCATGTTAAGGACCGGTCGTCATCATCCAGAAGTCACAAACGGGCAATTTTTCTTAGTGACAGACATCATCGGTGGTGACGAGTTGCTCATCATGCCCCATGAGTCCCGTCACTCTCGACTTTGTTTTGGATTTTTTTGCCAAAATAGAAAATGACATAACTTGAGTTTTGTAACTCCGTTTGAGACACGGTCAGAGGCGTTAGAAATCTAATGCATAGACCTATCACATGGTGAATGTTTTAAGAAGCTTATATGTATTAATAAGGGTGTGAATAACAAATAATTATGTAGTATTGTGTAATGTTTTAGGAGTGTGTGAATACCTTTAGAACATACGACCAGTGTTTGGTAAAGTACTTATGAATCCCTAATATGGAGATTATGTTGAAGGTTTTATAAGAACTAGTGGTTCATTGTGTTAAAGGTTATATATAACCGATGCTGATTTATTTAGGTTAAGAAGAGCTAGTGTTTTAACCTAATTGGCGATTTTATTAGGTTCACAAGAACTGGTGTTAACCTCAAGCGGTGGTGTCAAATTTTGGTGTTAAAGGTTTGAATGGAAGATTTTATTGCTTGAAACATCATGCATCGTATATTTTGGAGTTAGATTATGACTTTTGTCTGGTTTTTAAGACTTCGATAAAATAACTCTAAATCTGATGATAGTACCACATGCATGGGGGTAGAGGAGATGAGCATTACATATTTATTCTTTTATATGTTTCGGAATATCGTGTGATTATGATTGATTGTGAATGACGTGATATATGATAAAATATTATCCTTGTTGTTAGTATACCATATAATTTTATATAATATATTCTCGCCCCTCTATATGAACCTCTGTGCAGATTATTCTCAGGTTGAGACTGACGAGTGATTGTTGTTGTTGTTATGGAAGATGGTGTATATGACCACTTCGACTTCTTACCTTGCTTTTATGTTTTGTTGAACCTTAAGTCGGATAGTAGTTTATTTTAGAATAATAGTTTGATATTGTGAAATTCTGGTGTAGTCAGAGTTTAGATGTTCTATTCCAAGTAATGACATCTAATCTAACATTGTAACTAATACAGCAAGACAGTTATACAAATTACAACCTAGTATTGATATGCACACATTCACAGATGTCACGACATCTGCTACTATATCACCATAGAATGGAAGAACACCCAGTTCTGTCCATCTGGTACACAGGCACAACAGAGATCAAACATAGCACTTACTTCTGTTGAGCCTGCACAGTTATCAGCATGATGTCTCAACATTGATTTGATCATCATCTGTTACAGCATTATAGGTTTACCTTATTTTATAACTGACAAAATTATAACATGCAAAAGGTAAAAACACAAGTAATTGTTAACCCAGTTCGGTGCAACATCACCTACGTCTGGGGGCATACCAAGCCAGGAAGAAGATCCACTATTAGTAGTATCAATTCAAAGCTAAACTCACCTGTTTACAACTTATCACTTAATCCCTACCCAATGCAATCTATACCTAGGAACTCCTAGATAGAAACCTCCAGTTTCCATTCCTATCACCACAATTACAATGTAATGCTAAACAACTTGAACTTGCTTCACAGCTTCGTTCAAGAACATAATCACTCTTGCCTACAGGCTTTGAGTTACAATTACTCTCAGCTTTTACCACTGAGAAACACATGGTAACCATCCCACAGGTTGGGAGGTTTACCTTACACACACCCCTGAATTTTCATTCTAGGAGGCTTACAAAAACTAGGTTACAATATGCTATTTATAACCTAATCACCCAAGTGGATTTGGGCCTTCAGAAATCGCAGCAAACTTCTCCTTTGCTGTTACAACATCAGCAGAAACTTTCTGCTACAAACAAGGTCTTCAATCTTTTAGTTCCTAAAATATCTCCATATTTAGTTCCTAAAATATCTCCATATTTAGTTCCTAAAATATCTCAAGACCTCCACAAATAATGCCACATAGGATTCTAACTAATTTCCACATATTAGTGTGCTAACAAATAGGCTATTTGTTAGGTTCCTTAATTGTAGCTTGGTTGTTGGTTTCCTGGATTTTAGCTGAAACAGAAAAACTAAACAACCTACAATCTAGCATATGCTGTCAGGAATGAATGTTACAACATTCAGCTTGACATCAAGGACCATATGCTAAGTCTGTTTTTCCTGAAAACAGACTGTACAAGTTTGCTGAACTGTACAGGACCAAACTGTCCATTCTATAGTAACAGCTTACATTAATACATGTCAACGCATCCAATTTGACATTTACACATTTAGCCTTAAGTCAGTTCTGTTATCCTCTTGGAGAACAAACTAAGAAACATACTGAAGTGTAGCAGAACCCCACTCTGTCTATTATTCAGTATATACTGTCCATGATGAATGTCATAACATCCAGTTTGACATTCATACAGTAGGCCTTATACCAGGTCTGGTTCTTCCTTGATAACCAGACTGCAAAAGAATACTGAGCTCTAACAGAACACCAACTGTTCTATTCCTCAGTAGCTGCTGACAGGGATGAATGTCACAGTCTCCAGTTTGACATTCAATAAATCCTGTGTTAGCTAATCCTGCAGTAACTACTCAAGTGTGTCATGACATCAGTCAAGACATCAGAGTACAGTTAGATATTCTAACCTACAAGTAGTCACACATACATACCATGTCATGACATCAGTCAAGACATTTGTAACCAGCTAGTGTTTTACCATATAATGCAGCCAATTAAACACCTACATATTGTAACATCGGGGTTGGGATTGATTTGCTATGTTATATATTTTTTATTATATTGAATAATCATACCTTATTGCTATATTTTCAATTTCAATTTCTACTTTAAAGTAAAAAGTTGAGTATTATGTTGTGTAACACTCTTGTCTTATATTCTTAAATTTCGCAACATTTTTATTAAGAAGGATTTTTTTTATCATGGGTTTAGGGTGTTACACCTGCACATGTGATTAGCCGTATTGTTTTGAGTCTTAAAGATATGAAAGAACAACATCAAAATTCACCTACCCCCCTATGTCACACCAATGTTGAAGAACCTTGATAAATGTTTAGCTCACTAAATGCAATTGCAAAGGGGAAATCATCAAGTGATTCATAAGATTGATCTCAAAGTTATTAAATGGAAGACAAAAGTATATAAGGGAGAATAAGCATTCAAGGAAAGGGAGGACATACCTATTATATTCACTACATATCCTCTTATCTCCAAATGATGGAAACACTCCTTATTTTGATGAGGACCTCGCGTTAGTCAAAACACAGTCTAAGTTACCCTCACGAGAGAAAGAATAGACGGTGTTTAATGTTTTTCGGTCCACCCAATCAACCGAGATGACTTTCTTATCCTTCCCAGTCATAGTCAGTATGATCTCCATAATAAGAAGCCATGTGAAGAAGAACCTGATGCAGAAAAAATAATATAAGCAAATAAGTTCAAATACAAACATTCAAACCATAAAGCATCGAAAGCAGGAGAAATCTCTTGAAAAGAGAAACAAAAGTATCAAAAGATCACTGCTTAGAAATCCTGGAAAAGAGGAAAAATTAAGAAGAAGATGTTGGCTTTATTTTAAAGAAAATGGACAGACCAATCATGCATGCCCATTAGCAAAGATCTCGTATGAACTCGGCCAAAAGCTGGAACAAAAATCTTGCAAGAAAGAATGACAATAAAAAGCATAAAATATATCTTGTATAGGTTGTTAATGGCAGAAAATAGGTGAAATAGCACTTTATAAACCTTTTATAGGCGACTCATCCATTAAAGATCGCATGATCCACTGCGTACCACTAACGATAGGGATTTCATTAAAAATTGTTCAAAGTATTTAAGTACTATAAAGAAGAGGAAACACTCTCGTCAGCTAGCGTAGGGACACACACCATTCATTCTTAGTGAAAAATTACCTATTATGATAGGGATATTAAATGCGCTTGTTCTCGATGATAACGACATCCCATTGAAGAATTTCACTTCCTCGGTTCCAGCAACCGGGTTGGAGCATGTATGACAAACCCTCATCCTGCAAAGTAAAAATAAGGGCTTGTGGACAACTGTTATGGGTCGTACACAAGGCCGATGATGAAACATCCAATGTTATAATATATGCAATAAAAACGCGCATAACATGTATACTCTCTTTTGTCTGAAAGCAGACAATTTCGCCTACTAGAGCTTTATTAATCGTTCAGATTAATCTGATAGTTAATCGCAATCCACATGTCACACCACGCTTTATGTTGTTAACCGCTTCTCCTTTTTAAGAGAAAAGACGTGTTATTTCTGAAGTTTTCAAATTCATTCTCAATCTTACATCACTTTTGACTCTCATATTGACTTGAGCATTAGAATGTTAACCTTGAAGATCACCTCAGAAGCTTAAATCCACTACAATAAATTATGCTTCTTCATTCACCAATTAATTATAGTTCCACCATCGTATCAACTATATATATTTTTTAAATAAATAAATAATAATAATTTCTCAACAAAAACAACATATAATAAATAAAAAATACTTAATGTTTATGGCCAAAATTATTCTTAAAAGTATACACTTATAAGTCATCATTGGTAATAAATAAGTGTTCAATATATAGTAGCTATGTTATAGCTATTTAGATTAGATAAATGTGATATGTTGATTTAGAGTTCTATCTCTCTTGATAATTTAGAGTTGTATCTATCTTGATAACATTTCTTTGTATTCGTATATAGTACTATTATAAACAAATTATAAATTTAAATTAATAGTTTAAAATAAGTAATATTTGTAGGGAGTGATAAAAAGAAAAGCAAATTAGTAATTATTAGATTCACATGCTAGATATGTTTTGTACAATATAAACAAAACCTATATTGGTGACTTTCTCTCTATCTCTCTCCTACTTCACTCTAAGTAATCTACTTTTCCTTAATTTTTTTATTTTCTCTCACCTAAATCACAACTTAAGTTATCAAAGTTATAGAAAAACAAAGTCACATAATCCATTTCCATAGAACAACTGGTACAAATTTATGTTAACATGAGTTTAACCTTCAAATGATGAGAGAGAAAGAGAGAATCGTTAATTTAACATGTTTTATCCAAATTAATAAAACAGGTTTGATCCAAATTTATTTATAAGTGTAGCATATCTCTCTTTAATATTTTATTTTCTCTTTTTCATTTTTTGTGTCTTGTTCATCATCATGTGAATATAGAATATCTCAACTATATGGATTCAATATCAAAGCTAGGAGCTACATTGCTTATAGTCAACATCAATATCACTATTTTTTTTCTTCTTGGTTTGCATTGATTAAGGATATTTGTTTGGAGAAATCAAATTTGTGTATGGTATACCTAAATAATTAATGTTGATTGTGAGAAAATTGTCTGGTCTATTTATATTTTAATACATTAAATGAAAATATTTAATATTTTTCTGTGTTTTTAATAATTTTTATTTAGTTCAATAAATTTAAACATTTTCTCATTTAATTAAAAAATTAAAATTTTAATAGATTTTATTCCTTTTTAGAATTGAATTTAAAAATAATTAAAAAATTAATATTAATGTTTTTATTTTGCATAGTACAATATGAACAGTGCAAATAATTATGGTTGAAGTCACCCCTTAATTAAATCTATTACCTCTAATAAGTCAAAAATATAGGCTCTGTTTGCTATCTCTTCTGCTTTCTTTTTTAAAACCTAGTATGTTTATATTATAGTTTTGAAACAGTAGATCTAGTATTTTCAGAAAACAATTATGATTGAAAGAAAATGATTGAATAGTTAGAAAAAACACATTTTTAAAACTGATAGTATGAATACAATACATTAAAATAAAGGATATAAGACAAAATTGGAAATTACTTCCTAATAAAATTATTAAATATTTTGTGAAGAAATAGTATAAATCAAATCAAAGTTGTTTAGGTGAAAGTTAAACAAATGTGTGTTGTCTAATGTAGGATGGACCACACCAAAATCAATAAATAAAGCACGAATAAGCTTATTGACTTCTCATTTGACATCAACCCTACACGGCTATACCCCACCTTCATATCAAGCCTCCTTTGAAAGAATAATCAATATGATTCTTACTCACTCAAATTGCAATAAATCAATATATATATATATATATATATATATATATATATATATATATATATATATATATATATATATATATATATATATATATATATATATATATATATATATATATATATATATTCATTTATTAATAATAATTATATATAATTTGAGAATGTGAAATTCCTTCTTTTGACAATTTTACATAAGTTTCATTCTACGATATCGATTTTGTGTTATCGTGGTATGCTAGATAGATCTTTATCCTAAATGCAATCAGGACGTCGAGACAACTTTACACGGCCTGAGAGACGATGAATTTGATATTTATTTTTGGAAATTTATTGATTTATTGGATCCACTATTCTTCCAAAAATAAAAAATTTATATATTTGGATTATACATGACATCTGTGGGTTCTTTTAAAACCGCATAATTGTTATGATTTGGTTTAGTTTATCAAATTAGTGTAATTGATCGATTTTTTAAAAAAAATAACCATGATTATTTATTTATTTTGTTTTCCCTGTCAACCACATTAATCTTGTAAAAATTTATATAGAGTTTACGGTGAATGTGGGTTTGTAAAAAAAATGTTTTAATATATTTTAAAGGTGCAATTATAATATTATTATTAATTTGTTTAATTAAACATAAATATAAATTTAATTGACTTGATTAATGAATCTCATACTAATAAAATAAAATTAAAATAAATATTACAATTTATTATTTAATATTTAAACACCCCCTATCAAACTCATAAATAAATATCAATCATTCAAAACTTACAAATTAGTTGAATCGGCATGTTGGTAAATCTTTTTTTAACACACCTGTCAATTGATGTCTATAAGGTATGTATGATAGTTATAACGTTTCTTTTATAAAATGTCAGTTAATTTCTATGTGTTTTGTTTTGTTATGTTTAACAAGTTATATGTAATCCGGATGGTTACTTTATTGTCATAAAACAACTTTATAATATTTATACATTATATTTTAAAATCTTCTAACACTTATTTCATCCACACTAGTTTACAAATTCCTAATGTCATAGTCCTGGGTTCTGCTTCAACGGTTGATCGAGCAATTAAAGTTTGATTTTTACTCATCCAACAACAAGGTTCCCACACAAGATGATACAATATATGGAAGTAGATCTTTCATCAATCATTAAACTTGCATAATCTACATTAGTGAAAGTCTCCATAGTATACCTCCACTTATTTTAAACAGGTTTCATCTCCCTAAAAGGAATTCTGAGATATTGTTGAACATTGTCTACAGCTTGCAAGTGGCTCGTCTCAAATCATGCATGAATTGATTCACCACATTGATTATATATTCCAAATTCATCCTAGTGTGTGCCAAGTAAATCAAATCTTCCATTAACCTATGATTTTTCTTATAAAAACTGATCGATTATATATTCCAAATTCACCCTAGTGTGTGCCAAGTAAATCAAATCTTCCATTAATCTATGATTTTTCTTATAAAAACTCATCTTATGATTTTGCTTAATAAAATCACTTGTAGATTTGCATACAAGCTTTCTATTTTCTGCAAAGAATTAAGGACATATTTTCTATAAAAGATTTTTAAAAAAAAGTTAGCAGGCTACCTAAATTCCTTACTTCTTTTTAAGTAATTGTCTCTGTTAAATTATCCCCCCTCCCCCCCCCCCCCCCCTCAAAAAAAATTGTACAAAAAGTACAATTTATTTTCCTTCGATTTCTTTGACTTTATAGCTGAAACACATCACTGCCTCTGTGAATTTTTCAAACCAAGTCTCATAAGATTATTTTAGTTCATATAAGATATTCTTCAATTGCCAGACCTTGTTGGGTTCACTTGTGAAACTAAAACCTATTGGAATCTACAATACACCTCCTTAATTGAATTATTATGCAAGAACACACTTTTAACATAAATTATTGTAATTCTTATCCTTGCAACCAATTTCATATGTACTAATATAACGTTTCTCCAATAATAATTACTTATAACAATCAAGGGTGTCATTTCATTCATATTTTATAATATAGACTCATCTACATCCAACTAGATTTTTGCCTCCATGCATTTCAATAATTTCTCAAGTACCATTTTTCTCAAGTACTTTCATTTTCTCGGTCACAGCTTAAACCCAATTTTTACTTTTCAATGATTATTCATCAAACGATAAGACTCTCACATAAACAAGAGTCGTAATAAAACTCTAAAAATGTGTGGAAAGATATTTAGATGAGACATATTGAGAAATATGATATCTATATATGGAAGGACAATGTCTTTTATATTTTCTCAAGGAAATGACAAAATCATTTTGATCAATATCAAAAGTATAAAAAATATGAGAATTGCTAATAGATTAATCATTTTTGTACTTACCTCTAACGCAAGCGACCAGAGTTTTTATTAGAGTAGATCAAATTTAGATTTATCTGATACATTATAGTTTATGTCGAAAATGACGATTCCTACAAAATAGAAGACAATGGATGAACCAAAATAGGACTAAGAATATACTTAAGATTATGAGGAGTGTACTCAAGACATGGACTGAAAGCAGGTTCACTCAAAATAAGCGGCAACTCAGGTTCAAAAGTAAACTCAATACCATGAGTAGACTCAAGACTAAGACTATGAGTATATTCAATATAAATAGGCATTAAGACATGTGTTTTAGTAGATCTATAAACAATATCATAAACTCAAACTCAAAGTTGTATTCATTCATGTTCTTCCCCTGAGGCTTATGAGGAGTGAAATAAGACACAATTTCGTGAAATGTGACATCTTTAAAAACAAAATATTTACAACATGAAGGATGATGACACTTTTTTCCTATTGTGTTATGAGGATAACTCGCAAATACACATCTAAGTGCACGAGAATCTAACTTAGTTCAGTGTTACTTATGAACATGGAAAAATTCAACATGTTAGACACTCAAGGTTCGAGAATCCACAATATAAGAGTAGAAGAAAAACATGAAATCATAAATTGAACAAGACTAACATTACTTATAACACAAGATGACACACGATTAATTAGATAAGCAACAATCAAAATATCTTCACTTTAATATGATTTTGGGACAAACATTTGAAAGGAAAAAGATCGAGCAACTTCAAGCAAATGATGATTTATTCTTTATGCGACACCATTTTTGTTGTGGGGTGTCAACATGTGAATTCATGTATGATGCTTTATTTGTTGATAAAACTGAACAAATTATGATTGACATATTCTTGACCATTTTGAGAACAGATTATTTTAATACCTTTCTCAAAATGTGTCTGTACCATATTATACAATTGAATAAATAATTGGGGCACTTCAAATTTATTATTCATGAAAAAAACCCAAGTTACTTGATGTCGCGGTGAGAATCGGAGACCAAGCTATTAGGTTAACTTGACTCACAAATAAAATGTCATCACCGAACTTTAATTCATCCAAGGGAAGGAGAAAATATCAAATAACTCATAAATATGCAATACAAAACAGTACAATAAAGAGATTGAAGGTTCGGGGGTTTGTTATGAAAATGGAAGGTATTAGCACCCTAATCATCTATAGTATTTATTATATAGGAACCTCTTGAGATATTTGTGTTTGGTTATTGTTGTTTGCTAATGATTGAGGAGATGGGAAGAGAAGTGTGTTTTATTACTTTTTGATTTGAAAAGACATAAATTCTTGTGCCTACGTACCAATGAGTAATGAAAATCCCGTAGTTCGGGTAGAAATGTTTGAAAACATGTTTGTTGGTTGATTTTAGGAGAAGAGATAAGTTGTCATCTTAAGAAGGAATGTTCAACTATACCACCACAAACATAGTGAAGATAGATCTTTACCTCATTGTAAGAGAAGGACTCCAACTTGGATATACAATCAACAAGTATACCATATACCTCCCTTAAATGGAAAAGTATCATTTTAATTGTGTTACGGGGATAGAAGATATATCTCTTCCATAGAAATGAGTCATGTCTAAACTCTTTGAAAAGAGTTTTAAATGGGAAAAGCCAAAGTGACAAAGATTTGAACGAAGGTTTATATCTTTTAGTCTTATGAAAAGGTTGAGATATTTTAAAGTGCATTGAAGTATTTGATTTAAGAAAAGAAGTTTGAAAAGGTCAATTAACAAATGTCAAGAGTTTTTAATGAAAGTGATTTTCAAAGAAGAATCCTAAGGTTTCAAACTAGGTCTAACATAAAGGGGAGTAAGGCAAGGCAACAATTATATACACACATATGCACATGGATGACAAAAAAGTCAGCAAGAATTCCTTTTCTCTTGGATTAGGCAATAATAGAATAAGATGAATATGGGTACACAAGCAATACATGACATTCAACAATTAGGTCAAGTATAGGAACATGATACACAACATCAATATGAAATGACCAAACAAGAAGCAACATCAAGGCATAGGACATGACTCAAGCACAAACAAGATCAATCATAAACCATCAAGCACCAACATGATACACGCTATCAATACACATCATTATCAACCAAGACATGCTCATAACAAGATAACATCAACACATGAACATCAAAAGGAAACAAGAGACATGGATTAATCATTAATCATTTAAGCATCAAGCATTTCAAGATTAGGTCAACAAAGTGTACAAACATTGGAAACAAATATGAACATTATAATTAATAATACAATCAAATAAAGTGCATCAATTAATTAATCAAAGATGTTTTTAAAATAAAATCAAAATACTTTTCAAAAATAAATAAATAGAAACCCTAATAAATAAATAAAAGAGCACAAATATTTTTAGATTTTTTTACATGAGAACAATTTACAGTAATGAAATAAAAATGTTTTTTTTAAGGTTTTAATTATAAATGAAAAAAATAAATAATTAAATAAGATAATAAATATTTTTTTATTTTTTAAATATAAAATAAAAATAATAATAATAATAATTAAGAAAGAGTAAATAAAAAAACATTAAAAAAAGAAATAAGGAAGAAATAGCAAATATAATGAAAAAAGGGGGTCCAAGGGTGTTAAACCCGGGACCCCAAGGTAACTAAACAAACATACAACCACTGCACCAAGGTTGGCCTGCCAATTATGTAATTAAATCATTGCATAATATATTAAAAAAACAAAATTTAAAAATAAAAAATGACGTTGAACACCATCTTCTTCCTCGTGCTGTTACGGTAAGTTTTAGTTTTTTTTCAAAAAAATGCATCTTTTTCATTTTTGAACCAAACACGATATGTAATATAGCAAATTAATCAGAATTTCATAAGGAATATGAATATGGAAGTAGTTTTTATTTATTTTATCTCAAACTCACGACTTTTTGACAAAATTAGATGAACCCTAAAATTTCAAAAAATAAATAAATGACATACATCAACAATCAATGGATAATAGCTTAGGGGTTTCATTCCTCATGTCAAAACAAATATAATGGTAACAAGAATGAGTGAAAATGATGCTTTTATGAGGGATTTTAAAATGAGTTTTTTTACTTAACGGAGTGTGTCCGTTGCACCTTCAAAAGCACTTCCAGATGAGAAATAATGATGCCTCTAGTTTCCTTAAATCCCCAGGAATGTGTTGATGTGCTTAGTTTATATAGAGACCCTCTGAATTGTTCTACCCAAATCCACTTGAAAATGAGAAAAGTGAGATGTGGTTATGGAGTTTGAGGTGCTATAACTCATATCTAATGCATACAGTAACTTATATGAAGTTCATAGAAAGTATTTGTGGTGGAAAAGTGGAAGGAAAGTGGAGGAATGGTGAGTTTCGAAATTTTGGCTTTTGAGCAACAATGGAGTTTTAGATATTTTGATTTCTGGTTCTTGATGAAAAGGTGAGTTTCTATGTGTTTCATAAGTTCATTTGAGGTTAGTGGAGTGTGTTTATGATGAAAGAATGGATGTATTGTGGTTAAATTTGTTTGGAGTTCAAAATGGAGTGAAAATATGGAAAGAGTGTAAGAATGATTCAATGTTCTTTCTTGCTTGATGATGGATGTTTTCTGCATGTTGAAGCATTGTAATAAGGCCTCCTTTTATAGCGAGTGAGTTCAGATTTGGTACAATGGTTATTGGTATTGTTTGATGGACTTTGGATTAAATCTTAAAAAATAGTGAAAAGTACAAAAGTGCTTTTACTTTTGAGATGACTCCTAAGTTGTCATCCTAGGCAATCACTTTTGGTTGTACAAGTTGACTTCAATATTCAGATCATTCTTCATGGCTTAGGGAACAAGTAATGACCAAAAGTGCTTTTCAAAGTTTGTCCATAATGCAATTCAAGTTGGCACATTGGACCATGCTTTTCTCCCTTGTATTGAGATCAAACTTCCACAATCTCGGTACCATTCTGAAGATTTTATGGGATACTACAAGTTTCATGTTGATCACAAGTCTTGGAAAGTGTCCAAAAAGTGTCTCAAACTCGTGTGGCCAAAATTGACTAGGACTTAGAAAAATCTAGCTCAATTTGGACTTTGTTGATCATGGTGAAACCTCTACTTTGGTGATCCATATCTTTCAATTGGTAAGGGTTTTTGAATGTATATTTCCACTAAGATGAAGTAGGTAATATTCTCTTTAAATGCAGCTATCAAGCATAAAAAGTGGTGGTTTTAATGTTTCACAAAGAATCCATAAAGTCATGCACTTGACAAGGTTAAAAAACAGAAAAATTTCTAAGTGTTTTGGATTTTTCAACAACTTGAAACCCTAACTTTGATCATCAATATCTTCCACTTCAAGAAAGCCTTTCACATGTAATTTTCATTAACTTGTAGTATCAAATGCTATCTTTAAGTGAAGCCCTCAATCATTTCCATTGGATGCTTCAATCAAAAACTATGGTCTTGGAAAGTAGGTCACTTGATCATGGAATTTTGTACTTTAAAAAATTTGCAAAATCCTAATTTGACAACTTTTGATCTTTTTCTTGATTTTCTTGATTAAGATTAATCCAAGTCAATCATCTTCTGTATTTTCATGATTATTGACTTGAGAAGTCCATGGTTGACTGAAAATGTCAAAAGTCAAACTTTGACTTTGATCATCTGTTGACTTTGTATTAGATGAACTCAAATCTCGCAATCATCAATGAATTGAACTTCTTAGATATTTGGATCATGTGAATAGACTACAAATATGTATTTGAGACCTTTGAATCATGTTTTTAAGGATGGGTTATGCTTAGATGAAAAAGTCAACTTTAAGTTGTCTTTGACCAAAAACCCTAATTTGTAGCACCAGATGAATTGGAGCTTGATGAACTTGAAATGATACAAATCTTGAACTTAACTATTGATGAAGAGAATCTATTGATCATAATGAATGAATGGGAGATTTGAGATGTTAAGGATCACACAAATCCTTGAATGATCATCTACTTGAACTTCTTGATGCCAACCCTAACTTGTAAAGCAAACAAGGCACATATTTTTTTTGGGTATTTTCATAAGGTTAGTAATGCATAAAAGACACACACATAAGATGTTTGATGCTATGCAAATAATGAAAATGAGATGGGATATTAGGTGTCAAAATTAGGGTATGACACTCGAGAACAGTGTTCAATAAAATAAATAAACCATCTTGCACTAGAAATGTTAGAAATATGGGTCGGTTCCAAAACATCAGAATAAATAAGACCAAATAGTCCAACATTTTTAGCAAGACTCGAATGAAAAGTAGTAGGATTATATTTAGAAAATTGGCAAATGTAATATTTAAAAGACTTAACAAATTGCTTTGTAAATAAGAACGAAAACATATACTTCATTATTGGAAAAAGAGTATGACAATGACGCCTGTGTTAAATCCATATTTGAGAGGTAAAAGAAAATTTTGAATATGGCTGAAGTGCAAAAGACAACATGTTATGACTAATGCATGCATCAGATAGATGGTATAACTTTTCATGTTCCTTAACAACTCCAATTGTATTTCCCGTTGCAAGATCTTCCAAAGAACAATATGAATAAAAATATGACTACAAAATTGTTATCCTATGTAAGCTTAGGAATAAAGATAAGATTTAATATGTTGACTCCTATGAAATAAAATACAACCGAATAATCAAAATAGGATTAGGAGTTCATTAAATATCATGAAAATTACACTCAAGGCTATGGCTAGGAGTAGGTTCACACAAATAAGTGACAACCCAAGTTCAAAAGTGGACTCGAGACTAGGAATAGACTCAAGACTAGAAGTATACTAAATACTAGGATTTGGAGTAGATTCACTAGAAATAGGATCAGAGACATTTATTTTAGGGAAGCTATGAACAAGGATAAAAAACTAAAAATCAAAGTTGTATTCATCCATGTTCTTCCCTATGGTTAGGGATTAGTGAGATAAGACACATTTTTGTGAAATGTGACATTTTTAAAAATTAAATACTTACAACTGAGAGGATGATAATATTTATATTTGTTGAATTATAATTACTTGTGTCGAAGCAGGTTGCTCAATAGAATAAGGATGTGTCAAATAGCCTAGTGTGTCGAGTTGTATTAGTGTGTCGAAGTGTCAAAGCATGTTGCTTCATACAGGATTTCGACTTAGGCCTATTTGTTTAGTAGTGTTAACTATTTTGGGTGTTTATAGTTTTGGGCTTTGGCTTATGGAATAAGCTAACCTAAATCTATAAATAGATGGAGTAACCCTTACTCTTAAGATAACTCATAACATTATATTCACAGAATTTTGCAGTTGCAAAATAAATAAAGAAGTTTTTTACAAGTTGTGGATAGAGAGGAAACTCTGTAGAAAATATTCTTCTTCTTCTCCAACGTTCTTTTATTTCTTTCTCAATCGTTATTTTCTTTTCATTGTCATTGCATGATCGTGTTAGCTGGGGATTTTGACAGACAGTCAAAAGGTCTTTGGAAATATTACGTTTTGAGAATAAGCAAGAAATGACTGTAACGAAGTTGTTTTAATTCTCTTCGTGGGTAAGCGATTATATGTTGTCGAAGCCTAGAACTTAGAAGATTTTTGGGTTTTCATAAAGCTCCCTTCAACATAGTTATTTACAGAGTCGAGACTTCAAACAGAAGTATTTGAAATTTAAACAGCGTCGTTTCGTCGGATCAACATGTGGAAACATCTGAGATATGCAACGCTTGGAAACGGCGAACGTGGCAGTCATACATGTAAAGGCCGTTAGGGTCGAATTACTATAAATAGGGATCTTAGTTTTAGATTCAGAGTTGTTCAAACAAATATACAGAAATTCACAAAATACACTCGAAGTACCGGAGCGAGAGAAAAGAGTTTTACGCTGAAAATGTATGTATGAAGAACACCATAAGTTTCGTTCATGTTATATTTTTTATACCAATTATTTAAATCAAAGTATTTTTACTGCCTTTATCTGTCGAATTGCCCTTACTTTTCAGTAGTTTGTCATTACTTTTCATTTCTGCATTTACATTCCGCCAGAATCTGCATTTCCAGTACTTTCTTAAAACATAGAGCATTTACTCTGAGTCATTTATCTTTACCTTTCCTAAGCCTTTTTACTATCTTTAAACCTTTTAATACCAAATTATTGTCATTTACTTTGTTCATAAAGTCGTAAGTTTCACTTAGAATTGTTGTCTAAACACTTTTTGTCATTCACAAATTAGAAACAAACGTAACTATGAGTCAAATCACAGTAATAACAATTCTTAAGACACATGTCCTAGGATCAATCTAGTCGATCCTGCGAGTTACCAAAAATATACAAATTTGGAAGACTAGCGGTTGTTTATCAGAAATCACTGGTAAACAAATTGGCACACCCGGTGGGACAGTGTCAGAAGGATTGTTGATTACAACAGTTGTTTTATTCATAAAATTGCCGTTATTCTTTTGGTTAAAAAATTAGTGTTGTATGATCCTTAGAAGTGGCAGGATAGCCAATAATTCACAACCTATAACCAACGGAAAAAACGCGAAAAAGATGGTTAATACAATCAGTCAAGGGGAACAGTCCTCCCCCCAGGGAGCAGGCACAAACGGAGCAAATTCGATTAATGTGTCCACTGAAATCCCCAATGCACAGGCCATACCAACGACTGGATCCATGGCCTTGCATAATTCGACAGTAATACCTATCATATCTGGCGGGGCAGATATGCCTGCAGTTTCAACCCCTAGGCCACCAGGATTCGAAAACTTTAGGCCTGTGAGAGATTACCCTTATAGAATGCCATCAACTGCCATGGCAGGGCTTCAAAACAATCCTTCCATATATACTCAACCACATAATACGGTTATTTTGCCAATCCAAAATTTTGGATCCGGCATGAACCACATAAGTCGAAATAACCAATCATAAGGGATCTCCACCCTACTACCTACTCTTACAACGAATAATCAGGCAGCCTTTAGACAACAAATGGATGCCAGTAACCACGATATGGTAGGAGTTCTGGCCAGAGAAATGAATACCATTTTCTCTCCATTAATACAGAATGTGAATATGACTAATATTGACAACGCCCAAACATACCAACAATTATCAGCACAGATAGGACGCATAGCAAATTTTCTAGGCGCCCCACAACCTGCTGTTCGACGCAGGCCAAACCAGGTTATAATCCAGGGCGAAGAACCAACGATAGATCAGGTTCGACCGCAAAGGCAAGCCCCTGACGAAAGATTCATGGGGGCAAGATTGGAACAACAACCCATTCGACGGGAAGTCCCTGAAGAACAACCTAGGAGAGTGATAATGGTTAATAGAGACCAGGACGCAGACGAAGTAATTCATAGGGATTAGACGGGACAACATGATGGAAAATGACCTAACCAGTATGATAGAGAGAATCATTGCCCAGAATGGTCTAAACACATGACTTTGACGACCAAACTATTCTTCTCCTCTGTCAGAGTATGTCCTGCAAACAGAATTACCAAGGGGTTGTAAAATCCCTAAGTTCACCAAATTCTCAGGGGATACTAGTGAATCCACTATAGAGCATATAGCCAGATACATGACTGAGGCAGGGGATTTGGAGAACAATGAAAACTTAAGGATGAAATATTTCCCTAGTTCTTTAACAAAGAACGCCTTCACGTGGTTTACTACTTTACCACCAAATTCCATAGATGCTTGGCCCCAGTTAGAAAGATTGTTTCACGAACAATTCTACATGAGCCAAACTAAGATAAGTCTTAAGGAACTAGCCAGCATCAAGAGAAAGTTCACCGAACCTATAGATGATTATCTGAATAGTTTCCGCTTGTTAAAATCTAGATGCTTTACAATAGTACCTGAACACGTGTTGGTCGAAATGGCCGCTGGAGGTCTGGACTATTCCATCAGGAAAAAGTTAGACACCCAGCATCTAAGAGACTTGGCTCAATTAGCAGATAGGATTTGACGGGTCAAACGTTTAAAATCTGAAAAGGCCAGAGAAAATAAGAATTATAAGAAAGAGAGGGTTGCTTATGTCGAATTCGAAGACGAAGAGTCTGAAATTGCTGAAGACCCCTATGGTCTTGAGGAATTCGAAGTAGATTTGGCATAATTAAAAGAAGCACCACTCTACGCCTGCAAATTACTTACACCTTCGAAAGGCAAAAATCCCGTCGAACTGAAAAGAACGATAGGTTTGCCAAAAAGACTTACATATTTGATGTCTCCAAATGTGACGAGATCTTCGACCTATTAGTAAAAGATGGCCAAATGATAGTGCCTCCTAATACCAAGATTCCTCCGTTAGAATAACAAAAGAAACGAGGTTTCTGTAAATATCACAATTTTTTGGGCCATAAAACTTCATAATGCTTTCTTTTCAGGGATCTCATTCAGAACGCAATCAAAGATTGCCGCCTCAAGTTCGCCGACAAAGGAAAAAACCAGATGAAAGTTGATACTGATCCCCTTAACGTTGCTGAGACCAACTATGCTGAGCCTGTCGAAATAAACATGGTTGACGTAAGGGAAGTGGAGGTTGCAAAAGCAGCAGGAACTGGAGGCTACACATTGGACGGAGAGCAGGCTACTGATGGCCTAAGTAACGACGTTTCCTTTGGAACTTCTATCAAGGGAAAACAGGCTGCTAACGTCGAACCAAGGACCACTGAAGGTCTTAAAGGGAAAACAACTGAGGCTACTGAGGGCCTAAGAAAGAAGTTCGAAGCAATTTCAATCACTAATGGCGCTAGTCTGGGCGTCAACATGGTAGACCTGAAGCAAATTCCCCCAGAAATGGAGGAAGTGGAGGAATGTTTGAAGATGGAGCCGGATGGGATGAGGTTTGGCTATCCCAAAGCCAACGAAAGCCTACGCGAGTATCTATGGAGATGTCACAAAAAGAATGTTGATATGTTGTTGTGCCCAAGATGCAGCATCAGGATCTCTCGAAGGGTGGCTGAAGATTACGAGAGATGGCAACGGACAAAGACCGAGAGAAATTGGAGGAAAGAAAGCCAGTTGCAGAAGGTGTATCCCACACCAGGAGAAAGCCTTCTGGGTTTCATTGTGCGCTGCTACAAATATGAAACGGAATGTTTAATGTGTCCCAGGTGTGGGGCAGTGTATAACAGAGAATTAGCCGAAGCATTCGAAAGAATCCCATATGACCAAGGTTGGGACGGACATCGAGGAAATCCAAACATTTATATCTTCGACAAGAGGGGAGCACCCAGGAGACCAGATAGCCCTCATCCAAGGGCGAAGAGAGTCATGTTCAAATTTCCAGCAGAAGTCCCTGAGGACAAGTGGACTCAAGCGGGACCGAAGAAAGGAAAATGGAGGAGTTTCGAAGATGGAGGAAGGACCTCGTGGGCGTACAGAAGACAATTTCAGGCGTCCAAAAGAGAGGCTATCAGGTTGGAAAATTCTAAAGGAAAGAACCTTATGTCGAGATCCCAATGGAGAAGGCATCAAAGGATGAGGAAAGCAGAAAGAGAAATGAATCAAAAAGAAACCGGAGAATCCAGCAGCGTCAAGAATACCCCAAATATCATGGATTCGACCAAACCACCCATAGGAAGAAAGTTATTTCCAGATGAAAACATAACTCAGAAGGTTCAGAAGGAACAAGCGAAAGAAGAGGAAATGCTCACAGATGATTTCGAGTCCGACGGAGTGTCTTCCGTGAATAAGAATTGTAACGTGGTCTCAGTTTTGCCGCACGAGTATAACCAGGAAACAGAGGTCGAAGATAATGAGGAAGCGGACGCTGCAGAAATGGCGAAGCATCAACCAGTGTGTTATTACGTTCTGAACTGTGGTGCTGTCGAAGAACAGAACGCTATGTTCGAAAGGCCACACCAGGGGATGCAGAGTCACCTCAAACCCCTATACATTAGGGCCAAAGTTGGACAGGTGGGAGTGAATAAAGTCTTGGTGGACGGGGGAGCAGCCGTTAATTTGATACCCCAATTCATGTTGAAAAAGATAGGGATGTTCGACACTGACGTCAAACCTCACAACATGGTGCTGTCAAATTATGAAGGAAAGATAGGACATATGCTGGGCGTCATACAGGTGGACTTAACCGTTGGGTCAATCACAAGACCAACGATGTTTATGGTAATACCTGCAAAATCAAATTACAACTTACTACTGGGGAGAGAGTGGATACATGGAATATGAGCGGTCCCTTCGACTATGCATCAAAGGATATCTATCTGGAGAGAAGATGGCGTGGTAGAGAATATCGAAGCCGACCAAAGTTACTTCAGAGCAAAAGTAAACCATGTGGACAAGAGAAACTTCGACAGAAATTTGGCACACATAGGACCGTGTTACCCAGCAGAAGAAGGCTACGCCCCAATAAAAATGCCTTGTACTTTTTGACTCTCCACCCAAATGGCTTCCAGTGGGATAGAGAGATTATGGGAGACCCAGAAATAGGAGAATCATCTGAGATACAACCAACAGGCTGGGATGAAGACTTGTACTATGACTGAGTCTTCTTTCTTTGAAAAGATTTCGACCTACATGGCTGAGAACAAAAAACAAGCGGCTCTTGAAGCCGAGATAACAAACATGGCTAATAATGCCACATATAATGAAATCTGTGATACAGGACCAGGGGAATTCCTTGAACCAAAACCCCCTAACAAACAAGTACCTGTGGAACCAGCGGAACAGAGGTTGGACACCATCTACGACAAAGAGCCTCTGGGATTTGAGAAAGATCCAGTAACATCAAGTGCAAAGATGTCAGCACAAGATCCTCTCGAAGAGATTGATCTCGGAGATGGAAGTGCAAAAAGAATTACCTACATCAACGCTAAACTGGACCCCAAGTTGAAAGTGAGAGTGATTAAATTACTAAGGAAGAACAAAGGTTGTTTCGCTTGGGATTACGACGAGATGCCTGGTTTGAAGAGGGACCTGGTCGAATTAAAGCTGCCTATAAAGGATGGCAAGAAGCCCATCAAGCAGACTCCAAGAAGATTCGCACCAGAAATCCTCACAAAGATCAAAAAAGAGGTCGAAAGACTTCTTCGTTGCAACTTCATCAGGACCATAAGGTATGTCGATTGGATTGCTAATATTGTCCCTGTTATCAAGAAAAATGGCTCTTTGCGAGTATGTATAGATTTTCGTGATCTAAATGCAGCAACCCCTAAGGATGAGTATCCAATGCCTATGGCAGAGATGTTGGTTGACTCATCCGCAGGCTACGAGTATCTCAGCATGCTTGATGGATATTCTGGGTATAACCAAATTTTCATCACAGAGGAAGATGTTTCTAAAACAGCTTTTCGATGTCCATGGGCAATAGGCACTTACGAATGTATAGTCATGCCTTTTGGCCTAAAAAACGTTGGGGCAACATACCAGCGAGCAATGAACTTTATATTTCATGATTATATAGAGACATTCATGCAAGTATACATAGATGACAATGTGATAAAATCTACGTCAGATGAAGACCATATATCCCATCTTAGCCAGTCATTCGAAAGAATGAGAAAACATGGCTTAAAAATGAATCCTCTTAAGTGCGCATTCTTTGTGCAGGCTGGAGATTTCCTGGGCTTTGTGGTCCACAAAAAGGGGATAGAAATCAATCACAACAAGACGAAGGCCATTATGGAGACCAAAGCACCATCAACCAAAAAGGAACTGCAATCATTATTAGGAAAGATAAACTTCCTAAGAAGATTCATCTCGAATTTAAGTGGTCGAACTCAAGCCTTCTCTCCCATTCTGCGCCTGAAACAAGGCAAGTTCGAGTGGAATGACGAACACCAAGAGGCATTCGACAAGATCAAACATTATCTGACGAATCCTCCCATTTTAGCACCACCGTGTGGAAAGAAGCCTATGAGACTGTATATATCAGCTTCCGACACTACCATAGGTAGCATGTTGGCGCAAGAGAATGAAGATGGCGTCGAAAGAGCCATTTACTACCTTAGTAGGGTTCTAAATGATGCAGAAACTAGATACACTTCAATAGAAAAGTTGTGTCTTTGTTTGCATTTCTCTTGTACTAAACTTAAATATTATATAAAACCTATTGATGTATACGTCTCTTCGCATTTTGATGTCGTCAAGTATATGTTATCTAAGCCAATAATGCACAGTCGAATTGACAAATGGGCTTTAGCGCTCACTGAATACTCTTTAACCTTTATGCCTTTAAAGACAATGAAGGGACAAATAGTATCAGATTTTATTGTAGACCATGCACAGGTCGAAAATCCTCAATTTCAAGTTGAGTCGAAACCTTGGAAATTATTCTTCGACGGTTCCACTCATAAGAATGGAAGTGGGGTTGAGATAATGTTAATTTCTCCTGACAAAATTCCAACAAAACTCAAATATAGAATTGAAGGTCCCCTTTGTTCCAACAACGAAGCAGAATATGAAGCTCTTATTGCAGGACTTAAGGCTTTGTTGGAATTGGGGGCAACTAAGGTCGAAATTGAAGGAGATTCAGAATTAGTAATCAACCAACTGACGAAGGAGTATAAATGTATAAAAGAAAATTTGATTATATACTTTGTCATTGCGAATAGGTTACTCAAAAAATTCGAGTACATCGACATAAAACATGTTCCTAGAATAAAAAACCAAGAGGCTAATGACTTAGCACAAATAGCCTCAGGGTATAGAATTTCAAAAGAAAAGCTAGAAGAGCTTGTCGAAGTAAGAGGAAAGGCAATGGCTGTCAGATTATCTCCAACGGATTTGGAAAGCACCCAGTTAGGATATGCTAATAAAGAGGAGTTTGAAGTACTGGCCATTGATACCTTGATAGATACAGACTGGAGGAATCCAATTATTAATTATCTCAAGGACCCTTCGACAGACACGGAAAGAAAAACCAAGTACAGGGCTCTATCTTATATATTGATAGGGAATGAATTATTCAAGAAAACCCCAGAAGGGATCCTGTTGAAATGCTTAGGAGAAAGCGAAGCTTACTTGGCATTATCCAGTGTACACAATGGAGCTTGTGGAGCACATCAGGCAGGCCATAAGATGAAATGGTTGCTTTTCAGATATGGAATGTATTGGCCCACCATGTTAAAAGATTGTATAGAGTTTGTTAAGGGTTGCCAGGAATGTCAAATACACACAGGAATTCAACATGCTCCTGCAAGTGAACTTCATACGATTATTAAGCCTTGGCCCTTCAGAGGTTGGGCATTAGACCTAATTGGGAAAATTATGCCCCATTCATCCAAAGGTCAAAGATACATACTTGTAGGAATTGACTATTTCACTAAATGGGTCGAAGCAGTACCTCTAGTAAATGTGGACCAAGAGACTGTTATCGAATTCATTCAAAGGCACATTTTATACAGATTTGGAATCCCATAAAGTATAACAACAGATCAAGGATCAGTCTTTACTGGTCGAAAGATGCAAAAATTTGCGAAGGAAATGGGGTTCAAACTATTAACATCCACACCCTATTATGCTCAAGCCAATGGGCAAGTTGAAGCAGCCAACAAAGTGATAATTAGGCTAATCAAAAAGCATGTAGGAAAAAAGCCAAAAAATTGGCACAAGACTTTAGACCAAGCACTCTGGGCTTGTCGAACCTCCCCTAAAGAAGCCACTAACACTACACCTTTCCAGCTTACATTTGGAAATGATGCAGTACTACCTGTCGAAATCTACTTACAATCAGTGAGAATCCAAAGACAAGGAGAAATCCCATCTGATTTATACTGGGAAATAATGATAAATGAGTTGGTGGATTTGGACGAAGAAAGGTTACATGCGTTAGAAGTGTTAAGAAGACATAAGGAGAGGGTAGCAAGGGCATACAATAAGAGGGTCAAAAGTAAAACTTTTACTATGAATGATTTAGTATGGAAAGTCATATTGCCTATGGATCGAAAGAATAAGGCATTAGGAAAATGGTCTCCACATTGGGAAGGACCTTTTCGAATTCTAAAAGCCTTTTCAAACAATGCATACGAAATAGAATAACTAGCAGAGGATCGAAGGATCCTAAAAGTAAATGGAAAATACTTAAAGAGGTATAAACCATTTATGCACGAAGTTAGAATCATAACAGCATAGTAAGTCAAGAACTATCATGACCAAAATGGAGAAGATATTCAAATGCAAAATATGTGCCAAATTGGTTTTCGTCTGAATCAAGTTACAAGTAAACAAGAATCGAACAAAGCAAATACAGGAGGAAATCAAAAAGGAATAGTGGCCCTCATTCGATCATATTTCTTCTTCGCCAAGCCAATCTTATACTGAACAGCCGCTTGAACTCCTTTGAGGCGTGCAATATCTTTGTTCATAGTCGTAGCTTTTTCGACGTGGTCCACGCTTTTCTTCGCCAGATCATCAGCTTCAGTACTATCCAAGCCTCGGATAGCAACTTGCTTCACCTTAGCATCAGAAATCCTTTGCTGCAGTTCGGCAATATGAGATTCCCAAAGGCGTATCAAAGCAATGTAAGTGTCGAACTCTGCTTAGGCTGATTTTCTGGAAGCGGTTAACTCCTCAGAAGCTTGTGAAGTTCGAAGGGCATGATCAAATTCAATGGCTTGAGCTTTTTCAGTCGATATAAGCTTAGCCTTGGCATCCACCTCCCTATGATATTCAGCACACACTTGATCAATAAGGTTTTGAATATCAATAAGGGCTTCACCTACATCAGTGGGGCAAGCAGTGATGTTAATTTTGCTTATCACCTTCTTTATGCTAAAGCTCGCCCCCACATTATTCTTTAACTCATCAAAGAGATTTACGTCAAAAACTGCCTTCTTCACCTGCTGAAGGAGTTCGTCATGTGATGTTTCGCTTGCACTAGCACCAGATTGGGTCGAAGCTCCATAAACACTTTGCTCTGAAGAAGACTCTCTTTGAGCCATCATTAACCTCACATACTTGAGGGGATCATTTTGTTTTAAAGATCTTTTCTCTTCCTCAGTAAGTGGTGTGGTTGAAGTTTGGGTGATAGATGGTCGAACTTTAGTAGGATTTGAGGTCGTATCGACGCTGGCATTACTAGTCCCAGTTTGATTCCCCTCAGCATCAGCTTCTCCCATATTTGTGTCTTCATCTTCTCGAAAATATCCCTCAATTTCGTCTGAATCCTGATCGTCCTCATCAGCATCATTTGAAGGGAACGCAACCCTGGTGGGAGAATCACTAGGAGTACTCTCAGAGTTTTCTTTCCCTACTGAGTCCTTCTCGTCAACGTGCTTTGAACCCCCTTTACCATCTTCACCAGGGGAAGAGGTTTCTTCTTCGTTCTGAGCGTTATCTTCTCCAAGATTTTGAGCCCCAGTCGAAGAGCCTTTCTTTCGGATAGCACCGCTGACTGTTGGAAGAGGAGATGGATTCATGCCGCTCGAAGGATCGCTTTGATTGGCAGTAGAAATGAGAGGAATGGTGGTTTTGTCCTGAAACTGAAATGTTAGATTGGAAATGTGAAATTTGTCGAACGAAAGAATACTCAAGGTCGAAGCATACCTATTGAACCTCTAGATCGGAGGCATTGCTCCCAATACGCTCCAGCTCTGCAGCACTAGAGGGTTGGGATGGAGTTTTCTTTGGAAGAGGAGGGAGAGTGTTGGTTTCGACACCCTGTTGTCGATTTGGTTGGAAAGGGGCAACTGTGGCTTTATTCTTCTTCTGTTTCTTCTTAAGTGGAGTAGGAGGAGTGTCCTCTTCATCATCTTCGACAACAATGACATCAGCAGGAGGAGTTTTTCTTTTCTTGGGTGTCAAGGGAGGCTTGCCACTACCCTGAAGAAAGAAAATCATAAATAGTTAACAAGAAATTCGAAAGAGATAGAGAAGTTATTTGATGTAATACCTTCGAACCCTTCTTTTTTTTTTCTAGAGCGGCACCAGAAGGCACTCCCTGGCTTGAAGAAGTAGTTGGCTTGGAAGCAGTAGTCGAACTAGCCTTCGCCACAGGTTTTTCTTTCTTCACCATCTTCCTTTCGACAGCTAAAGAAGGATGTGAGTTAGTCAAAACATGCAAATGGTTAAAAGACTGGTAAGAAACGAAAAGAAGTTGTAAAACCAAGAGATCCAAACATTCCACACCTTCACATGTCGGAGAAGTAATTCTCACTACAGATAAATCGAAGTGAAGGAAGCCTTTGAAACTGTCTAAGGTATGTTTGGTAGCAACTACTCTTTTTGCAGGCTTTTGTTGGTCATTTTTTAGTATGTTAAAAATGTTCCCACACGTGAACCAGTAAGGGTAAGGGGGAAAAATGACAAAGCAAAATTTGCAATGGGTAACTTTGGGAATTTGGGTGGTTCGCACTCAAAAGCCAAGTCATATTTCAATTCAGGTTTTACAGTTTTGAGAGATTTTCGTTTGACAATCTGCTTTTCAAATTTTTCTTTTAAAATTGGGGCTGCATAACAAACAGTGTCAACGATGTTCGTTGGGTTATAGACAGTTTCAAAGTACTTTTGGAATGATTGGATTTCTGCAGAATGAGTAAGCTTACCCTTGGGGACATTTTCCTGCAAAGATGAAAAAGCCTTCGTTAGACATTCTTTGATTTCAGCAGTCGAAAACATGTTCTTGGAATAGAAATTTGTCCACCAAGTGGCGAAACCATTGGTGGAATAGAACAATGGTTGGAAGGCTATTAATTGGAATTCGGAAAATTTTGCATGGAATTCTTTGTGGACGACAATATCTCTAGCGCTCCATTTAGTTCCTGCGCAGCAGATCTCGCGCTTTCGTTTGAATAAAGAGAAAGGGATAAGTTGACACAATCCAAATTGTCGAGAGACAAAATTAGTTTGGTAAGCTAACAGACACACATGACTCTTCATTAGCAGAATCCTAGAAACAAGTAGCCTTGGAAGGAGAAAGGCACGCCATATCTCTTCGATCTCCGTGTTGGCATTTTTCACAGCGTCTTCGAGCGAGGCAGTAAACCAGGAAGGACCATGTGTTCGACTGGAAAAAGGAGCCATCGAAGGAAGGAAATGATGACGTTTCGAGAACATCAAAGTGTACTTAGTGAGAGAAGTCTGAAAATTATCAACGTCATCAGCTGGAGTCAGTCGAAGGAGTCTGGTGCCCTCAATACTTCGATTCATTATCTCTGGGGCATTTTCTTCGACGTTCCCTCGTGTTGGCAAAAAGGATTTGAAAGTGGCATTAAGCCACAATTGAAGAAGCCAATAAGGCCCAGATAGTAATAGATTGGTGCCAACTTCATATTCTTTTAGCTTAGCACTAGCTGATCCTAGATTTTCGTACAAACTACCCAACAAGAGTTCACTCAAACACACTCTTCGACTAGCGTGCAGTTGGTTAGCGAGCGTTAGAAATCTCTTAGCAACTTGTAGAGATTTGCAGCAAAAGAAGAATTTGGACAACCATAGACCTAAGAATGCTATGTGTTATATATCAGAAACTTCTTCACCATCGACATGATATAGATTAATGTAAGTACTGAATGAAGCGTTCTTAACGTTGAAATCAATCAAGTTTTGACAGTCTTGGTAGGGGTCGAAGGTTTCTCCCGTCGGAGGAAGTCCAGCAATGGCAGCTACGTCAAAAAGTGTGGGAGTCATCATTCCACAAGGGAGATGAAAGGTGTTATAGGTACTATCCCAGAAATATAGGCTGGAGAGTAATAAAGGCTGACAATAACTAAATCCAAGCTTCGACATCTGGATTAGGTCAAAAATACCCAATTCTTTCCAAAGTGAGGCTTTCTTCTTATCAACTTTTGTTAACCAAGCAAGATAGGATTTATCTAAGGTTGGACAAGACCTAAAAGGTCTGAAACTATCAGTAATAAAGTCCAGTTGAAAATCTTCTCTCTGGTTTAGATCCTCATTATCTTTAGAAGAAAGGGTTTTGTTGGCTATGGGTTTAGTAGTATGGTGACAAGGGAAAAATTGAGCACACTTCTCTAAATGTTCGTCAGATACTAATGGACCTAGAAACCCTAAAGCATTTCCAGAAAGGAGAGAAAGAACCATTACCTGAGAAGCGAAGATTGCTTTCTGTTCTTTCAAGAGTTTTGGAGCAGTGATGTACTCTCGGTCCCCAATAGTGATGGTTGTGCTGGTTGGAATGTTCTGGGAAGTAAAACTGTTTGAAGGTCCAGCACCTTTGATGTTCTTTGATTGCTTTTGTTGTTTATCAGAAGACATTGTAATGGACTTTGGAGATTTTGAAGGATTAAGATTTAGGGAAGAATAAGCATTTTTCAGAAAGGTTGAAGAAGATGAACTTAGAGGAAAAACTGGAGATTTTCGTGAAAAGAGAGAGAAAAATGACAAATGTACTTTTATAATGCTGAACTTGTGAGGCTGACTGGTTACGCTTTACTAGGATAGTGCTGAAGGAGAATTGCCATCCAAGGTGCAACGGAATTTAAAAATTTCTCCATTTAGTGATCCTTACGAATGGGCATGATCAGTGATAGAATCGTTACCTCTTGTGGCGATTCAAACCTTTGGTGCCGATCTCTTATAACGGTCAAAACCTTGGATACAAATCCACAGAGCGATCACAAACGTTGAACGATGACAACGTCTCTACTCAGTCCACACGAACGGGTTCCTTCAATCTCAGTGCTAGCTGGTACGAATGAAGGCTTTGAGTGAGAGAGAGAGAGGGAAACAAAATTCCAAGTCTTCACTTGAGTTTTAGTCTGAGTGAGTGACAATGCTTCTACCCAAGGGGTTCTATTTATAGAACCACTTGTGTGGGCTTCAAGCTAAAAAGCCCACTTAAGTGTATTTTGACCCATATCTCATAATATGCCAAAATCACTTAAGTATTTGGTACCTTATCATATTTCGTATTCCACTTAAGTACACCGTACCTTACGGTGTCCCTTAGTAACTCTATTTCTCATCAATCCGTCCTTTGTGTGTGACCCTGTAGGTTTTCGCGATGTTGGCAATTATATTAAATCACACATTTAACATAATAAACAGTGAGCGGTATCTAGCAACACATCACTGCTACCCAAGTCACGAAAATGTCATGTGATCTGACAAAACCTCCCGTGATAATAATTATGTGTATAATTACCCTTTTGCCCTTATGTCTATATTGAACACAAGGTATAGACCGTGTCATCCTTGTCCAGTTCAATATTGGGCCCATAGACATTTATCCTGTTACGCAGGATGGGCAAATTCCATGTAGGACACTCATGTCCCTCAGCATGCTTCGTGGAGTACCCATCAACTGTCTTTATGGTTATCCAGTTACGGACAACGTTGGATCAACAATAAAGCACTCGACTCTACATCTAGGATCCATAGTGGTTTCAGGTCGAAGAGTGGTATACACCATTATCACCATGAGAATAACTTATGACACTTTACATAACTTTCTATATAGTATTCTCATAGCGGGTCAATCCGGTATAAATATTACTCTTAATATTCATACCTATGTTTAAGACTTGATAACTCTTTATCCATGATCCATGAGATGTGATCATCAGTCTAAAAACATAATAGTCTTAATGCTTTAATGTTATCCTACTTCACAATAAAGCTCGACTACGGATACTTTAAGAATAGTGTCCTTATGTTTAATGTGATCTCATGATTAAGTCATACTTGATACATGAAACGGACTAGCTATTCTAGGGACTTTATTAATCAAACATAATAAAGAAAAAGCCTTTTATTAATTAATAAATAATTCGATACAAGTACCAAAAGTATTGGCCTCTAGGGCTTACACCAACAATCTCCCACTAGCACTAGAGCCAATCGGGCATACCCCTAATGCCCATTGATCTAGTATGGCCATCATGCTTCTGCTGCGCAAGAGGCTTTGTCAGTGGGTCAGCAATATTGTCAAGTGTTGGTACTCTACATATTTTCGCATCTCCTCTATCTATTATCTCTCGAATATGGTGATAACGCCTAAGTATGTGTTTGGATCGTTGATGAGATCTAGGTTCCTTAGCTTGTGCGATAGCACCATTGTTATCATAATAGAGACCAATGGGATCCACAATGCTAGGGACTATGCCAAGTTTACTAATGAACTTCTTGATCCAAACAACTTCCTTTGCTGCACTTGAGGCAGCAATATACTCGGCCTCAGTTGTAGAATCAGCAATTGTATCTTACTTTGAACTTTTCCAGCTCACAGCGCCACCATTCAAGCAAAACACATAACCAGATTGCGATCTAAAGTCATCCTTATCTGTTTGGAAGCTAGCATCGGTGTAACCAATTACAGCCAACTCTTCCTGACCTCCATATATCAAGAATGAGTCATTAGTCATTCTCAAGTACTTAAGGATATTCTTGACAACTATCCAATGGGCATCACCAGGATCAGATTGGTACCTACTCGTTGCACTTAAAGCATACGAGACATCTGGTCGAGTACATAACATGGCATACATGATAGATCCTATTGCAGATGCATATGGAATCTTATTCATGCGATCCCTTTCTTCCTTAGTTGAAGGGGATTGTGTTTTTGATAGACACAGGCCATGTTGCATAGGTATGAATCCTTTCTTGGAATCATGCATATTAAAGCGTCTCAGCACTTTGTCTATGTATGTACTCTGACTTAGGTCAAGCAGTTTTTGTGATCTATCTCTATAGATTCTGATTCCTAATATATAGGTTGCTTCACCTAGGTCCTTCATAGAAAAGCATTTCCCCAACCAAGTCTTTACTTGTTGCAGGGTAGGGACATCGTTTCCAATGAGTAATATGTCATCTACATATAATACCAGGAAAACGATCATGCTCCCACTAACCTTCTTGTAGACACAAGGCTCATCTTCGTTCTTGATGAATCTATATTGTTTTACCGTTTCATCAAAACGAAGATTCCAGCTTCTGGAAGCTTGCTTCAATCCATAGATTGATCTTTGTAGCTTACATATCTTTTGGGCTTCTTCTGGTATGTCAAATCCTTCAGGTTGTGTCATGTACACATCCTCAAGAAGATTCCCATTAAGGAAAGCAGTTTTGACATCCATCTGCCATATTTCATAATCATGATATGCAGCGATAGCAAGTAAAATCCGAACAGATTTAAGCATTGCAACTGGTGAAAAGGTTTCATCATAGTCAACCCCATGAATTTGTTTATATCCTTTTGCAACCAGTCTTGCCTTATAGGTATGTACCTTACCATCCATGTCAGTCTTCTTTTTGAAGACCCACTTGCATCCTATAGGGTTAACTCCTACAGGAGGCTCTACCAAGGTCCAAACTTGGTTTGTGTACATGGAATCTATTTCGGATTTCATGGCTTCTAGCCACTTCTCAGACTCCAAACCAGTTATGGCCTCTTGGTAGGTCACAGGCTCATCTTGATCCATGAGTAATACATCACCTTGATCTGTTATGAGATATTCATATCTCTCAGGTAGGTGACGTATCCTGCTTGACCTACGCTGGTCTTGTTCTACTTGAGCAGGTTGCTCTTCCACAACTACTTGTGTTTCCTGCTCTAATTCCTCCATAGGTGTATCGATGCTTTGTGATTCTTGAATTTCTTCAAGCTCTACTTTCCTCCCACTGATTCCTTTGGAAATAAAATCCTTTTCCAGGAAAACTCCAGTTCGAGCGACAAACACTTTGCCCTCAGAAGGATTGTAGAAGTAATACCCTCTTGTTTCTTTAGGATATCCCACAAATAAGCATTTGTCAGATTTGGGCTCAAGCTTAGTTGAAATTTGTCGTTTCACATAAACTTCGCAACCCCAAATCTTCATGTAAGACATATGTGGTCTCTTACCACTCCATATCTCATATGGTGTCTTTTCAACCTTTTTGGATGGAACACGATTAAGTGTGTAAGCTGCTGTCAACAGTGCATGTCCCCAAAAGGAGTTTGGAAGATCGGTGTGACTCATCATGGATCGGACCATGTCTAACAGGGTTCGATTTCTTCTCTCAGACACACCATTCCATTGGGGTGTTCCAGGAGGAGTGAGTTGGGATAGGATCCCACACTCTTTTAGATGGTCATCAAACTCTAGGCTTAAATACTCACCACCTCGATCTGATCGAAGAGTTTTAATATTCTTGCCTAGTTGGTTTTATACTTCATTCTTGAATTCCTTGAACTTTTCAAAGGACTCTGATTTGTGTTTCATTAAATACACATAACCATATCTACTGAAATCATCAGTAAATGTGATGAAGTACTGAAAACCTCCTCTGGATGGTATGTTCAATGGTCCACATACATCAGTATGTATGAGGGGCAAAAGATCATTAGCTCTTTCACCTTTTTCTGTGAATGGAGACTTTGTCATCTTTCCAATTAAACAAGATTTGCATGTCTCATATGATTCATAATCAAAAGAGTCCAAGAGTCCATCTTTATGGAGTTTGGAAATGCGCTTCTCATTTATGTGGCCTAATCGGCAATGTCAAAGGTAAGTTGGATTTAACTCATTAGGTTTCATCCTTTTAGTATTAATGTTATAAATAGGCATTTCAAGATCAAGGACATATAGTCCATTGTTCATTTATGCAGTAGCATAGAATATATCATTCAAATAATTGAACAACAATTGTTCTTTATTATGAATGAAAAACTGAACTTGTCCAAACAAGAAACAGAAATAATATTCCTGCTAATTGCAGGTACATAATAACAGTTCTCTAACTGAATTATTAAACCACTAGGTAAAGTCAATACATAAGTTTCTACGGCTAAGGCAACAACCTTTGCTCCATTGCCAACTCGTAGATCGACTTTACCTTTTGCCAAATCTCTACTCCTTTTTAGTCCATGCACATTTGTACAAATGTGAGAACCGCATCCAGTATCTAATACCCATGATGCAGAAGTAGATAAATTAATTTCAATAACAAAAATACCTGAAGTTGGAGTCTCTACTCCATTCTTCCTATCTTTCAGGTACTTTGGGCAGTTCCTCTTCCAGTGTCCGGTCTTACCGTAATGGAAGCAGGTGCCTTCTTTTGCTATGCTTCCACTAGGCTTCAAAGCAGCAATAGTGGGTTTGGGTTTGACAACTTCCTTGCCTTTCCCTTTTTCATGTTTGAGGACAATCCTCATGTTTCGGTACCAATCTAGAAAATTTGTCCCAAACAATTTTTCCTTATCAAGGATTGATCGCAAAATGTTATTAGAGGTGTTTGCTGTCATGGTAATCTACATAAGGATTAATGAAAATATAAGTATCATTGACATATTTAATTAGGCCTTTAATTAAATATGCTCCCACTATTTTACTCAAAACAAATGACCCTCATCATCTGATTCGGAAAATCCCATTGGAAGATTTTCTAGTGGGTCGAGATCCATATTTCACTTCGTTCTAAGTCCGCGTAGGCGGATTACACAAAACTAGGTTATTTAGGTAGGAACTCCTTCCAATTGTATCTCATACAACTCTCGAAAATTTCAGTTGGGCGAATAACTCCTTATTCCAATCCATCATATGGATCATTCCCAACTCTTGCTTCTAAACATATTTAATATTACTATAATTAAGTTTGACCCATCATTTTAGCAGTTGGATATTAAATTATCCCATCGCACCTTACCAATATAGAAAAATGCACCTCGCGTAGGCGAAACCTACATTGTCCGATACTAGTCTTAATGAGTGCTAAAACTTGGAAAGCAAACACATATAATATTATTATAATTTGTTTAGTTAAGTTTGACCCATTGTTTTAACAGTTGGATATTACAATTATCCCATCGCACCTTACTAATATAGAACATGCACCTCGCGTAGGCGAAACCTACATTATCCGATACTAGTCTTGATGAGTGTTAAAACTTGGAAAGCATAAACTTAATATTTAATTTGAGGGAATTGCAATTTTTTCTGATCTCACCGGCTTATTTATCATATAAATCGCCTCTCACATGCATCAACATACATTCACATGCATCAACATACATACATACATAATGAAACAGTTATGACCCCTAGCGCAATTGTTCTCCCAAGCCAATGAGAGAACCTAAGCTAACCTACAATGATCTAAGCTTCTCCAAGCAAGATCTTCAAGGTTGTCCTCCTTTGGCACTGACTTCTTTGCTTTCTTCATATCATTACATTACATAAAGAAACTCGTTTTACATACGAGGGAGTGAGATGAGAAAAGAAGTTACATTTGGGAGATTAAGAGAGAGGCACGACACGCAGGTCGTATTTTAAAACCCAAAGCAAAATAAAGGAAAATTAAGGCCATAACCGATCACCACAAGACAATAATAAACACTTTATTATTATTATTCATTCCTTTAATTAATTAAAATCAAATTAAATCTCGACGACCAATCACACTACGCAAAGCCGAAATTTTAATGAACAATTCATTTAAAATCAACGTCGTTTTTCGCATCAACACTTGATACTTTTAAAGCACTGAGTTAGCCGAACGGGTGAATTTTGCCTTGCGCGTTAACCGGTTAACACTGTTTGAAAATCTGTTCAAAATTGTTTTCTGCCTTGCGTTAACCGATTAACCAAATGCGTTAACCGGTTAACACTGTTTGAAAATCTCTTGGAAAACTGTTTTCCGTCTTGGGTTAACCGGTTAACCAAATGCTTTAACCGGTTAACACTGTTTGAAAACCTTAAAAAAATTTATTTCGTATTGCGTTAACCGGTTAACCAAATGCGTTAACCGGTTAACACTGTTCCAAAAAGTGTTTAGAAAGCACAACTCTTGTGCAATCATAACCCCAATCGCATAACTCTCTGACAACACAACCCTTGTGCCATCACTAACACTGATGCACCAATTTCAGACCGTCAAACACATCTCGATTGTTGATTCAGTATGATTGATCAACACGTCATTGCTTCACCATACTAATGTCGGATCAAGAAGCAAACGACCATTGATCACTCAAAGGAAAACAATCATTGAGTGTTTGAATGAACGAAACGAGAACACTAGATCATATATAATGTATTTTGCATCAGGATTACATATATCATATATATAACTTGATCGATCTCAATTTAATTTTTGATTCATTTTGTTTTAATCGTATTAATACAGAAAATAAACAGTTATCAGATTCATGGTTTCGTAAGTGGCTCTAATACCACTGAAGGAGAATTGCCATCCAAGGCGCAGCGGAATTTAAAAATTTCTCCATTTAGTGATCCTTACGAATGGGCATGATCAGTGATAGAATTGTTACCTCTTGTGGCAATTCAAACCTTTGGTGCAGATCTCTTGTAACGGTCAAAACCTTGGATACAAATCCACGGAGCGATCACGAACATTGAACAATGACAATGTCTCTACTCAGTCCACACGAACGGGTTCCTTCAATCTCAGTGCTAGCTGGTACGAATGAAGGCTTTGAGTGAGAGAGAGAGAGAGAGAGAGAGAGGGAAACGAAATTCCAAGTCTTCACTTGAGTTTTAGTCTGAGTGAGTGACAATGCTTCTACCCAAGGGGTTCTATTTATAGAACCACTTGTGTGGGCTTCAAGCTAAAAAGCCCACTTAAGTGTATTTTGGCCCATATCTCATAATATGCCAAAATCACTTAAGTATTTGGTACCTTACCATATTTCGTATTCCACTTAAGTGCATCGTACCTTAAGGTGTCCCTTAGTAACTCTATTTCTCATCAATCTGTCCTTTGTGTGTGACCCTGTAGTTTTCGCGACGTTGGCAATTATATTAAATCACGCATTTAACATAATAAACAGTGAGCGGTATCTAGCAACACATCACTGCTACCCAAGTCACGAAAATATCATGTGATCTGACAAAACCTCTTATGATAATAATTATGTGTATAATTACCCTTTTGCCCTTATGTCTATATTGAACACAAGGTATAGACCGTGTCATCCTTGTCCAGTTCAATATTGGGCCCATAGACATTTATCCTGTTACGCAGGATGGGCAAATTCCATGTAAGACACTCATGTCCCTCAGCATGTTTCGTGGAGTACCCATCAACTGTCTTTATGGTTATCCAGTTACGGACAACGTTGGATCATCAATAAAGCACTCGACTCTACATCTAGGATCCATAATGGTTTCAGGTCGAAGAGTGGTATACACCATTATCACCATGAGAATAACTTATGACACTTTGCATAACTTTCTATATAGTATTCTCATAGCGGGTCAATCCGGTATAAATATTACTCTTAATATTCATACCTATGTTTAAGACTTGATAACTCTTTATCCATGATCCATGAGATGTGATCATCAGTCTACAAACATAATAATCTTAATGCTTTAATGTTATCCCACTTCACAATAAAGCTCGACTACAGATACTTTAAGAATAGTGTCCTTATGTTTAATGTGATCTCATGATTAAGTCATACTTGATACATTAAACGGACTAGCTATCCTAGGGACTTTATTAATCAAACATAATAAAGAAAAAGCCTTTTATTAATTAATAAATAATTCGATACAAGTACCAAAAGTATTGGCCTCTAGGGCTTACACCAACAAGTGGGCCACGTGGAAGTTTTTTTTCCTGAGAAAAGTGGACAGGGAATACTATTCATTTTCTTGGAAGTTGAAGCTCATGATGTCATATAACTGCGCACACGTTCTGATGAGACGTTTTGGAAAAGTTAGTCATGATTAACTGACAAACATGGACTTTTAAGACTATGAAAGGTCTCTAGTTGAAATCTGGTAAAAGCAAAAAATGTCCATTTCTACAGTAATTCGAAATAGACATTTATTGGGGGCAATTTGTTAGTTGGGGATTTCAACAGACAGTTAAAAGGTCTTTGGAAATATTAAGTTTTGAGAATAAGCAAGAAATGACTGTAGCGAAGCTATTTTAATTCTCTTCGTGGGTAAGCGATTATATGTTGTCGAAGCCTAGAACTTAGAAGATTTTTGGGTTTTCATAAAGCTCCCTTCAACATAGGCATTTAGAGAGTCGAGACTTCAAACGGAAGTATTTGAAATTTAAACAGAGCCGTTTTGTCGAATCAACACGTGGAAACATCTGAGATATGCAACACTTGGAAACGGCGAACGTGGCAGTCATACATGTAAAGGCCGTTAGGGTCGAATTACTATAAATAGGGATCTTAGTTTTAGATTCAGAGGTGTTCAAACAAATATACAGAAATTCACAAAATACACTCGAAGTACCGGAGCGAGAGAAAAGAGTTTTACACTAAAAATGTATGTATGAAGAACACCATAAGTTTCGTTCATGTTATATTTTTCATACCAATTGTTTAAATCAAAGTATTTTTACTGCCTTTATCTGTCGAATTGCCCTTACTTTTCAGTAGTTTGTCATTACTTTTCATTTCTGCATTTACATTCCGCCAGAATCTGTATTTCCAGTACTTTCTTAAAACATAGAGCATTTACTCTGAGTCATTTATCTTTACCTTTCCTAAGCCTTTTTACTATCTTTAAACCTTTTAATACCAAATTATTGTCATTTACTTTGTTCATAAAGTCGTAAGTTTCACTTAGAATTGTTGTCTAAACACTTCCTGTCATTCACAAATTAGAAACAAACGTAACTATGAGTCAAATCACAGTAATAACAATTCTTAAGACACATGTCCTAGGATCAATCTAGTCGATCCTGCGAGTTACCAAAAATATACAAATTTGGAAGACTAGCGGTTGTTTATCATAAATCACTGGTAAACAGATCGATAAAAATCTTATTCATCAAGATTGATAAAAATTCTCCATAGGTTGTGATGGATTCCCAACAAATGGTATCATGAGCCTTTTATTCGAGAAATGGACTGACTTACTTGTATCGAAAGTCAACAGCGCCAGCATGGTGAATAAGAATATTATGTTGAAGAGTGTCAATGGTGTCAGTGTAGTGAATAAGAAACGTTCCATGCAGTACAAGAGCTTGTGGAAGTAAGAAGAGCTTTCACTTGAAGGGGGTATTATGGACTCACACTTGAGGGGGAGTGTTGAGAATGTATTAAGTGTGAGTAATATGGGTAATAGTCCTATATTGGTTGGAAATATAAAGACTTAATCATTTATAAGTGAGAGAATCCATCCACTTATCATCTTAAGATTTTAGGTGAATATGTGGTGTGTCTCTCACAAAGGTGTTGCTCCAAAAGAAGAAGTCCCACAATATTCAATGCTCCCTAGAAAAGAACTCCCCCAACAATATTCTCTTATGTTATAAGGATAATCCACAAATACATATATGAGTGAAAGATAATCCAATTTAGTTCAATGTTCTTTATGAATATGGACAAAAGCAACATCACCAAATACTCGGGATTCAAGACTCTATAAGATAAAAGCAGAAGTAAAATGTTAGATTATAAACTAAACAATGACTAACATTACCTACAATACGATATGACATATGATTAGTTAGATAAGAAACAACAAAAACTGCTTCACTTTAAAATAATTTCGTAATCTATGTTATAATATTTTGAAAATTAAAAATATATAAACGATAAACGTTCATTTATTATTCTATTTTTTTTAAATGTTAAAGATTTCTTTATTTTCTTAAAATCTCCTTCCTTCAAAGTTTTCATTTCCCTTCCTCTCATAACTCACAAAAGGGGCTAAAAGAATGAAAAGTGGTACTAAATATCGGTGACTAATGTAAAATGGTCATTGACTTATGTTCTTTTATATAGATGTATAGCGTGAAATGTGAAATACAAGTTACAATTTTGTTGAATGTTTGCACTATAATTCAATCAATTTACATGTTTTTTATATAATCAATCATACATTTTAACATTCAAGATTAAAGATAAGTGAGTAATATATGAATTATAGTACCACTTTTCATATATGAATTAATGGATGATGCTCCATTTATTGATAAAATTGAAAAAAAAAGTATAATTGGCATATTCTTGACTATTTTGAGAAGGTGCTCTTCTAATACCTTTCTCAAATTGTGTTTATATCATATTATTAAATTGAATAAATAATTTGAGTACTTCAAAATTATTATTCATAAAGAAAATCTAAGTTACTTGAGAAGACGAGAGCAATATTCAATAAAAAATCATCTCACACTAGAAATGTTAGAAATATGGGTCGGTCCCAAAATATCAAAATAAATAAGATCAAACATTTTAACTTTTTTAGTAAGTCTCAGATAAAAAATAGTCTTATTGTATTTAGAAATTTGACAAATGTCACACTTAAAAGACTCAACAAATTGCTTTGTAAACAAGGATGAAAACATACACTTCATTATTGGAAAAGGATGATGACAATGACACTTATGTTGAAGCCGTATTTGAGACACGGGGAAAAATCTAATTATGATTGAAGTACAATAGACAACATCTTCTGACTAAATCATGCATCAAATAGATGGTATAACCCGTCATATTCCTTAACAATTTCAATTGTATTTCCCATTGCAAGATCTTCAGAAGCACAATGAGAATAAAAAAATATGACTACAAAATTGTTATCCTATGTAAGTTTATGAATATAGATAAGGTTGTTTGATAGACCAAAAATATGAAATATATCTTTTAATTAAAAAAATTTAAGATTAATGTTTCCATAACTATCAACTTGTGGTACCATAATCAAGAATACAAACACTTTTGGGATCAATGTGGATAATGTTAAAAGAAAAAACCATAATTAGTTGATACATGCAAATGTGTATTCTCAATAGAACAAGAAAAAAAGGTTTACAAAGAGACTTGTAAGCTCCATTTCATTTTTTTTATGAAAAAAATTGAACGAGCAATGTCGATGGTGAACAATGCACATGTAATGGTAATGAACAAAGTTCCCATGATAATACTTTATAATAAATAGTGTTACCAAATTAAAAAATACCTTTGAGAGGAAGAATTATAGAAGGCAACATTACTTTCCAATGAATATTATTTATAAATATCAAAGGAATTGCAATAGTAGTTCAAATTCTAGAGAGAGACTCTCGGCCTTCTCTCTAGACTTTCTTCATTAATTGGATTTTAGTTTCAGATACCCATGCATCTCATATCACCATGCATCATCATCATTCATTTTAATTTCTCCAATTTGCTTTGCATCCATCTAACATGCATCTCAAACTTCTATATTCCTCTCTGATCTAGTCAAAGTTTTGAGTCATTTTTTTCATATGGATTTGAGTGCACTAACTTAAACCATATCATTCTTACTATATATCATTAAAAATTTGCATCTCCTTCCATTTTTCTGTATTATTCACATCCATTTTTTGATTTCCTTTCATTTTGGTTCTATTTTTTCTTGCTTGCATTTTGGTTGGTTGTTCTATGAATGACTATATTAAAAAATATTTTCTCCCTTTATTTCACAAACTTCCTTAATTATATCTCGTCGGAAAACCTTCGTCGTTGTTTTTCTAAGTTAGGGTTGGTTAGGAAGTGTTCATTCCATCAAAATGGAATAAAGCCAAATTCAAATTTGGGTTTGTTAAATATGTGGATGTTAAGAACATCAAAATACTCCAAGATGAACTAAATGGAATATGGTTTGGGAGCTACAAGCTGAGAAGTCATTTAGCTATATTTTATAACTCATTCAAGAATACTTACACCTCAAAGGTTTCTCCTTCTTACTCAATTAGTGGAGGTGCAAATTCTTTAATCCCTAAAGCATCATATCAAGAAGTTATTGTCAAAGTATTTTCATTACAAATATTTATTTCCTTTGTGTTTGGTGATGTTTCTTCAAATGGATGTAATAAGTTAGTGGTGACTGAAGATGATGTCAAGTTATGTTGGCTTTATTATTTCCTTATGGGAATTCTCAAATATTCACCCTCCTTGGAATTGGTGGTGGAGAATTTTGCACTATATGGGTTCTCACATATCAAAGCTTTTATGTTAGGGGGGTTATCTTCTTCTGAGATCGTGGGAAAAGTGGTTGCTTCGTGAGTCTAGAGAGAATAAGGCATTATTTTGGAATCAATTGTTCCACTCTTTTAACTCGTGGTCGACCTATTTCTTTGAATTCAAAAAGTAGAGTTGGATCTCTGTTAGAGGAGTACATCTCAGTGCATGGACCAAAGAGATATTTTTTGTTACTAAGAATCTTTTTGGTTGATATTTGGAAGTTGATGAAGACTCTCTCTCTCTCTCTTTCTCTCTCTCTCTCTCTATCTCTCTCTCTCTCTCTCTCTCTGATGTTCACTTTAAGTTGGGCATGGTGAAAATTACATGTGATCTCGTCCCTCTTCTTGATGAAAAAGTTGAGCTCAAGGTTGGTGATGATATCTTTCCGGTTTGGGTGGTGGAGGAAGTAAGGCATCATGGGAAGAAGGCTTTGGTTGATTTAGATGTGTTCTCGTACTTTTCGGTTTCTTCTAGTTATGATTATGATCATATGCCTCCTTCATATGGGATAGATTATTATAAAGACAAACTTTCCAATGAGTTGTTGAAAGATGTATGAGGGGAGGAAAATGGTGGTTATAGTCTAGGGCATTGGGAAAAAGAAGATACTGGTTTAGACTATGCGTTTTATGGCATGTTTCCTTTTGCGTGTGGTTGGGAAGAGGTGTCCAGATTTCACGTTGAGAATGGAAGGTCAGTCTGTTTTTCGACTAGTTTATAAGATTTGGGTTTGGAAAGTAGGAAGGGTCACAATTAGTCTGATATTCATATTTCTCTTTCTTCAGAAGAGACGCCTAATACTTATCTAATCAACCATAAGAAGTCAGAGGCTAAGTATGGTTTTGGTGAAAAGGATCCCACCACACCTCCCAATGAAAGATTTTCTTCTAGTATGTCTGGCCGTGTAATGAGGAACACATCTAATATGGTTTTCTCATCCCACATTGGTGCCCGTGTCATAGGTTTAGCCCAAGAGAGATCGAAAGTTTCTAGACCGAGCCATTATTCATTGGACTCTTTCTTTATCAATTTCAATAAAGGTGATATGGGAGGTACATCTAATAACCCATTTGTTCCTTCTATTTGTCAGACGTTCTATTTTGTGGGTCGCATATCTTCTTATGACTTAGATGACTATTTGATATCACCCCCCTGGTTTTGATTATGATAACCCCCTACTTGGTGAAATGACTTTATGTTTTAAGGGTATGAATTACATTGGTGGTATTTTACCCACTAAGCTTCTTTTTTCATATGATAATGTTCTCTTATCTCTTAGAGGGCAGGGTTCAGGATATTCTCGCCCATCTCGGATCAAGAGGACTCATGATTTTCTCATTTCCACATATCTATTTCTTTGGATGAGGTGTGTGCAAATATTTATCAAGTAGATGAGCCTCATGATCCTTCCTCTCTGATTCATTTGACTAGAGCATCTCCATCTGATCTTTGTTCACCAGACTCATTCCCTATTCTGGACTATGGTACTTAAGTCTTCCCCCATTTATCCTCAGGGACAAGGTATGACTAAACCATCCTCGGATCCTCGTGCTTCTATTGGCTTTTGTAGGCAGATTAATGTTCTCATGTCAGTTGCAGAAGGAGGTTTGAGTTCAGAAGATTTTCTTTATTTGCTTTCTTAGAATTATCTTCTACTTCTTCTCCTTTATGTTTGTTAACTTCAGTTTTTAGCTTATCTGAGGTTCCTTTGTGTGTTGATAAAACTATAGCTAAGAGATTTCGAAGGGTTCTTAAACAATTGGGGTGTAAGATTCTACCTAGCGATGAGGTAGTTTTAGATAGTCTTATGGTGCTGGATAAAAAAGATAGGAAGAAGGGAGTGGTTCGTGTGGCTAGGGAGAGGGATAGATGTTAGTTTGTTCTTTTAATACTATTGGGTTGGGTAGAATAAAAAGGAGGAAGGTGAGAGAGCTTATTCCTTCTAACTCTTTGGAGTTTGTTTCTATCCATGAGACTAAGCTTGTAGAGGTGTCTGATTTTCTTGTCCAGTCCTTATGAGGGAACCCCTTTTGTGAGTGGAGTTTTTCTCCTTCAATTGGTAATAGTGGGGACTATTGTCGATTTGGTGTAATTACAAAGGAAATATCTATTTTCCTTCCTTGGTCCTGGTTTTCTAGATATCTGTCTAAAATGGGGGAGCCTTTAAAGAGGTTTGCTTTGTGGTTAATGTTTATTCTAAACCCTTATTGGCTGATAAAAATAGAATGTGGGATGACATATATGTGCGTAAGTCTTCTCTTGGTGGGTATATTTGGTGTGTATTAAGAGATTTCAGTTTAGTTTCTTCTCCTTATGAGAGAAGGAGTTATGTTGGGTCCGGAAATTCCTCTAATAATGCAAAATGTGTCGCTTTCTCCTTTTCCATCTCATATATTAGTCTCACTGATCTTACCCTTTTAGGTAGGAAGTTTACTTGGTTTCAACTATATGGTGGGATTGTTAGTATGCTTTACCGATTTCTTGTTTTATATGGTTGAGGGAGGGGGGTGTTAAGGGCCTGATGCTCAGTAGGCCTTCCCTAAAGATTTCTTTGATCACTGCCTTACTACTCTTAATTACGATAATCAGTTATGGGGTCCAAAATTGTTTCGGTTCAATAATGATTAGTTATCTCATGAGGACTTCCCTGTTGTGGTTCTTAATTCCTAGTTGTCCTCCTCTGTCCAATGGTGGAAGGCATTTATCCTCTTGGGAAGCTTAGGTATGTGAAAGTTACTCTTAAAGGTTGGAATAAACACGTATTTGAAAATCTAGACTGCCAAATCGATTTTCTTAGAGTTGTGGTTGGGAATATGGATTAAATGGTGGATCTTATAGCTCTTTCTATTAAAGAATTAAAGGCTAGATCCAAAGCCATTACTGTTTTATGCCCCTTCTTAAGGTTAAGGACTCTTTGTTGAGTCAAATAGCTAAGTCTAAGTGGCTAAGAGAGGGTGATTCTAATACTATTTTTTCATGCTTCGGTTAAAAGTAGAAGCATAAGAAATTTGATATTAGTTGTTAAGGTTATAGATGTTTGGTTTGAAGATGATACAAATATTAGGCATGAAGTGGTTAGGTATTTCTCTGAGAGGGTTAAAGAGCTTCTGTTTGTTAGACCTAAGTTGTGTATGGTGCCTTTTTTGTCCATCTTTGAGATAGATAACTTGTTATTGACCTCTCATTTCCTCCTTGAGGATCTTGATGGGGTTGTGGCCTAATGTAATGGAAATAAGAGTATGGGCTCTGATGGTTGTAACTTTTCTTTATTTATAAGATTATGGAACCTATTAAGAGATTATGTTATGATTATGTTTGATGAGTTCCATTATTTTGCCTCTCTATCCCATAACTTTGACTCCTATTTTGTGACCCTTATTCCTAAAGTCAAGAACCATTCTTATTTAGGAGACGTTAGGTCTATCTCACTGTTTGGTTCTCTTTATAAGTTGGTTGTCAAGGTTCTGGCCCAATGCTTGGGCTCGGTAATGGATAAGCTAATCTCTCCAAACTAATAAGCTTTCATAAAAGGGATAATGTTTGTTGATGGTGTGGTGGTGGTTAATTAGTTGATCAATTTGGATAAGCGATCTAAAAAAAATTGCCTTAATTTTAGAGTTGAGTTTGAGAAAGAGTATGGTTCAGTTAGTTAGAGTTTTTTTGGATTATATGTTTATCAGATTCATCTTTAATGATAAGTGGAGATTCTGGATCAGATCTTGTGTGTTCGTTGGTAATTTGGTTGTGCTTATCAATGGCTTCTTGAATCAAGAGATTAAAGTCCAGAGGGGTTTAAAGCAAGGTGATCCTTTAACACTCTTTCTTTTCATCCTTTTGGAAGAAGGTCTCAATGGGTTGATCAAGAGGGATTCTAACCTTAGTCTTTTATAAGGGTTAGTCTTTTATAAGGGTTCAAAGCAGGGTCCTCTAACTTTGTTATTACTCCTCTTTAGTATGTTGATAATACTTTAATCCTAGGGGAGCCCTCAGTTGAGATTTTATGGGCTATTAAAGCAGTTTTAAGTTAGCAGCGAGCCTTGGGATTAATTTTCATAAGATTAATCTGATTGGGGTTAATGTTGACCATACTTTATTAGCTATATTTGAGAATTTCCTCCATTGCAAGGCGGAGTCTACTCAGTTCAAGTATTTATGGTTACCAGTAGGTGCAAATCCTTTACGGAGTCCACTCGAAAACCACTATTTAACATAATATGGAAGAGATTTCACTTTTGGAGCAATAAGTATATTAGCCTAGGGGGTAGAACCACCCTCCTTAATTTTGTTCTTAATGTTAGTTTTGTGTTCAACCTCTCTTTCCTTAAGATGTCTGTAAAGTTTGGAAGAATCTAGTTAGGGTTCAGAGGAGGTTCCTTTGGGGAGATATGAAAGGGAAGGTCTAAGATAAGTTATTTGACGTGTGTAAGACGAATAAGGCATATGGGATAAGTGTTAGACATATCTTGTTGGTTAATTTAGATATTCTATCTAAATGGAGGCGGTGCCTTTTGTCAAGGGCTTCTGGTTGTTTGGTAGACATCCTGACTTTCAGTTATAGTCTACATAGAGTAACATTATTATATGGGGGTCAAGCTTTAGGTTATCGCTCGGTCTTGACTTGGCGAAAAGGAGCGTCCGTTCTTGGTTCCAAAAAGGATGATCCCCTAACTAGTTTGAGGGCGACTTGGTGAAAAAGGTTGGATATGGTTGGTTAGCCTTCTTTTGGTTTGACCCTTGGGTTGGGGATAATCCACTTAGATCTAGGTTTCCTAAAATATTCACTCTCTCTCAAAGATAATTTGCCACTGTGAGTAAGATTGGAAGGTGGGAAGAAATGAGGGTTTCCTGGGATTCTGGTTGGAGGAGGTCTCTCTTCATTCGTGAATAACCCTTAGTTGTAGGATTTTTTTCTTCTCCTAAAAGTTTTTAGTTTTAGAGGACAAATGCATTTGGGTGTGGAGGTATTCTAGAGATGACATGTTCTCTGTTGCCTCTTCCTATCAAATCTATCTTGCTCCCCGTTCTCCTCCAGAGTCTCACTTAACTAGAGTGAACACAATTCTTCCCCTTATTTGGGATAGTTGGACTCCCTCTAAAATCTAGGCTTTCTCTTGGAAACTTCTGCATGATAGGTTCCCATATAAGAAAAACATTTTCAAGTGGAAGGTCATTATGAATATATGGGATATCTTGTGTATTTTTTGTGACCATTGGTTAGAATCATTTTCCACTTGTTTGTTACTTGTGATTTGGCGTCTAGTGTTTGATATGAGATATTTAAGTGGTTAGGGGTTCAAGTGACTTTACCTAGGAAGTTGTGGTGTCTTTTGAAATTCTTTCCACCTTTAGGAAGGAGGTATAAATCTAGGGGTGATTTTATTATGAATTGACATGCAATTGTTTGGTCCATTTGGTTAGTCAGAAATTATAATATATTTTTTTGTTCGTTAACAAATGTGAAAGAGGGGGATAATAATATCACTTATTTGACTTGGACTTGGTTCCATCACATGTCAATATTTAACTCTCCCTCTTTCTCTAACTGACTTCAGAACCTTATCCAACACCTCAAAATATAGCGGCTCAGACGATCTGACCTGCTCACTTTGGTGTTAGTCATTTTGGTGTTGCTGTGGAGCCTCTGATATGTTGATGGTGGGTCTGTTAGTTAAAGTTCTAGTTTGATATGCTGTTGAGTGTTGCTTTTGGTTCTTGCGCTATCGATTATGCTGTCATTGTCTAGTGTTTAGGTGTCTTTTATTTTTTCTTAGGATTTTGTCTTCTTTGTTGGTTAATTTCTTTAACACTTCTCATGTTATATATATATATATATATATATATATATATATATATATATATATATATATATATATATATATATATATATATATATATATATATATATATATATATATATATATATATAACCTTTAAAAGAATAAATAAATGACAAATAAGGTGACTAGAATTTAAAAGGAAGTTCATGTTACCATGTAAAAAGTATTTTGATATATTTTAAAATTGTAATTAAAATATTAAAAGAGATTAATTATTATGCACTTTCAATGTAAAAAGTTTTACACTGTCAATGCATCATAATCATTCATTTATATTACTTTTTAAATATTTAAAATAAAAGTTAAATCTTTCAAATAAATCAGTGGTTATGATTAACTGATAGTGTAAAAAATACTATCAGTATATATCAATTAAATTCATATTAAATTAATTAATTTAAATAAAGGTAAATATAAATCTAACTAAGATACATAATGAATTTTATACTAACACGCTTTAATATTTAAAGTGCTAAAGGGATGCCACTCACATATACAAGTAACTATCACACGAACAATTATAACAAAATTAACATATGATACTTTTTCTTTTTTTGTTAACAACAATAACAAATTTAAGACTTGAAAACTCTATTTTTGTTCTTATTTAAAGACTATTTCCTCCTATCACTATTACAAGAAAACATTTCCTCCTATTAAGAAAAAATATCTTAAATCTTGGTTATTATAAATAAATGTCATTAACTTTTAAACTAGTTAATATTTGTATTAACTAATATATTTTTAATTTAATTTAAAAGCATTTAATATTGTTAGTTGATTCATTAAAAATATAACTAAAAATATTATAATAAATTTTACTTTATTTGTTCGTGAAATCAAGAAAAATAATTATATTTAACTAATTTTCTTAATTAATATAAAAATAATTATTTTTACTTATAATTGTGATATAACTACTTTTGAAAACTAAATTGTTAGTCTATTTATTTATTTTGTTAAAGATGTAATTTAAAATTATTTATATTAAAAAAATTAATTACAGTTTTAATCTCCCTATTTTATCTGATTTACGAAATTGATTCTTATATTTTAAATTTAAATACTTTTAGTCTTTTTATTTTACATTTAAATAGTTCTCTCTCATACTTTTACAATTAAAATTAATAATATTTTTATTTTTTAAATAAAAAATTATTTAACATCGCAAATTATCATATATAAACATATTATTCAACTTATAGATAAAAATATAAATTATATAACAAATATTTCTTCAAATATTTTATAAAAATACGTGAAAAAAAAGACTAAAACTATTAAATTTAAAATAAAAAAATTAAAATTATTTAAATTTAAAATAGAAAGATTAATTTCGTAAATAAAAAAAATTGCAGAATAAAAAATGTAATTTAATCTAAAATTATGTACATCCCAAATTATAAATTAATTTACCATCTTTTCTATTCAATAATTATTATATTTTTTAATTTATGTAAAAAATATAAAACCTTGTAATTTGGAACTAAGGGAGTACTATATGCTTTTGTTAAAGTAAAATCTTTAACACAATTAAATTATCACTACTAATAATTTGGAAGAGGACTTTCAATTTTTAATAATGAAGTCACAAAGTTATAAACTTTGCCTTAAAAGAATATAGAACCAATCAAACCGTTTGGTAAAGTTAAACTAAAAAAATAACTAAATTAACTGTTTACCAACAATGAAGCAAATACTATAATTAAACTCACAACATTAATTAATTACAAAAGAACAAAATTAATTAATCTTGATTATCTATTAAGGTTAATTACGTAATTCCAAATACAAAAAGAAAGGGTATTTGTGACTTTTCACATCAGAATAAGATCCTAGCATTGTCGCAGGTCACTGTCGTTCAGATTTGTGATTGCTATTTTTCTCTCTCTCTCTCCTCTGTCTAAAAATTGTTCAACGTTCAAAGAAAAAGTTGAAGGAAAAACAAACCAAGTGAGTGAGAACTGAGAAAGACCCAGATAAGAAAAAAAAAGTTTTCAACTCTAGAATGTGAAAAAGTTTGAATCTTGAGATTCATTTTCTAAAGATAGTAACTGTAGCTCAACTGGGTCGTTTCGTTTTTTCTCCATTAAAGCTTCTTCAAGAAGAAAGATGCTATCTTGATAAAGAAAGAAACAGTGTTGAGGTGAAAGAGAGTGACTTGACTAGTGTGTGTGAAGTTGAAGGGAGACAACAACATCGTATCAGAAAAAAAAACATTTTTTTATAAATTTAGTTTAGTAATTTAGTATTCTGCTAAAAAGTAAAGTAACAAAAATTAGTAGAGAGAGAGAGAGGAGCAGATCAAGAAGAAGGAATGAAATTGGTTTCAACTGTGTTCTCTTTCCTATAGAGGTAAACATTGTCTCAACAACTTTGATTCTGTGTCTTTTTGTCATTGGGTTGTGTGTGCTTAGCTGTGTTTTTTGTGTGTGATTTTTGTTTTGGGTCAATGTTTGGTTTTTTGAATAAAATAAGGAAGTGTGAACGTGGTCTTGTTTTGTCTTAGAGCAAAGACTGGTTTCACGCTTACTGAGCATGATTATTGATTATAGAACTCTCTTCAATTTTTAATTCCTTAAAATACACAAATATTGGCTGTTGAGAGAATGGAGAAGGTGCTTCTTTGGAATTTGAGCTGTTTTTCCATCTTTTGAGACCCATGCTTGTCTCAATTTCCCTTGTTTTTAATTCTTATAATCTATTCTCTCTCTCTCTCTTAGTACTACTTGTCTTGTTTAAGAGAGAGAAACAATTTGCTTAATCATTCATCATGCTTGGTTTTGCTTTTTTGATTTGATTCTTGTTTGGTTTGTTTGAATCACACAAAACAATGCTGAAATGATGCTGTACTTGGTTTTTTGTTCTCTCAACTTTTTCTATCAACCATAGGATAAAAGTGTCTCAGATTTCGGAAGCTAGTTCTAGTTTGTTTGTTTCTATATATGATGAAGAACAAGACTTCGGAGAAATTAGTTTGAAGATGAGTCTTCGGTTGAAGATGCAGAATCATCATCGCCATCCTTTGGCTTTGTCGAGGTTACAAGAACAAACGGGGAACAAACGATACACGTTCATTCAAGCGCATAGAGGTTGGCTTTTGAGGTTTTTGTTGCTATGGATTCTTCTGATGGCGGTAATTAGTTATTGTATCTATAGCAATATGGATGTGGATTCTAAAGTTAGAAGGAAAGAGGTTTTGGGGAGTCTTTGTGATCAAAGGGCTAGAATGTTGCAGGATCAGTTCAGTGTTAGTGTTAACCATGTTCATGCTCTTGCCATTCTTGTTTCGACTTTTCATTATTACCGAAACCCTTCTGCTATAGACCAGGTTTGTGCTTGAAAGTTTTGTTTTTTATTCAACTCAATCTTTGCTGTGTTTTTGAGCTTTTTTTTTGTATTGTTTCTCTTTAGGAAACCTTTGCGGAATATACGGCTAGGACTGCGTTTGAAAGGCCGTTACTTAGTGGAGTAGCGTATGCGCAGAGAGTGGTTAATTCGGAAAGGGAGCGATTTGAGAAGCAACATGGAGTGGTTATAAAGACAATGGAAAGAGAGGCTTCGCAGGTTAGAGATGAGTATGCACCGGTCATATTTGCTCAAGAAACTGTCTCTTATCTCGAGTCTATTGATATGATGTCTGGCGAGGTAAGGAATGAAATTCAGGAACCGTTTCTATGTCTCGAGGTTTTTTTTTTTTTTTATACTGTAATTTCTCGGTTGCTCGATGCAGGAGGACCGAGAAAACATTATGAGAGCTCGAGCTACTGGGAAAGCCGTTCTGACTAGTCCTTTTAGGCTGTTGGGTTCTCATCATCTTGGTGTGGTTTTAACATTTCCTGTTTACAAATCGAAGCTTCCTCCAAATCCAACAACCGAAGAGCTCATTAAAGCGACGGCAGGGTATTATCCTTGTTTCACTTCTTTTTGTTTCAATAGAATGATGCGTTTAATGAACTTTTTCATTTGAAGCAGATATGTCGGAGGATCCTTTGATGTTGAGTCCCTTGTGGAGAATTTACTCGGTCAACTTGCTGGTCACCAAGCAATTTTGGTGAATGTATATGATATCACGAACTTTACTGACCCTCTTATCATGTACGGCAACCAATACGAAGAAGGTGATGTTTCTCTTGTTCATGAAAGTAAGCTTGATTTCGGAGATCCATACCGGAAACATCAAATGATATGTAGGTAGGTTCTTCTGGCTTTTTCTACATTACGATTTTATCGAACTTGTTTCGGCGTTTTGTCAGCAGAATAATGCTTATGATCATACTTTTGAACAGGTATCACCAGAAGGCACCGACAAATTGGGTAGCTCTTACCACTGCATTCCTATTCTTTGTCATTCTTTTGTTAGTCGGTTACATTTTATACGGTGCTGGCAATCATATTGTCAAAGTAGAGGACGATTTCCATGAAATGGAGGAATTGAAAGTTCGAGCTGAAGCAGCTGATGTTGCCAAGTCACAGGTACTTTTCGTGACATGTTCGAACTTCCGCGCAACAATAACTAAAACTGAATTTTTGTTTTGTTTTTGATGTCAGTTTCTAGCTACTGTCTCTCATGAAATTAGAACACCGATGAATGGCATTTTAGGTAACTTCAAGATTCTTTCTCTCTATGCCGAAAATGTAACATACGCGTTAGTACCTTTCACTTTCTCATCAATGATGTTATCGTTGAACTTCGTATTATTGTAGGAATGCTTGGTCTGCTTCTACGCACGGAATTGAATTCTACCCAACGGGATTATGCTCAGACAGCTCAAGCATGTGGGAAGGCACTGATAGCATTAATAAATGAAGTACTTGACCGAGCTAAAATCGAAGCTGGAAAGTTAGAGCTAGAAGCGGTTCCATTTGACCTTCGTTCCATACTCGACGATGTCCTTTCTCTCTTTTCCGAGAAGTCTAGACACAAAGGTTTAGAGGTACGTATGCCTAACCGAGCGATGATCTAACTTAGTTTACTTTCTTTTTCGATGATCTAACTTAATTTTCCTTTGTTTCGTTTCTTCTTTTGTAGCTGGCAGTGTTTGTTTCTGATAAAGTTCCGGATATTGTTATGGGGGATCCTGGGAGATTCCGACAAATAGTAACGAATCTTGTCGGAAATTCTGTTAAAGTAAGCAGAATTTTTGATTTATTTGCATTACTATTATGCATGTTGTGTTGATCGCGTTTTTGATTAACTTTGATACATTGCAGTTCACCGAGCGAGGACATATATTCGTTAAAGTCCATTTAGCTGAAAATAGAAAGTCCGCAATGAATGGAAAATTCGAGACTTTTCGAAACGGAGGATCTGAAGAAGTTATGCATATATCCGGTGGCTATAATCTCAAAACCTTGAGTGGATGTGAAGCGGCTGATGAGCGCAACAACTGGGATAATTTTAAGCATCTAATTGCCGATGAAGAGTTTTTCTGCGACACATCGACTAAAAAAGTGGCCACTAACGAATCTTATGAGCAAGTAACTTTGATGGTCTGTGTCGAGGACACTGGAGTTGGAATCCCATTCTCGGCACAAGATAGGATTTTCATGCCATTTGTGCAGGCGGATAGCTCAACTTCTAGAAACTACGGTGGTACCGGCATCGGCTTGAGTATCAGTAAATGCCTGGTTGAACTTATGGGCGGTGAAATAAACTTTATAAGCCGGCCGCAGGTTGGAAGCACTTTTTCATTTACCGCGGATTTTAAAATATTTAAGAAGAATTTAATACCCAACGTGAAGAAGGTTAATTATGAAGATCTACCTTCGAGTTTCGGAGGACTTAAAGCCATTGTGGTTGATGGAAAGCCTGTCAGAGCTGCCGTAACTCGATATCATTTGAAGAGACTTGGGATACAAGCTAAAGTCGCAAATGCCATCAATAAAGCTGTTTCTTTATGCGGGAAAAACGGTTCTTTGACTACAGGGTAAGTTTTCAATTTCGAGTAAATTTTCATATTTATCCGTTGTTTTACGCCTATGAACCACAATACTCGAGTTCATTCAGGAGTTAAACTATTCGGTTGTTGCAGATTATTCCAGCCTGATATTATTTTTGTCGAGAAAGATTCATGGGTTTGTGGAGAGGATGTGCGGCAACTAGATTGGAAGCAAAACGGACACATATTTAAGATGCCTCAAATGATCCTTCTTGCGACGAATATCAGCAACGACGAATTCGACAGAGTGAAATCCGCAGGTTTCAGTGACACGGTGATCATGAAGCCGCTGAGAGCGAGTATGGTGGGAGCTTGTCTTCAGCAAGTTTTGGGGACAGGCAAGAAGAGACAGCTAGGAAAAGAAATGCCTAACGGTTCAACTTCCGTTCGAAGCCTTCTTTTCGGAAAGAAAATTTTGGTGGTTGATGACAATGGAGTGAACCGTAGAGTAGCTGCGGGCGCGCTGAAAAATTTCGGAGCCGACGTGAAGTGCGCAGATAGCGGCAAAGCTGCTCTTGAAATGCTTCAATTCCCGCACGATTTTGACGCTTGCTTCATGGATATTCAAATGCCCGAAATGGACGGGTAGGGTCTTTCATTCGCCATAAACTAACTCCTTTGTAACTTATTTTTGTGGAATCATCACCAAAATATTATTTTGCAGATTTGAAGCGACTCGACGAATTCGGGGGATGGAGGGGAACGAGAAGACGAACGGTGAGTTCCACTTACCGATATTGGCGATGACGGCGGATGTAATCCATGCAACATATGAAGAGTGTTTGAAATGTGGAATGGATGGATATGTGTCAAAACCATTTGAAGAAGAGAATCTTTATCAAGCAGTTGCAAAGTTTTTCAAAACAAAAGCTACTAGTACCACAATAGATTCATAACAAAAAATGCAACTTAATTTAGCATGTTATTATTGTGTATAAATTGTATTCTCCCAAGGGAAAAGGGATGTGGAAAATTATGTAAATTCAATATTTTTCATATGCATCTCCATAGTACTTCCCTATAAAAACTTGCTTAGTGAAACATGTTGAAAATTATGATTCTGTAGGGACAAGTTGGTGATGGAAAAGGCACATGGTTATGGTTAGATATTGGTTTGGTTTCAATCAAATCCAACACCAACTTTGTTGTTTGTTTTGTGCCACTTCAACTGAAAAGAAAATGGACCCCTCTTGCTTCTTTTTATGGATACAAATGTGTCCTCTTCTTCTTCATATACATATATGCATACCACTAATTTGTATCTAGTTGCTTATGTGTGAGCAAGATATGAAAGATGCATTAGCATCATTAGTATTTCTAACAAACAATCTCTAGTGAAACTTGTCAACCTTTGGTAGTTGTTAAACAATATACATGTGTTTGTTTAGTTAACATTTGATTGGCACATGCATAAGCATTATAAATGTTTTTGGTCATTGTATGAGATTTATTTTAAAAATACACATTTAAGAAACGAAGGGAAGAATTTAGAATCCTTGAGTAAATTAAAAGAATAGTATATTTTGTCCACAAAAAGTAAAAGAGTACGTATGTAATTATTTAAAGGCGACTCTTGTCTTAGCTGTATCTAAAGTAGATGCAGGTGTTTTCTCCTATTTCAATTTTGTTATGACATGACTAGCATTAGGCCCTCATGTTTCCACAATGGTCATGGATACATTGTATGACTTCATTTTAAGATTTGAAAGATTCTTTTCATCATACAAGAATCAAAATATACTGTCCATTTATATATTCTTTCTCTCTTTAATTTAAGGTTATAAGATATTAAAAAATCGGTAGAGATCGAATTCGACCAAGTTCCGGTATGGTGAAGTTGCATTTCGATATGCGACATATCGCATTGAAGTTAACACTACAACACTTTGGGATAGCAAAACAGAAATAGTTCCGTCTATTAAGAATGCTTGTTCTACCTATATCTTTTATGGGATGATTCAAGGTTTTAGATTCGCATTTTCTAATGTGTCTGTTCTATCCTTTTTTGCAATTTTTTGCGGGCGTGAGTATTAACATAATTTTTTTGTATTTTAAAATTTAAAATACATCGTGCTTGTGGACCCCTTTTGTCCTCATTTAAAAGTCAAGATTTTAGGCACGCAACCTCAACTATACACATTTTGTCCTGCCTCATTTTTTTTGGCTTTTGCGGGACGATCCTAAACAACTCTTTGCCACCCTACCAACGTCTTAGTCAGTTAATGAATGAGAAGGTAATTTGAGTGTCTGAACGAGAGAATATCTGAAATGATGGGTGTTAAACTATATGTAGTGTGGACGGTTAAAATGTCTACATTAGATACGTCGCTGCATGCGGTTTATCGTCCGATCAAATCTATCAATGGGATATGCACTAGAGGGCAGAATCACATGTCCTCGACTAGGGTGAGGTCCCACCTATTCTGCATGTCTTTTCGTGTGATGAATGTTATTTTTCATCGTGGGTCAAATGTACGGTCCAGAACAATCATCCCCAAGTCTTTGGTCTTACTCTTAGAGTGAAGGCTTGTCACGCATGCCTTCAGTCTGACTTCTGGTGGAAGAGCCTTGATGGGACATCAATAACATTGGGAACATTTGCATTAAATATCTTCTTTTGATTAGTGAACTTTCGCAAGGGAGTCTCAACGTGTGACCCTATGTTTGATAGCAATGATGTCTTTCTATACTAGGGTATTTGAGTATTCTAAACAGATTAAGGCAAGATCTGGACCATCGATGGTATGCGCTTCCTAACTTCTACAATTGTGGATCGTACGACCATATTCGTTGGAGGATATATGAGCATTTTTGAAGTTAATCATTTCTTCTAATGGAGCACACAATGTACGAGTAGTTGATTTCATCTTCTTTAAGGTAACACTTCAAAAACCTTTGTTTCTTTTATATTTTTATGTGTTGCTAGAGTTTATGGAGAAGAGAGTTATGGAAGGTATTAAAAGAAAAAATCACCATCGATAGTGGAATGTCGGGTCGAGATATATATTCTAAAAAGAGGTTTAGGACTTTGATCTTTCCTGTCTTGTGTTATGGAAAAATCCTTCGTCATAGATGACTTTCGACAGGAATGTGAAGTTTAAATTTACATTGATCATGCACTTTTACTTATGATTATTTCTTTTTATATGTTGATAGCCCTCTTTATAATGGACAACTCTTGTCCTAGAGCCTAGAACAAGCCACGACAACTCGGTCGCATAGATGGATCAAGATACATTGGATATTGTTTCTGCCTTCACCCTCAAGAGTGGTCTGAATCATGCCTTCATCGAGGTGGGGATAAAAGTTACGCATCAAGTATGATGGGTGTGTCATTCCAATTCACTAATGCATGTTTTCTTTTATTGGTTTTTCCTCCCTTTTAGTGACTTCGAAATGGATGTTCTAAATCATCTAGAATTGATCCTTCACACTGCAACCAGTGAGTTAGGCTTACCCAAAAGTCTTCTCGTACTGGTGCGAGAACAAGAGAAGTGTGGTGACCTTAATCTCTATTTTCATCTCTTTAAACCCAATGTATTTTCATTGACTCGACATGGGATCAAGGTATGAATTCCCTCAGACATAGCAACAATATGTTAGAGGTATATTCCGATAGTGTGAACAACTTCAAGGACCAATGTTATCTTACTACCCCCTTACCAAAGTGGTTCATGCTAACATATGTGACCATTTTTCCGATGCTTGGTCGATTTTCCAAGTTCTGGGGTCAGAGCCATTCTTGGTAAACATCGGATCTTACAATCTGAACGACTTGTCCCAAGAAGAGACCTACCTGAAGAGGAAATTGACACTCTTCTTCGAGGGCTAGAATATCACTGACAACGTTGCTCCTTCTGAGGTGACATCAAAGAAACAAAAGAAATGGTTCATAGAAACGTGTTTTCTAGTATAAATCATTACTAAAGAAGAGATGCAAGTAATGTTTGGTGAGTGATGTAGAAAATTTCTTCTTCTTTGGCATCATTTCCTCAACTTGCTCATTTTCTGGTTTGTAGATAATGCTACCAAACGATACTACAAATCAAGAGTACTCTTAGGATTGTCCCTTCACTTTTATGGATCCTTAATATGTTGAACACTAGAAGAGTTCCAATTACGGGGTCCTCCGTTGGTCCATCCAAACTCAACCTCTCTATCCTGGTTCAAACACAGGTCGAGGGTTCTTTTGGCCAGCTCACGGAGGAAAGTGTTCATTATTTTATTATCTTCTTCTACACTTCTGGCCTGCCATGGCCCTTGAACGATCTAGGAGTTCCATTATTTTATTCTTACTTGTCGAGAAAGGCCAAGGTTATTCACCAAGAGAATATGACTATCTTAGCATGTGGCGTCTATGGAAGACAGTTTCTCTGTTCTACATGTTTCTTTTTGAAAACTCCTTGCATCATGTGGAATTTTTTCATCCCACGAGAACATAATTGTCCTAGCGGATGGGAAGCCAGTCATCATCCATGTGACTTCCGCTTTCAGATTTTGATTTCTCTGGTAGCATGCTTGTGGCATTTGTGACATTACCTTTGGATCATGCATATCCTTTGTCATCACAAGAAAGAAAATTTCTGAGAAATTATTTATTCTCATTGAAAAAGACATTACATTGTAATTCCAAGCATGTTTTATGTATATAGTAAAAAGAAACTCAACCGAGTGAGTATGTCGATGGGTGACCGTCTTGGCTGACTCTCTGACCGAATAAGGGTTATTGTTCTCGGCTTCTTTAAAATCAATGTTTGAACATTCTTGTCAAATTTTCTCCATTTATGTGTTCAAGGTGAGTGTGCTGAGAACTTGGCTCGAGGCACTCGGTCTCTTTCATCTCGATAATGGTTGGAGTCTCTCTCAGTTGTTGGATTGTGTATGATGTTCCTTGTTCACCGGTCCTTCTCTCATTCTTTAAAGGTGAACTCTTCCTCATTGTTAATATAGATATGGGTCTTATCCAACATGTCATTTAGACTACGGGATCCCTTTAGTCCCATCTTTTCACGAAACATGTAGTCTGACCTCAACCCCTTGAATATCCAACATTTCTAACTGTCTTTGTTCTTCTAACTTCTACAGCTATATTTGTGAATTGGTCAATGTACTCTTGTATGATTTCTTTCTTTTTATGTTAGATCCCGCTGAGAACAACTATAGTTGTGGATTCCCGTTTTCGCTTCGTGTATTGGGAGGTGAACGAGTTCAACAAATCGTTTGCCCATTATGTGCCTAAACAGACTTGCCATTGTTGAAGATTTTGGATCATTTCATATATATAAACTATAGGTTGTGACGAAGGCTTCTTTGATGTCTGGCCTTTGGGGTTGTAGAAAAGATTGAAAGATCTTGGAAGGTTCAATGTCCAGCCGTTGGAGGCTTCTTTGATGTCTGGCCTTTGGGGTTGTAGAAAAGATTGAAAGATCTTGGAAGGTTCAATGTCCAGCCGTTGGAGGTGATAGACTTTGTAGTGTTGGAACTGTATGAGAAGTGAATAAAACTCGAACATCTTCAATCCATGGAAGAAGAGTAATCTCCCTCAATGGATCATAAGTGATTGTTGCAACAATAGTTGCAATGTTGGCATTGCGTGTTAGTAGGAAAGGAATTGGATCGCCGGTTTGTACGGGGAAGAGATTCAGCAATTTGGAGGAGGAAACACCAGTGATCTAAAAGAGAAAATTTCAACGATGAAGAGATGGTGGTACTTCATAGAGATTCGCAAGATTATAAGTGAATTCATGAATTCTCATAGATGGCATCACTATTTTAAACTAGAACTAGAAATTAGAGATTGAATGGAATGGAGTTCCAATGGGATGGAGGGAGCTTTCGATAAGTAAGATAAGATGATGGTACTCAAACCTGTATTCAATTTCAAATAATTTATCTAACCACAAGTTTATTTTCTAAAGATCCTTTTAATAAAGAAATAAGTTTAATTTATAAAGATAAATATAAAGACGAGTCTAACGCTACAATTTAGTTTTCAACTGTCTACTTCAAAAGTGAAAATATAAGGATTTTAATGAGTAAGAAAAGTATAAATCTAACCAAGTTCCATCGGTGATAGAACATCTCAACAAATCAGAGTTGTCCGAAAGTTTAAATTCACTTGAGAAATACGTGAATGCGAACTGTAAATTGTAAGCATGAAAGAGTTGCTTGACATTTTAAATGAAAATCCTTAACAGAACTACTACTCTACAGTCTACTACAGAAACCTTGACCATATTTAGTGACCATTAGTTGGATAGAAAAAAAAATACATTAAACACTGCAGATCAGCTCCAAGCTGCTTCTATGCCCCACTTTGAATAACATAGGATTAGAATCAATTCACAGATAAAACCACATAGTGAAGCAAATACCACACTAAAATCCATTAAGGAAAAAGAAATTTGCGCCCAGAATTTGACTTTAAGTGGGCAATAGATCAAGTAGTAGTGACTTGAACAGTTCATTCATGTAGCTACCCTTTCAGGAGAACCAATTTTCTAAGCTCATTGACAAATATTTGAACCAAACTTATGAGGTGTACTCAAATGGTTGAGGAGGTTGAGGTTCCTCATCCACAGCCATTGCTGATGAAGAACTCTGCAATCCTGTTCCTGATGCACCAGCAGTTGATGTGGTAGATGCAGGTGTATCAGTGATGGCGAGGACTTCAGGCTCAGTAGGACGCAAGTCTTTAAGAAGTACAAATCCCGAAGGTGCCAACTTAACTGGAACATATCTGCTGTCCTGCAAAAATTTAACAAACTTCTCCTGAGCAGGAACCACTCTCGCTGGATTTGTTAGAATCTCAAAAGAAGGCTCGGGCTCTGATTTCTTCTCCGCTGGGCTATCAACCTTTAAAACAATAAAGTTTATATATGTTAAAAAGTTGCACATAGAAATCAATTACTTTTAACAGAAAACATACAAGTGATGGATCTAACAAGCTGATAAACCAAATATGCATCACCTGCATTGCTTCTCCATCCTTCTCACTTGAAGACTTCCCTTTTCCAGCACTTGAAGCTGATGTAGAGTCAGGACCAGATGCAACTTCAGCACTAGCCTTCTGTTCTTCAGCTTTCTTACTAGCCCTAGCTTTGGCTTTAGCTGATGTCGACAAAACAGCTGTTGGAAGTTTAACAGTTGACGTAGTGGTGGGAACAGTAGTAGGCTTAGGGTATTCAAAAAGTGAAGGCTTTGCATGTGACAAGAACTCAAACTTTGGAGATTTCAGATCATAGTTGAGGCCGATAAGAGCCGTTGGTGAAAAAGCCAAGCTAATGAAATAGATAAGAGGGTACCAATACCAAAACTGGCTGAAAACTGCAAGACCAACCACTGCAGTAATTTTATCATGCTTTGTCTTAGAAAGTAGTCTTATGGTCACATTTCTACCGCCAGCATCAAGTATTCCAGAGGCCAAAATTGCCCCCATCTTGCTCATGGTATCCTCATGCTTGTCCAGTATAATTTTCTCCAATTGTCGCCTAGAAGAATACAAGCCATGTCAGAAATCAACAAATTTATTGCTTTGATATCAATATAATCAACTTTCCTTACCTGAAAGTTCCAACACGTGAATCACTAGCTTCACTAATCTGAACCATGACCATTGCCATTGCTATGAGGGCCCCCTGACGAACAAAATCAACGACATCCGATGTCAAAGGCTCCAGCAAAGATATGGCTTCACTGAGACCTGTACCCGCACAGGAAATACCCACAGCAAGAGCCGCTCCATAACGAACATGTGGATTGTAGGATTCGGATAGGAGAGAAACAATTCGCGGAGTCTGCAGTGTACGAAAGTAACATTACAAATGTCAACGAAAAGAAACTACAGCCACAGAAAAGCAACTTAGGACAAGGGGAAATAAAAAAGATGACAACAGAACTAACCTGCTCTGGATCCGAGTATAAAACAAATCCTAATGCTAGGACCGCAGTCCTCCTAACATCATCACTCACATCAGACACAGCAAAGTGCAGTAATTGCCTAATGGCCTTATTGTTTGCTGTTCCACTATAGGCCAAAGCCAGTGCATACATGCCACCATAACGTAAAATTGGATCCTGATCCCGAGTCATCTGCTCAATTAAAGTATCAGCTTCTTCTTCTCTTCCGTAAACCGTAAGGGCAATTCCCAGCGCTAACCCTCTGAAATATTTAAAAACCGTAAATAATCAGAGGAAAAGAAGCGGTGGTTTAACAGCTTGCCGAGTGAAACACCCTTACCTTATAATCTTTTCATGTTGTGTCTCATGTGCATAAGTGAGCATTTCATTTGCCTTATCACTGCCTGTTCCAACCATGAGTAAGCCCATACTGATTCCAGCAGCTTCGCCAGCAACAGCACTATCAGTGTAGAGAACATTTTTTATTTCTTCATAAATATCCTCGTCAGCAGTTCCTAGGGATGCCAATCCAAGACCCAAACATGCACCATGTTGAATGACCTGGCCATGAACAACACATTAGATATAGCAATAATCTTTTTTTTAACAGAAGATGATCAATATTTATGGGCACCTCAACGGTAGTACTGCGCAAGCTATCGCGAAGGAATTGTTTGATGCCCTCTCCATGGTTGGCGTGAATCAGACCAAGGGCATAGAGAGCACCACCTTCTGAGTATGGACTACCACCACCACCTGTACCACCCTGAGGCAAGTACGGTGCCATCAGTGATCTTCCCTGCTGCAAATGACCTCTATGGATAACACCAAGTCCAGCTGTTGCACTAAATTTAGCCCAGTTTGTAGCTCTGCTCAACCAATCCTAAAATTTCAAGGGACAAAAATCTTAAGAATGGGAAATTACAGGGAAAGAGGTAGAAACAAAAATTAAGCGGTAATAACTGACCAAATTTTCTCGCAGGAAAGTATCCACAGTTGTTCCAGCATGCATTATTGCATTGGCGTAGATTGTAGCACTGTGGCAGACACTATTTCTCATCTCGACAGACTGCTTTATAGTCTTCAGAATAAGGAGGTCAGATCTGAATGCAGATTACATCCAAGCAGTATAAGAACTAACATACTACCAAGTAACAACGAAGAAACGGTGATCTAAAAAATATTATTTAAGAAAATGGTCTCACTTGTTATGACTGTAAAGGAACTGCAGAGTCAGCTGTATTGAAGTTTCCCCAGACAAAATTCCCTTTATTTTGCTTAACCTCTCAGCATACAACTTCTCACTTGGATCCTCAGGCACACTGACAGCAGAAGACGATTCACCATCAACCATTGGAACATCATCTGCTCCATTCACACCAGCATTCTGAGTAGAATCTGCATCACTGGGCTTTGGCTCTACAGGTTCTGAAGGTTGAGACTTTGGCAATGCAAGGCGATCTCTAACATTTAGAAGAAAAGCTTGATGCTCGTTCTCTACCAAATCAAAAGCTATTTGAAATGCCAAAAGAGAATCGTCTTTATATTCAGAACGTAGAAGTTTTTCCAAAATGCTCGCAACACCCTCCGGCACATCCAAGAACATAAGACACTGACAAATGCTCAGATAATCTGGTGAAGGAAGCTTTTGAAATACTTTAACAAGGAGACGGAGAACCTAGATAAAAAGAACATGGAATAATATCAACTTTTGTCAGACACAATTGATAAAAAGTCTCTTCACATTTTGCAAGTTTCTAGATATGCCACATATCAAGTAGCCAGAGAACAAACTTTATTCATTTAATATGTTTAATTCCAATTTTATATAGCATTCATCATATCTTCCACCTTCTTATCGGGATAAATCTGTCTGGCAGTGCAAACAGTTATCTAATTTGAGAACAGTTGATAAAGATTTAAGAATCCTATTAAGTATCAACGCCCATAGAGATGTTTATCTAAAACAGTTTCAGTTGAATATAATCTAATAGCTAAAAGATCAGAGGTGGAGCTAGCATAAAATCTGCCAGGGGTTAGCTCTAAACAAAAAATAAGATATACTCTTAAAATTAATATATTAAAATTAACTAATTAATAAGCAAAAAAATGAAAACAATCTTTACCTATATAAAATATAAATTAAAGCACCACAAAGGAAATAAAAACTAACAGTAACTGCTTAAAAAGAATGAGTTCAACAACACTTCAAATAGTTAAATTCATCCATAATTGATGTCTTAATAAATGAACTAGTAATATCCATTTCAGTGTGAAAAAAAATATTTGCAAGAAATGCATCGTCTGTTTTGTTTTAGAGCGTTGTCTTAATATTTTTATTGTTGGCAAAACTCTCATTGTAGTTACTGAAGATGCTGGAAGTGACAAAGCAAGACAAATAAATTTATCAATCAAATAATAATTTTTCAACCTTCCTTCCTAATTCTACTACTTTTTGAAAATTGTTTGGGGTAGCTAAATATATATTATTAGAGTATGTAAATATAAAAACATTCTAACTAATTGAAAAATGATAATAAATGGGGTAGCGAAGGCTAAGCCCATGGTAGTTCAAAGCTCCGCCACTGTATAAGAAATGCCACTTACCTCTTGTCTGTATTCTCTAAGGCTCACAAAGGAATGAGAGACATGAATGCAGTATGATAGAGTTCCTTGAACATTGTCACTCTTCGTAATTGCTTCCTCAAGTTTATCTAATCTCCTGCATTCAATGGCAGTTCCCATAGCTTGTTGGTATTTTCCGTCCACTATACACCTGAATTAAGGAAAAGCAACAAAAATCAACGGAACTCAAATTCTGAAGGCACGCTTGAATACAATAAAAAAAAAGATACGAATAGTTAGAGTTATACATACTTATCCAACAATCTCTCCACAATTGCTTCAAGCCTTGGGTCCACTTTGATAGATTCATCACTTGACTCCGCTGCCTTAGACTTGAGACTAGCGTATTCATCTATAGCTTTAGCTGAAAACATAAGAAGATTTTACATTTATAGAATGTCAAATGCAATGTGTCATGATTTTAAATTTTATAAATGTAGCACAAAATTAAGTTATAATAGTGACATTAATTTTAATTTCATTATATCAAATCGAAACGAATAAAACCACTAACAAGTAACACGACCAAGGGGAACCCATATTACCAATGTAACCCGTTTTCATATACAAAATGATATTCTAGAAAGATCTGTATATGGCTTTAAATTAAATAGAATATAACCAAATACCAATCCTCACCTAGAAGAGTGTGGACATAGTCAGAATCCTCTGAAACATCAAACAGAGGACCAGCTCCAAGGGCATATGATAATGAGTCATTCAGCTCCCCCAGGTAATAAAAGACCTAAGATTAATGAGATGATCGAAATCAGATACTAAAACACAAACACTGAGACCAACTCCAGGTTCAGAGGACAATAATTTATGGATATGAAAAATCTTATGGCTTTTAGTGGTTGGTTTAGAAGCCGGGTACAGTACAAAAGGATGTAAATCCAATACTTATTTCTTATATCTCAAATATCATGGAAAAGACACATCTGCCTCGCACAAATTTAAATAGAAGATGATTGTTCAAATAATTAGCAGAATAACAATACCTTTGATACAAGCAGTGCAGCGAGTTGCCTTTGGTGCTGATCAAACTCCTCATCTTCATACAAACTCTCTCTGTTTAACACATACATACAAAATACACATGTTTAATCTTCAACATTCCCATTCCAACACTTCACACTAAAAAACTAATTCAACCAGAAACATAAGAGAGAATTATGGCATTAACATGAACACGCCGGAAAAAAAAAATCACATTATGGCATAAACCCCCTTGATTTAGAATACATACTTTCAGGACTAGGAATTTCTGCTATTAAAGCTACCGGATTAAAATTGACTCCTACAAATATAATTTAACTACTAAAACGTAATTGAAATCAAACCTATTGCTATAATTGAAGTTATTTTTCTTCATTATTTCCCAAAAAAAAAAAGAAAAAATAGTGAAGCAATTGAAAAAACCCAACTAGTTTACATCTAAAAAAAGGCATAATGATTCAAAGAATACAAATTGAGAATGATAAATAGAAAAATCGATAAACAAAAGGAGAAGGAATACATGAGGGGAACACTGGTGGAGATCTCAGGCCAGAAGCTGTCAACCAAATTGTTGAGGTTAGAGAGAGCGTGAAGCTTGAGCGAGAGATGAGACTCGTTGAGCATCGCCAACATACCACCGGCAGAGCTCACCAACGTCGTCGCCATGATTGGGAACAATTGGAATAGTTAGGGTTAGGGCTAGGGTTTGGGATTATTGGAATTGCGATCTGAGAAAATGGAAGGAAGAAGAAATTGAGAAAGGGTTTGTTGTGAGTTTTAATAGTGTGTGTGCTACTTTTCTAAGCTTTGTATATTAGCATCTTCATTTTTCTTTTTCAACACGATATGTATATAATTTATTTATTTTTTGAAGAAAAATATTTCCATATAATATATAAAACCTTTTTTATATATTTAATTATTTTAAGGTAATATAAATTTTAAAAAAGTTTTGTCAAATGAAAACCAAGATTTCTTTTAATTTTATACATATTTATTAATTTATTGAATATTTTATTTAATTTTACAAGAGACATTATAATTTGTTTGAATTGATAAAATACAATAAAATGATATGATAAGGGATAAAATATAATTGAATTTCAATGTTTGAAATGATTAAAATTGATGGGGTGTATCTTTTAACATAGTTAAATTTTGTTTATTGGATTGTTTACATTAGTTAAATTTCACATCTTGTAAGTAAATATATCTTTTATCTCATATTTAAATTTTGTATGATATAAAATTTATAAACTTTTATTAATTCTTTATAATGCATAAGAATTTTTCTTCTTAATTTAATTAGAGTTTACCTTACATGAGGTTTTACTTGGAAATTGGTACTACGATAATATAAGATCATTTATAAATGAATGTGTTGTATTTGCTGACAGCGATCTAATTTTAGATAAGCATTATTTTTGATGTTGTAATTTGATTTAAAGTTGTGATTATGAAATCTTATAATTTTACAAAAAAAATCTATCTATTTAGATAGTTATACGGGAAAATAAAGTAATACTTTTCCTTTTGTGTTTATATGATGTCCATCAATTCTTTTTTATTTGAAATCTTTCGGAACAGGGATCCTAACACAAAATAAACATTACTTTTTTAGACTTCGTAGGGTTGGAGAAAAGATTAAAATGTCCTAAGTTATTGAGATATTTTTAGATATTACATAGAGTTATCCATATCTTATGTAATCGCCTCTTATTAAGGGTGTTCATGAGTGCGGGTCGATCCACGAACCCGCTGACCCAAATCAAATCAATTCATAAATTATTCAAACGCATTCATTTAATAGTATACCCAACTCAATCTATAATAATTCGTATAGTTTTGATTCCGGTATCGGGTTTGAGTTTTGCAACCCGCAGATTTGTTGATTCAACTCATTGATATGACTTTAATAATTTCTTATTATTTTTATTATTATTTTAAATAAAAAATATAAAATTAATATCTCACTAGAAACCATAATTTTTCCAAAAAACAATTATTCTTCATCAATAATACTAATAGACCAATGAGTTTATGTAATTCTAAGATTAAATGTTGTTTCTTATTTTCTTTTATATCATTTCCAATTTATATATTTTATAGAAATAACGTGTCTTGTTGAATTTTATACTTTTATCAAGTGTTATGTCATGTTGGTGAATTTTATTAGATATTATATGATGTGTTTCATCGAATTTGAGCGTTATAAATGAGTATGATTGTATTGAGTTGTGTTACATTTTTTAAAAACTAACAAAAAAGATCATAAAAAATATATTTTTTATTTGAAACACAACCCGCGAACTCAACCCATAAATGAACAGGTCGGTTCGGGGGTTGGACGACGAACCCAACCCATTGAAGTTTGAATGGATTGGGTAACGGGTTAGGTGAAATCCGGTCTAATCCAACTCGTGTACACCCCTACCTACTAATCGATCACAATCATCATCGTTGATTGTAACCGTCCACCCCCACAAGTCGCTGTCTTTCAATTCTAGTATCAAGTATCTTTTAGTTGTCCTTTCCTTTCTTCGTGTGTCCTTTTCATTATCTATTAGTTTTTTTTTTCTTCGTTATTTTAATTATTTGCATTAGTTAAATTTTATTGTTTGTCAATAACTCTATTTTTTATCTCATATTTTAACATTTGTATCTTGTGGAATGATATTTTTATCTCATCTTTTAACATTTGTATCTTCTATTTGAAGCAGAAACTCAAAGCTCGCTCATATATTGCAAAGCTCTTTTATTGTAGTTTCATTTCAAAATTATAAAATTACGATCCTTTGCAAGTTTTTCTCGTGGCTTGAAATACAATGTTGCAACTTATGCTTTATAGCTAACAATATTTGGCTTGCGACTGAATTGCGGGATATTGTAAAATATTAATGTTTGTCTAAGTTAGTCCAAGCTCAATGGACTTACTAGAGACATTATTTTCGCTGGATTTTGAAACGCATATATGTGGATATATATAGTGGTCTAGCTTAGAATAAGGAGACCTCGATGATCTATTTAAGTACATGCAAATGGTAAGCTAAAATATAATTGTGATCTCAAAAAGAATAACCACATTCTTTCCAATACATAAACTCATAAATATTTGTCATATTAAAAGGCAGAAAAGCTCAAACATGAACTGAAATAACCAAAACAAAACTAAACTAAAATAACTAATGAACTACCTTAAATTTGATTACATTGATTTCTACATTTGTCGAGAAGTTATTTTATTTTACAATTGAGACCATTGCTTACTGTAGGACCGCGAGCATGTCACTTCTTTAAAGTTGTGGAGCAATATGCTCACTTGGGATTGCATACAATATGTTTGACTTGGCGGAAGTTAAAGAGAGATGAATATGGATATTGGTAACTGATATTTAAATAAGTTTGTAGCATTTTGCTTGATAGGAGGTAAAGGAAATAATTTTACTAATTCTCTATAATGTATAAGAACTTGTATTCTTAGTCTAATTTAAAGTTATTAGTAGATGAGGTATGTCAAATAGTAAAACATTACTTAGAAATTATTGTTACAATAATAGACGATCATTTTTATAGGTGAATATGTTGTATTCACTAATAACAATCTACTTTTAGATAGTCTTTGCATATGTTGTTGTAATCTAATTTAAGGTAACAATTATGAAATACTATTTTTTTTTTGAAATTCAATCTACTTTAGATAGTTAGACGAATAAATGGAAAAAAATAAAGCATTATTTTCTCTTGTATGTTTATGTGAGAACCATCATTTCTTTTTTATTTGAAAACTTTTGAATATGGAGTTCCTAACACAATAGAAACACTACTTTTTTAGACTCCGGTAGATTTGAGAAAATATCAAAATGCCCTTAGTTATTAAGATATTTTTTGATATTCCTTATAGTCATCCCTCTCTTATATACTCACCCTCGAATTGTTCACACTCATCATCTTTGACTGTGACCGCCACCCTCATAAGATGTTGTCTTTCAATTCTAGTATCCAATATCTTTCAATTGTACTTTCCTCTCTCTTTATGTTTCATTTTCTCCATCTGCTAGTTTTTTTTATTTAATTGTTTGAATTGTTTGCATTAGTTACATTTCATTGTTTGCAAGTAACTGTATCTTTTATCTCGTAATTTAACATTTGTATCTTGTAGAATATCTTGAAGGTGAGAAAAACAAGAAAGGGGGGGTTTGAATTGTTTTGAAAAATAAGCGCTTTTTGAAAATGAAAATCACACAAGGATTTTATACTGGTTCGCTTATAACACAAAGCTACTCCAGTCCACCCGGCCAAGGTGATTTCGCCTTCAACAAGGACTTAATCCACTAATCTTGAAAGATTGATTACAAACAACGTCTAAGAGAAAGATCTCTTAGTCCTCTCAAGTATACAGACTGCACAGAGTCACTTGAGGAAATACAACAAAGATGAAAACTTATGTAATCTAGAGTGCTTCTATGATAAGCAAATATTACAACAGTAAGAACAAAAAGTGTTTCACGTTTCAAGCAAAAGCTTTGTGAAGATTGAGAGAATAAAACGTTTTTATGTGTGTTGATGTTTCAGTATCTTCTTGTTGTGTTGTTGTGCTTGTTGTGGTACACCCAATGTTGATTTGCAGTCCTTTATATATAGGAGTGAAGTAATCGTTGAAACTGATGGTCAATGCTTTGAATTAATGCCATAACTTATATAGCTTCTTGCCAAAAAGACTTTCTCTCCTTGAATGACTACTTTCCAAATATAGTTCCTTTTCATTTGAATTTGGAGTTTAACGTCTCTTTCTGTATTAGGAAATCTATTTCCAAAACTTTATTTGAAGTTAACGTTACTCTTCCTTATTTGGCAATTCCATAATCAGAGTCTTCGTGTTTCTGGAAATCTTGGAATCTTACTATATAACTTCTGATGTTGATCTTTTTTTAGTTCTGATGGTTTCTTCAGATAGCGCTGAGAACTTCTGGAGTTTGACATACCGTTGTGCAGAGTCGGAACTTCTAGAGCGTACTTCTTGTTCAGATGCTTCTGATATTTTGATGTTTTGCTCAGAGTTAGACTTTCTTGAACGTGTTTCTACTTCAGATGCTTCTGGTCTTCTGATAATTTGTATCTGATATGATTATGTATCTGATGATTTCTTCCTTCTTTCCTTAGAACCCTGCACACTTAGAAACTTTTTGTTAGGGTGCCAATTTTGGTTTTATCCTTTGTTATCATCAAAATCATGGAATCTGTTGTAGAACAATTTTTGTTCTTACAATCTCCCCCTTTTTGATGATGACAAAACAAACTTAATTAGCAGATGAAACATAAACAATATCAGATCAGATAGACAAGAGCTCCCCTTGAGATAGTGCTAGGGAGTTCAGAAGTTCTTACCAGAGCTTCCAAGCAATGAGGTTTCTTGATACCTTCTGCAATTTAGAGTTAGATAAATTTATTTTTAACAAAAAATATGTTGCAGAGTGCTTAAGGTATTTAGACAGTATTTTCATCAGAGCTATTAATGATTTCTCTCCCTTTTTGTCAGAATCAAAAAGACATAGCAAAAAAAAAATTCAAGAGAAAAAAAAACATTGTATTTAGATAAAAAACAACAGAAGCAAAAAGACCAAGTAGACATCAGAAACAGAGAAAGCAGAACAACAGGCAAACAAAAAAAATCCTAAGTGCCTAGGGGTTGGGAGGCGGAGGCAATCTCTGAAGCAATTGAGCCAGCATGTCCTGAATGTTGTTGTTGACAGAGTCTTGTTTATCCATTCTGGCACGGAGTTCCTTCTGATCTTGCTTAAGTTCTTCCAGCGTCTGGAGAACCATAGGGATAACAGATGAGGACTCCCCCTAAGTCAGAGCCTGCTGTGCTTCAGCAGCGGCCTTTGCTTCAGCTTCAGCAGCAGCTTGTGCTTTAGCTTCGGCAGCAGCAGCAGCAGCAGCCAGAGCTTTAGCTTCAGCTTCCTTTACCCTTTCTTCCTCTAGCCTTCTGGCTTATTCTTCAGCTTCTCTTGCCAGTCTCTCTTCCTCAAGCCTTCTGGCTTCAGCTTCTCTTGCAAGTCTTTCCTGGAGTCTTGCCTCAGCATCTCTGATGTAGCCATTTCTGACTTGTTCAGAGATGTTCTTTAGTCTAAAAGCCTCAGAGGTCATCCAGCCAATGACTCTGTTCCAGTGTGTCCTTACAGAGTCAGGATCATCACTGACTTCAGAGTTAATGGTCAGAGACTTGACCTTTTGTACTGAAGCCCCTACGACCAGCATTATGGCTTCCTCAAGGGTAGGTACAGAAAGGTTAGGTTCAGAGGTTTGAGGTGAAGAGGTTGGAGGGCTGAGATTTAATGTTAGAGGTTCAGGTTCAGCTTCAGGTTCAACTGAGGTGTTTGGAGGGGTGATATCAGAGGTGTGGAGGTCAGAGGGTTGAGTTTCAGAAGGTTGGTCTTCAGAAGGGATGTTGGTTGTTTGTTCTGGGGGAGGTGAAGTTGCTTGAGATTCAAGTGGAGGTTGTTGTGATTGTTGAGAGTTTTGGTTTAGAGTCTGAAGTTGGGCTAAGGTTGGAGAGCTAGGGTCAGAGTGTTCTGGGTCAGAGGAGAGGATAAGGTATGGAGGTGATTCTGGGGCTGAAGATGAAGAGGAACTGGTTTGGTTCATTTCTTCAGCTTCAGATAAAGGTAGTGTTGTATGGGCAAGATTAAATTTTGGTTGAGCTTGTGAGGTTCTGGTTGTAGAAGGTGGGGTTTCAGAGGTTGTGTATATAGGTGGTGTTGGGAGAGGATTAGAAAAAGCCATAAGTTGTTCAGAGGGAATAGAGGGAGCAGACGTATCAGTAGTTTCTTGCAGAGGCGCTGGAGATCTTACTTCAGAGGTTTCTCCTATCCTTGCTCTCTTTGCCTTTGAAGATTTATTCTTAGGGGGACCTCTTTTGAACTTGACAAAATCTTCTTCTGAATCCAGACAATCGTCCAATCTGAAGTCAGAGATATCAACTCCTTCATCCTTTAGACGCTGCATGTAGTGGAGGATTGCATCTACGGGTTCATTCTTGAAGAACCTTGCAAGACCATGGGGCAGCTTCCTCTGATCTTTCAAGACATCCCAGGAGGTGTCCATAGTGGGTCTGACTTGAATTTTCTTCAGAATTCCCATACTTTTCAGATTTCTGGCGTTCAGAGGCTTTCCAGTATCTATCGCCAGATCTTCCATCAGTCTGTTCTTCTCCAGATGATCTACCAGCCCATTCTCAATGAAGACATCAGACAGAAGTCTTCCCAGAGGGATGTAGGATCTGGGTTTCATGTTGTTTCTTGTCTCCCTTACAGAGTCTCTGAGATATCTGAAGAGAAGTGCAGGAAGGCAGAGCTTCACACCCTTGTGAATGCAATACAGGATGCACTTCTGATCTGCATTGATGTAGTCAGAGGAGTTTGATGCTGGGCGATGATGATAGGTTCCCAGAATGATCTTGAGCCATACTCTGAGGTTCTGATGAAGTTCTTTGTTCTTTGAAGGATTTCCTTCAGTGTTGATTTTGAAGATGGTTTGATTGATTTCTTCAGCAATGCGCTTGGACCTAGGGTTGATGTTGTAAATCCTTTTTCCTCCAGTTTTCTCCATGTTCAGTAAAGAAGCAATTGACTTTTCAGTAATCACTATCTTTACCCCCAAAACGTAGGAGACGATGAAATGGTCATCAGCGTCAGCAAATCTCCAGAATTCTTTGATGAGATTTAGGTAAACAGGGCCATAAAGCCTTTGGAAGTAGTTTTCCCACCCTTGTTGACGGAGTTCTTCAGTAAGATCTACTCCATTTCTCCTCATGTTGTCGAAGTCCACCAGTGTTTCACATAACACATCCAGTCCCTCAAAGGGAGTTGCTAGGTTGATATGAGGTTGACGATCAAGAACGTGGGGTTCCTTGTACACTGGAGTAATCGAAACGCCTGTAACTGTTGGAGTTGGAGTGCTTGAACTTTGGACTGTGGCGTTGGATTCCATTTGTTGAGAAAAGTTGAAAACTTGTTGTTGTTGAGCATCCATAGTTGATGAAGATGAAGGTGAAGATGAAGTGTTTGCAAAAATGCTTCAGAGAGGGTTTGAGAGTGAGTGAGAGTGATAAGTGTGTGAAATGTGAGAAAAGTGTTTAAATACCCTAAACGAAAACACATGCAAAACGACACACGTTTCAGCGTTAGCACAAGAATCAAGTTAGCACGCTTGGGGGAGACATGATTAAGGCTCATTAATGAGGGTCTAATCCCAACAGTATGCACACTGCTCGAGGAGATCTCAATCGTCTGACCTTTGAATTTCTTCTGGACAGCTGTCTAGAAGTTCTAAAGTTAGACGCTTAGTGCTCCACGTGTTTTAATGTATCTGATCTTCAGGAATACCAAAGGATTGGTTCCTGGAGATTTCTAACTTAGATATCTTCTTAACTGGTAGAAGTATCAGAGTCAGAGGCAGAAGCACATTTGTTTATGTCAGAGTCTCATTTTACATCTTCAGAGCCACACTTCAATCTGGGCAATTTTGTATGTTCAGATTTTCTAAGATAAAGAGAAATCTATCTTCAGCTAGAGGCTTAGTAAAGATATTTGCCCATTGATGATCTGTATCAATGAACTTCAATGTTACTATCCCTTTCTGAACATAGTCTCTGATAAAATGATGTTTTATTTCAATGTGTTTAGCTCTGGAATGTAGAATGGGATTCTTACTTAGACAAATGGCAACAGTATTATCACAGAAGATAGGAATGTTACTCTCAAAGATTTGCAGATCTTCTAACTGATTCTTCATCCAGAGCATCTGAGTTGTGCACAGTGATGCTGAGATATATTCTGCTTCTGCAGTAGATAGAGCAATAGTTGACTGTCTCTTGCTGGCCCAGGATATCAGATTGTTTCCCAGAAGCTGGCAATTTCCAGATGTGCTTTTTCGTTCTAGTCTATCTCCTGCATAATCTGCATCACAATAACCAGAAAGTCTATACTCTGATGTTTTCTCATACATCAGGCCTAGGTTAGGAGTTCCTTTCAGATACTTGAGAATTCTCTTAACTGCTGTTAAATGAGATTCTCTAGGATCTGATTGGAATCTGGCACAGAGACAGACACTAAAGAGAATATTAGGACGAGTAGCAGTCAGATAGAGAAGAGAGCCTATCATACCTCGATAGAGCTTCTGACAAACCTTTTTGGTTACTTCATCCTTTTCAAGAATGCATGTTGGATGCATGGGAGTTTTTGCAGAGTTGCAATCAGCCATATCAAATTTCTTCAGAACATCTTTAATATATTTGCTTTGATGAACGTATGTAACTTCTGAAGTTTGATTAATTTGAATTCCCAGAAAGAACTTTAGTTCTTGCATTAAGCTCATTTCAAATTCTGCCTGCATTAACTCAGAGAATTCTTGACAAACAGAGGCGTTAACTGAACCAAAAATAATATCATCAACGTATATCTGGCATATCATGAGATCATTGTTAAGGTTCTTACAGAAGAGTGTGGAGTCAACTTTCCCTCTGATAAAATTGTGTTCCAGAAGAAAATTGCTTAAGCGTTCATACCAAGCTCTGGGAGCTTGTTTAAGTCCATATAAAGATTTTTTAAGTTTAAAAACATGTTCTGGAAAATTTGGATTTTCAAAACCTGGAGGTTGGTTGACATACACTTCTTTTGAAATATAACCATTAAGAAATGCGCTCTTGACATCCATTTGATATAATTTAATAGAATGATTAATAGCAAAAGATACAAGAAGACGAATAGATTCTAACCTTGCGACTGGAGCAAAGGTTTCATTATAGTCAATACCTTCTTGTTGACTATAACCTCGAGCTATCAGTCGAGCTTTGTTTCTGACGACTTCTCCTTTCTCATTCAGCTTGTTTCTGAATACCCATCTGGTTCCAATAACGTGAGTGCCTCTGGGCTTTGGAACAAGATCCCAGACATCATTCTTTGTGAATTGATCTAATTCTTCTTGCATGGCTGAAACCCAGTCGTTATCTTGAAGTGCTTCATCACAGGACGTAGGCTCAATCAGAGACACTAGTCCTAGAGGAGTATCTTCAGAGGTCCTGAAGGTAGATCTGGTTCTGACAGGTTCGTCCTTGTTTCCCAGAATCAAATCTTCAGATACGTTGATACGACTTTTAATTTTCTTTGGGATTTCTGGGGATTTAATTTCTTCAGAGTTCTGAGTAACAGTTGCTTCTGGAGTTTTATCAGATCCTGCAAGAGTGATTTCTAAATCTGCAAAATTTTCAACTAGCTTTGACTTTTCAGGGTCAAGCTTATCATCAAATCTGACATGAATTGATTCTTCCACAATTTTGGTTTCTGTGTTGTATACTCTGTAGCCTTTAGAGCGTTCTGAGTATCCTAACATAATACCTTTATGTGCTTTGGAATCGAACTTGTTCAGATGTTCTTTAGTGTTTAAGATAAAGCAAGAATATCCAAAAGGATGAAAATATGAAATGTTTGGTTTTCTTCCTTTACACAGTTCATAGGGAGTCTTTTCCAGAATAGGTCTTATAGAGATTCTATTCTGAATGTAACATGTTGTATTTACAGCTTCTGCCCAAAAGTGCTTTGCCACATTAGTTTCATTGATCATGGTTCTGGCCATCTCTTGGAGTGTCCTATTCTTCCTCTCTACAACTCCATTTTGTTGTGGAGATCTAGGGCAGGAGAAATCATGGGATATTTCATTAGAGTCAAATAATTCTTCAAAATCTTTGTTTTCAAATTCTCCACCATGATCACTTCTGACTCTAATAATTTTAGCGTCAAATTCTTTTTGCACTTTGGAGCAGAAACTAGTGAATACAGAGTGAGACTCACTCTTGTGCTTTAGGAATTTCACCCATGTCCAGCGACTGTAATCATCAACAATGACTAGTCCATACTTCTTTCCATTGACTGATGCTGTTTTCACAGGACCAAATAAGTCAATGTGGAGAAGTTCCAGAGGCTTAGAGGTAGAAACAACATTTTTCTTTTTAAAAGATGTTTTTGAAAATTTTCCTTTCTGACATGCTTCACACAGAGCATCTGAAGAAAACTTCAGTTTAGGTAGGCCTCTGACTAACTCGAGTTTATTTAGCTAAGAAAGTTTCCTCATGCTAATGTGGCCCAAGCGTCTATGCCACACCCATTGCTCTTTGTGAACATACATCAGACATTTAACATTTTGTTCTTTTAAATCAGAAAGATTAATTTTATAAATGTTGTTTTTCCTCTTGCCTGTGAAAAGGACAGAGCCATCGTTCTGATTAATGGCTTTACATGTTTTTTGATTAAAGATTACATCATAACCGTTATCACTTAATTGACTTATGGATAACAAGTTATGCATTAATCCTTCTACGTAAAGGACATCAGATATAGAGGGAAGAGTACCATTACCAATAGTTCCGGAGCCTCTGATCCTTCCTTTCTGATCTCCTCCGAAGCCTACAAATCCAGCGTCTTTAAGTTCCAGACTTTGGAACATAGACTTTCTTCCCGTCATGTGTCGCGAGCATCCAGAGTCCAGGTACCATGACTGGTGTCTGAACTTTGCTGCATAGGATATCTACAACATAAACAATCTTATCTTTCGGTACCCAGAATCTCTTGGGTCCTTTCTGATTAGTTTTCCCAGAGTTTCTTATAACTTTGGGTTTTCTAGCATTTTCAAAATTTTGTTTTTGTGTGTGTGTATAGTGATATGAAAATGGAGATTTAAGTTGCTCACTAGAAGAAGTTTTAACTTCCTTAGGATCATACCCAATTCCCTTTTTATTGTTCTGACTGACTCCATAAATCATGGATGCCATAATACTCTTACCTATTCCATTTTTCAGAAATTCTTGAAAGGCTTCTTCGTATTCATAAATTAATTTATTTGAAGTCTGTGGTGCTTGAGACAACGCTTCTTCTAATTCTAAGCTTTTTCTTTTGGCTCCATCTCTTTCTAATGTTAAAGATCTGATTGTATCTTCCCGCTCTAGAATTGTCATCTCAAGCTTGCCACATTCTTCAAAGTTTGCTTTAAAACAGCCTTTTATGTTTTTAAGCTTTTGTTTTAATTTCTGATATGAGCTAAGAGTTTCTGACAAGCATGATTCTAGATCAGATCGAGAGAGTTCAGAAAATAACTCTTCAGATTCTTCATCTGAGTTGCTCCTGGATGTGGTAGCCATAAGTGCCACGTTGGCCTTTTCATCAGAGTCAGATTCTGATGACTCAGATTCACTATCATCCCAGGTAGCCATCAATCCTTTCTTTGTCCTGAAGGTATTTTTCTTGAAACTTTCTTTTCTAGAATTGTCTTTCTTTAGCTTGGGGCATTCATTCCTGTAGTGACCTGTTTCTTTACATTCATAACAAGTAATATCTTTGTTAGTTTTACCTTTTGAGGTTGATTCTGATCGATCCCCTCTGGGTCTTGGTCTTCTGAAGTTGTTGTTCCTCTTTTTCCAGAGTTGTTTAACTCTTCTGGTCAGGAGGGACAATTCTTCTTCATCATCAGAATCTTCTAGTTCAGAGTCATCAGTATCTTCAGTTTCTGCCTGGAGAGCTTTGGTTCTGTCAGGTTTGCGTCTTTCATATCTAGACTTTAATGCTACGGACTTGTTCCTTTTCTGAGGCTCATCTTCCTCTAGTTATATCTCATGGCTTCTGAGGGAACTGACAAGTTCTTCAAGACTGATATTGTTCAGATCCTTTGACAGCTTCAGAGCAGTAACCATGGGTCTCCATTTCTTTGGCAGACTTCTGACTATCTTTTTGACGTGGTTTGCAGTTGTGTATCCTTTGTCTAGAACTTTGAGACCTGCAATTAGAGTTTGGAATCTAGAGAACATTGCCTCTATGGCTTCACCATCTTCCATTTTGAAAGCTTCATATTTCTGGATAAGCGCTAGAGCCTTTGTTTCTTTGACCTGAGAGTTTCCTTCATGAGTCATCCTTAGAGAATCAAGTATGTCTTTGGTTGTTTCTCTGTTGGTGATCTTTTCATACTCGTTGTAAGATATAGCATTGAGGAGTATGGTTCTGGCCTTGTGATGATTTTTGAAAACCCGCTTCTGATCATCTGACATCTTACTTCTGGGAACTTCAGCTCCATCCTCTGTGACAGGAGGTTTGTATCCATCTGTGACAATGTCCCAGAGATCAGCATCATAGCCTAGAAAGAAACTTTCAATTCTATCTTTCTAGTAATCGAATTTCTCTCCATCAAAGACAGGAGGCTTAACATTGTAACTATCTTTTTCATTTGTGTGGGCCATAGTTTTTCTCGTTCTGGATCTCTCTACACTGTTAAGTGTTTGATTAGAAAATCAATAACAGAGCCGGAGCTCTGATACCAATTGAAGGTGAGAAAAACAAGAAAGGGGGGGGGGGGGGGTTGAATTGTTTTGAAAAATAAGCGCTTTTTGAAAATGAAAATCACACAAGGATTTTATACTGGTTCGCTTATAACACAAAGCTACTTCAGTCCACCCGGCCAAGGTGATTTCGCCTTCAACAAGGACTTAATCCACTAATCTTGAAAGGTTGATTACAAACAACGTCTAAGAGAAAGATCTCTTAGTCCTCTCAAGTATACAGACTGCACAGAGTCACTTGAGGAAATACAACAAAGATGAAAACTTATGTAATCTAAAGTGCTTCTATGATAAGCAAATATTACAACAGTAAGAACAAAAAGTGTTTCACGTTTCAAGCAAAAGCTTTGTGAAGATTGAGAGGATAAAACGTTTTTATGTGTGTTGATGTTTCAGTATCTTCTTGTTGTGTTGTTGTGCTTGTTGTGGTACACCCAATGTTGATTTGCAGTCCTTTATATATAGGAGTGAAGTAATCGTTGAAACTGATGGTCAATGCTTTGAATTAATGCCATAACTTATATAGCTTCTTGCCAAAAAGACTTTCTCTCCTTGAATGACTACTTTCCAAATATAGTTCCTTTTCATTTGAATTTGGAGTTTAACGTCTCTTTCTGTATTAGGAAATCTATTTCCAAAACTTTATTTGAAGTTAACGTTACTCTTCCTTATTTGGCAATTCCATAATCAGAGTCTTCGTGTTTCTGGAAATCTTGGAATCTTACTATCTAACTTCTGATGTTGATCTTTTTTGAGTTCTGATGGTTTCTTCAGATAGCGCTGAGAACTTCTGGAGTTTGACATACCGTTGTGCAGAGTCGGAACTTCTAGAGCGTACTTCTTGTTCAGATGCTTCTGATATTTTGCTGTTTTGCTCAGAGTTAGACTTTCTTGAACGTGTTTCTACTTCAGATGCTTCTAGTCTTCTGATAATTTGTATCTGATATGATTATGTATCTGATGATTTCTTCCTTCTTTCCTTAGAACCCTGCACACTTAGAAACTTTTTGTTAGGGTGCCAATTTTGGTTTTATCCTTTGTTATCATCAAAATCATGGAATCTGTTGTAGAACAATTTTTGTTCTTACATATCTTATATCTCATATTTTAACATTTTTATCTTTTGTTTGAGGCAGAAACTCAAAGCTCACTCATATATTGCAAAGATCTTTAGTTAGGGTTTCATTTCACAATTATAAAAAATTATGATCATTTTAAAGTTTTCCTTGTGACTTTAAATGCAATGTTGCAACTTATTCTTCATAGCTAACAATAGTTGACTTGCCACTGAAATGCAGGAGCTTATAAAACCTTAATATTTGTCCAAGTTAGTCCAAGCTCATAGGGCAAGTAGACCTCAATGATTTGTTCAAGTACAAGCAAATGGTAAGCTAAAATACAATTGTGATCTTAAAAACAATAATAAAGTTTTTTCCATTACAAAAACTTATAAATATTTGTCATTATAAAAGGAATAGAAGGTCAAACATGAACTGAAATAATCAAAACTGAAATAAATTTAGATAACTAATGGACTGCCTTGAATTTGATTACACATATTCATGTATTTGTTGAGAAGTTATTTTATTTTAAAATTGACAGCATTACTTACTATAGGGCAGCGAACCTGTCACTTCATTAAAGTTGTGGAGCAATATGCTCACTTGGAATTGCATACAGTATGTTCGGCTTCACATGTGTTAAGATGAACATAAATATTGGTATTTTATATTTAAAGAAGTTTGTAGCACTTTGGTCGATAGGGAGGTAAAAAGAGCAATTTTACTAATTCTTTATAATTTATAAGAGTTTGTATTCTTAATTTAATTTATAGTTGATAGTAGCCAAGGTTTGCAAAAGAGTAGAACATTACTTTGAAATTGATGTTACGAATATAGAGGATTATTCATAGGTAAATATGTTGTATTTGCTGATAGAAATCTATTTTTAAATAAATTTTACCTATGTCGTTGTAATCTGATTTATGGTGGCAATTATGAAATACTATAATTTTATCGAAATTATCTCTATTTTCGATATTTAAATGTATAAATGGGAAAAAAAATAAAGTAGTATTTTTCCTTATGTGTTTATGTGATGACCATCATTTCTTTTTTATTTGAAATCCTTCGGGATGGAGTTCCTAACACAATAAAATGTTGCTTTTTTAGACTTAGTAAGATTTAAGAAAATATCAAAATGCACTTAGTTTATGTACTCACCCTCAAATCGATCACACTCGCCATCTTTAATTATGATTGTCCACCTCCATAAATTGTTGTCTTTTAATTCTTGTATTCAGTATCTTTCAATTATCATTTCCTCTTCTATGTCTCCTTTTCTCCATCTGCTTTTTTTAAATTTCATTGTTTGAATTGTTTTATTAGTCAAATTTCATCGTTTGCAAGTAATTTAATCTTTTATCTCGTATTTTAAAATATGTATTTTGTAAAATAAGCGTTTATCTCATCTTTTAACATTTGTATCTTCTATTTGCAGCAGGAACACGAAGCTCGCTCATATATTGCAGAGCTCATTAGTTTAGGTTTCATTTCATAATTATAAAAATTACGATCCTTTGCAAGTTTTCCTTTTGACTTGAAAGACAATGTTTTAAGTTATGCTTTATAACTATCAATATTTGACTTGAGACTGGAATGGAGGAGATTGTAAATTATTAATATTTGTCCAAGTTTCATCCACAAGAAGATTTAGGTGAAGGGCTTATATGATTGGTATATTCAGCAAAAGGACTTTAAGCTTTAGATTATGAAAAAGAGGAAGTGTGAAAGCTCGTATGATCATGTGCGCCTAAGTGATCAGTATATTGCAAAGATACAAATGAACTTATGGAATTGCTATAGATAAATACACACACACTAAAACTATTTTTGAAATCTAGCTTTTCAATTAAAATCACCAAGCATGTTTCTGGAGCCCAGGTAGTTTACTTGGAAATTGTCTAATTAATTAAAATATTTTTTTAACTATCTAATCAATTAGATATTTATCCTCATGGATTAGATAGGGGATAATCGAGTCTATAATCGATTATGGCAGTTTCTTAATGAATGCTAATGACTATTTCAAAACCTTCCAATTTGGGCAACAATAGTCGATTATTGCAAGTACCTAATCAATTAGATCATTTATTTTGCCCATGGATTATTTACTAAAATGCACCATTTTTCAGCATATAAATAGAGGGATTTTCTTTCATTTTAAATCATCCAGAAAATGTGAAATATCTCACTTTTCCTATTTCTTTCAATCTATCTAAATCATTTTTTGTCTCACATTTTTAGTTATTGTGCTCTGAATCATTCTTTAAATTAATGAATAAATTGTTTTGGGTGAGAGCTTTATTGTAAATCTGCCAAGAGTTCCTTTTCTTCTTGAGTAAATAATTTTTTATTAGGAAGTATTTATTTTAGTTTGGAGCTAAACTAGTGTAAAATCTACTTCGGGGATTAGTATAAGTTCTTGTTTGGTTCATGAGCTCTGCCTTTAATGAAAAGCTCTATTTTGGGTTCGTGAAGAATAACCAGTGAAAAATCTTCATAAAGGTTTTTTTAGCTTAGTTTGGTTAAAAGCTCTATCGGGTTCGAGATTAGCCTGGTATAAAATATCGCTCGATTTTTTAGTTCATCATGTGTAAAAGCTCAAAAGGTTTGAGATCAGCCCAGTAAAAATCTCAGTTCAATATGTGGTAAGTCCGTGTAAAACATCGGTTCGGTTCGAAGGATAGCCAACTTAAAACTCCATATTGGTTTGATATTATCCTACGCAAAATATAAGTTTGTCTTAGAGACTAACCGCTCAAAGCTTTACCCATTGTTTGGAGTGAAAATTAACCACTTAATTCCTTTGTTCGTTGTTCGATTGCAAGTTAGCCTAAAACTTCATTCTCATTGTATAAGGGGTTCGTGGGCTTAGCCTTCTAAAAGATCTCAAGCATTATTAGATACTCTATGGATCAGTTATTGGAGAGATAAGTATGTCACTTCTTTAAGACTAGACCTCTATAAATATCGGGTATTATCTCTCTTCCCTTAACTTTTTCCCCCACTTAATTCCACAACATATTCAAACTTTTTAATTAAAATGTTTCAAACTCGGGTTTATAAGATAACTTTATTTTAAACTAACATTTTTCAAACCTCCATAATCCACCCCTCCTATTGTGTATAGATTCACATGTTGAACAAAAGGAACACCTTTTATAATTTGTGATAATGTATAAAAACTATGTTTCTTAGTTTAATTTAGAGTTGAAAGTAGTTGAGGTCTGCCAAAGAGTAGAACATTACTTAGAAATCGGGGTTGCAAAAATAGAGGATCATTTATAAGTGAATATGTTGTATTTTCTAGTAGAAGTATTTTTTTATAGTACTTACCTATGTTGTTGTAATCTGATTTAAGATAGCAATTATGAAATCCTATAATTTTACGGAAATTCTATCTTAGATAGTTAATTGAATAAATGGAAGAAAAAAATAAAGTAGTTCTTTCCCTTATGTGTTTATGTGATTACCATCATTTGTTTTTCATTTAAATCTTTCGGAACAGAGTTCCTAACACAATAGAATCACTACTTTTTAAACTTCCTTGTATCGCTCTCATGCTTCAAAGAGTGTTTCACCGTTCATCTGCCTAAAGCATGTAATCTGGTTCCTTAACTGTTTTATTTTGCTCAACTGGAAGTACCCAACAAGGAACATTTTCTTTAATTTATTCCATATCGTTAAGGAATTTGACAATATGGACTATAGCCAAGCTCGGGCTCTATCTTTTAGGGAGAAAGGAAATATACGCAACTGGGTGGCTTTGGGGTCGACGCCATTACTTTTTAACGTGTCGGCAAATTGCACAAAGATGGAGATGTGCAAATTTGGATCCTCCGTTGGGTTACTGGGGAATTAGTTCTACTGCATGATCTGCAATAGAGAGGGTTTCAACTCGAAGGTGTTAGCCTGGGTTACAGGATTAACAATACTTGAGTGAGGCTCATTCTCAAAGGGGACATCAAAGTCCTTAAGTGGACGGTTGTCGTTTTCGGCCATTTCTTACCGAATTCGTTGAAATATGCGCCTAGCACGTAGGTAGCGCTCGATTTTGTTGATCGGTTCAACTATGATCCTGGTGCTACAGGTTCTTTACATACAACCTATACGAGGGAAAGAATATATATAAAAATGCCTTAGTCTATATGTTGTAATAATGAAGTTACAATATTGACGAAATTGGTCTCCGGGAACGACACCAAAAACTTGATTGGGCTGCAAGTGCACGACTTTATCGGTTTTAGTATAAAATATGATCGATACCACAGAGACCAATCACCAATTATTGTTATGAGTTACTATGGTGTTTATCTAAGGCTATGTGATTTATTGGTTTTAGCGAAAAGATAAATAATGTAGTAAATCGGCTTAAATTAATCAATAACGAGTAATAGACTTAAACGTTGGTTTTTGTCTACCAATTCCATTCATACAAATTGCATATGTTTATTATAATGAGAGTACAAATTGATATGTAGAAAATATTCAACTAATAGCGATACTCGCTTTTGCGTGTCCATAATCAAATTTCTAAATATGTTAAAATCCGGTTTTCATAGTGAAATCAATATATATATAAAATTTGCTTGAAGTTGAAATGAAATCCTCAATTAATTTCAAGATGCTTTCATTATCTTGAAATTAATTGTTTAAATAATGGGGTCGGATATTGGTTCCAATATTTCGATACGTAATAAATATCTCTAGCTTTCACTTTCGTTGTAAGTTTTTTTCTTTCCAAAACAAATTTTTTAAGCATTTTCTTGATCAATTCTGACCCTACTTCCGCACGCTGTCAGAACTTGTCGTTCAAATTTTCAAGTTTGATATTGTCGTCATACGTGCATAAATGACATCTCTTTATTTCTACTTTCGTAACAAACATTTTCTATCATTTGCATAGAAATTGCAAAACAAAATTATTCTTATTATATTTAATCTAATTAATAAGCATTTCTTGTGAATTTTACTAGTAAACGGTCATCATGTTTCAGACCCTATATAAATCTACTCATGCATGGTAAAGTAAATAACTAAAAAACATGTAATTAAATAAATAAATTGCTCTGAAGGGATACTTTTATCCGGTATAGCAACAAACTTGAAATAAGAATGCAGGAAAAAATACTTGCAGCAGTAGGAAATAAAATTTAGCAGCAAAAACTCTAAAAGATGTTGAAAATAAATTGCGTAAACACTTCATTATGAAGTATTTATGCTCTACAAGAGTAAATTTATGGCTAAATGTAAGCTTGGATGCTCAAAATATTAAATTAAAGTCTTATTTATATACTAAAACTCGTGTTGGAACAGTTAAAATCATGCAAAGATAATGGAAATAATGTTGGAGTGGGAAAACTGATTTTTTGAAAGTGATTATGGAAATCGACGTCATGACGGGTGTCAACCCCGATTTTGACCCTGAATCATAAATTAACACATTCGTCATAGTCGTTGCATCTTTGCATATCATAACATGCATTCCATACCGCATAATTCATAGAATATGAGTCGAAATAAAATTTTGGATTTACAGGCAAACCGTTTGAATCAATTATCAAATGTGTGCCAAAACAACGGGCGAAAAAGTTTCAAAATCAAACTTGAAAATATCGGTTTTATTAATCTACGTTTCACGTAGTTTAACCTGGTGTGCTCGATTTATTTTTCGGCTAATTTGTCGGTCACATTTTGGTCCATCTGAGCATTTAACCGGTCATTTTTCATTTCAAAATTGGCTCAAACGCTGTATATTTCCGAGAGGTTTATTTCGTGCTGATCATTTTGGTGCATTCAATTTAATTTTTCGAGCATTTTTGCGCCCGGATTTTATTCATTTTGAGTCCTTTTTTTTTGTTAAAATGTTTGAAATAATTAAATAGAATTAATAATATGTTTATTTTAATTTTATTTTATTTGTATTTAAGTGTTGGATTTTATTTTAGTTTTAACTAGTTTATTTAATTTTGTCTCTAAAATAAACATTAAGGGTATTCTTGACATTTATTAAATTTGTAACCCTACAATCCACTATATATACCACATGAGGGACACAATGAAAAGGGAAACCACAAACCTATGACCAAGCGGCGCCTCATTTCGGATCCGTGACCTCTATTTCATTTTGCAAAAAAAATCAAACAGAGAAAGTGAAAAAAGTGTTACTTTCTTCAGTAACGTTTTAGTAACCAAAATTCTTCATAAAATGTCTACAACCATGACACACCTTTTCTCACACTTGTTCTCCCTCCTTGCAACACAGTGACAAAACCTCTTCCATATCCGAACAGATCTACAACCATCATTTTTGCCAAACCATAAACAACCATCAACACAACCAAACTAAACACTTCCATCATCCAAATCGCGCTTCACATAACCACCATTCTTTCATAGTTGTGTGTTCTTTTTCTTTCCCTCGCGTTGAGAATGCATTAGTATTGTTAAGTTTGATCTTGTGTTTGTTTTGAGCGGATATGAATTTTCTCCACTGTTGATGTACTTTCATGTATACATGATATGTTTTCTTTTCTATTTTGGATGATTAAAACTATTGTGGATAGCAAGTTATCTTGTTTTTATTAACATTGTTATGACATAGTATCATTATATGTGGATCTCACCTATAACATAGGCCTGACAGTCACGTGTTGATGTTAGTATTTATTGTGTTCCATTACATGTTTGATATTGGTTGAAAAGTCAACTAAATGATTTTTATATATACATATATTATGAAGTCCAATAAAAGGAAATGATAGACACAGTATAATAATGGTCGACCCTTCTTTCTATTTTTCTCATTATGTTAGTAGCTTTTCATTTTTTAATATCATGTTTGTTTCTTTTTACTTTATTTTGTTTAACTTTATTGTTTATGTATTTGGTAAATATTTTTATGTTTTATTTTTTTATAATAATAAATAGTTTTTTCTTTTTTGATTAAACAAGTTTAGATATTGTTATGAATTAATGAGTTTTGGTATATATGACATTTTGTTGTTATTTTTTTATCAGGATGTATAATTTATAAATAATGTAAATATGCGTAAGTTTTGCTTTTATTTGTTTTGCATTGCATTGCGATCTGAGAGTTAAAGTTCAATTTAACTTTCGTAAATCGCTTGGACGCATAGATTTTGTTGGCTGACTTCTTATAGAATGATTCCCACGTGGATCCACTTTAAGTAGCTTAGAGCTAAATTCAGTTGCTTTCAATTTCGGTTGGTTTCCGGTCCCGTGGCTTACTCTTGGGCCTTCTTACAGTGAGCTCTTTTATTTTTGCATGCTCGCATTTACTTGTCTGCATTTCAATTACCCTTGAGTCACTTCAAACCATTTTCATAAGTAAATCTGAAGAAAAAGATTACATGGATGAAATATCCAGTCGTAATCCCAAATATTAGACCCAGGTTGTAAGAGCTTATAAGCCCTATGTATTCGTTTTCTCTTTAAAACGCTTCAATATTCAAATCATTTCATAAGTAAGTTGGAAGGAAAAGATTATCTAGATGAAATATTCAATCGTAATCCCGAATATTAGGCCCAAGTTGTAAGAGCTTGTAAGCCCTATGTATTCGTCTTCTCTTTAAAATACTTGTAAATATTCAAACTTTTTTCTCTCAATAAAATTGAAAGAAATAGATTATCTGGGTGAAAGGTCCAGACATAGTCCAGAGTATTATACCCAAGTTTTAAGAGCTTGCAAGTCATAAATACTCGTCTTTCAAGCCCAAAAATATATTCAACCAATCAAAACTCTTTTTTCACCGCCGTGCGATTGATCTCAAAACCTTTTCATAAACGAAAGACATCTTGTCTTAAAATGATGTGAAATAATGCTTCGGCCATAATTGTTGAGTTGAGATAAATGACGTTTTTCCGAATGTTGATTTGCAAATCCATTCGATGTGTGGTATACACTCGCTCCTCATCTGTTTTGGGTAAAACAATGTTTCTCGTCGATTAATACAATATAGCTTTCACTAAAACCGATCAATAAACAAACATTTTCTACCCAGAACTACGTAAGCCTTGAGTTCTCTATTGAGATACGAAGGAGCAGGATTGTGAAATCTTGTCAGACCCATTAATAAAAAACTTAGGCTTAGTCCCCTTCGTTGCAAAAAAAATCTAAAAACATTCTTCCTTTTCTTTTCCTCTATCCCACCTAATAACTTGAGAAGCCTAACATTTCAAGCTAACACTAACATGCACAATTAACCTAATGGTTCTCATTGAGTACAACGGACGTGAGGGGTGCTAATACCTTCCCCTTGCGTAATCGACTCCCGAACCCTGATTTGGTTGCGACGACCATAATCATTGTCAATCTTTCTTGGGTTTTATCGATATTTCCCCTTTCCTTTTTAGGAATAAATAAAGTTCGGTGGCGACTCTATTTAGCCCATTATGCAAGTGTGCAATTGTGTTTCGCTAGGTTGTGTTCTCATTTTTCGAGGTGCACCAGATGACAACTCTGAAGGAGAAGAGCGATCCAAAACGCAGCGGAATTTAAAATTTCTCCTTTAATGATCCTTACGAATGGGCATGATCAGTGATATAATCGTTATCTCTTGTGGCGATTGTAACCTTTGATGCAGATCTCCAGAGTGATCACAAACGTTGAACAATGACAACGCCTCTACTCAGTCCACATGAACGAATTCCTTCAATCTCAGTGCTAGCTGCTACGAATGAAGGCTTTGAGTGAGAGAGAGAGAAACGAAATTGCAACTGCACAAATGCTTTTACACAAGGGTTCTATTTATAGAACCACTTGTGTGAGCTGCAAGCTAAAAAGCCCACTCAAGTGTATATGGCCCATATCTTATAATATGCCAAAATTACTTAAGCGCGTGGTACCTTACCATATTTCGAATTCTACTTAAGTACACCGTACCTTACGATCTTCTACAATTCACTTAAGGGCACTGTACATTACGGTGTTCCTTAGTTACTCTATCTCTCATCAATCCGTCCTTTGTGTGTGACCCTGTAGGTTTTCGCGACATTGGCAATTATATTAAATCACATATTTAACATAATAAACAGTGAGCGGTATCTAGCAACACATCACTACTACCCAAGACACGAAAATGTCATGTGATCTGACAAATCCTTCTGTGATAATAATTATGTGTATAATTACCCTTTTGCCCTTATGTCTATATTGAACACAAGGCATAGACTGTGTCATCCTTGTCCAGTTCAATATTGGGCCCATATGCATTTATCCTGTTACGCTGGGCAAATTCCATCTAGATCACTCATGTCCCTTAGCATGCTTCGTGGAGTACCCATCAATTGTCTTTATGGTCATCCAGTTACGGACAATGTTTGATCAGCAATAAGGCACTCGACTCTACATCTAGGGTCCATAGTGGTTTCAGGTCGAAGGGTGGTATACACCATTATCACCATGAGAATAACTTATGACACTTTGCATAACATTCTATATAGTATTCTCATAGCGGGTTAATCCAGTATAAAAATATTACATTAATATTCATACCTATGTTTAAGACTTGATAACTCCTTATCCATGATCCATGAGATGTGATCATCAGTCTATATACATAATAGTCTTAATGCTTTAATGTTATCCCACTTCATAATAAAGCTCGACTACGGATACTTTAAGAATAGTGTCTTTATGTTTAATGTGATCTCATGATTAAGTCACACTTGATACATTAAACAGACTATCTATTCTAGGGACTTTATTAAACAAACATAATAAAGAAAAAGCCTTTTATTATTAATAAATAATTCGATACAAGTACCAAAAGTATTGGCCTCTAAGGCTTACACCAACAATCTCCCACTAGCACTAGAGCCAATCAGACATACCCCTAATGCCCATAGATCTAGTATGGCCATCATGCTTCTGCTGCGCAAGAGGCTTTGTCAGTGGGTCAGCAATATTATCAAGTGTAGGTACTATGCATATTTTCACATCTCCTCTATCTATTATCTCTCGAATGAGGTGATAACGCCTAAGTATGTGTTTGGATCGTTGGTGAGATCTAGGCTCCTTAGCTTGTGCGATAGCACCATTGTTATCACAATAGAGACCAATGGGATCCACAATGCTAGGAACTATGCCAAGTTCACTAATGAACTTTTTGATCCAAACAGCTTCCTTTGCTGCACTTGAGGCAGCAATATACTCGGCCTCGATTGTAGAATCAGCAACTGTATCTTGCTTTGAACTTTTCCAGCTCACAGCACTACCGTTTAAGCAAAACACATAACCAGATTGCGATCTAAAGTCATCCTTATTTGTCTGGAAGCTAGCATCGGTGTATCCAATTATAGCCAACTCTTCCTGACCTTCATATATCAAGAATGAGTCCTTAGTCCTTCTCAAATACTTTAGGATATTCTTGACAGCTACCCAATGAGCATCACCAGGATCAGATTGGTACCTACTCGTTGCACTTAAAGCATACGAGACATCTGGTCGAGTACATAACATGGCATACATGATAGATCCAATTGCAGATGCATATGAAATCTTATTCATGCGATCCCTTTCTTCCTTAGTTGAAGGGGATTGTGTTTTTGATAGACACAGGCCATGTTGCATAAGTATGAATCCTTTCTTGGAATCATGCATATTAAAGCGTCTCAGCACTTTGTCTATGTACGTACTCTGACTTAGGCCAAACAGTTTTTGTGATCTATCTCTATAGATTCTGATTCCTAATATATAGGCTGCTTCACCTAGGTCCTTCATAGAAAAGCATTTCCCAAACCAAGACTTTACTTGTTGCAGGGTAGGGACATCGTTTCCAATGAGTAATATGTCATCTACATATAATACCAGGAAAACGATCATGCTCCCACTAACCTTCTTCTAGACACAAGGCTCATCTTCGTTCTTGATGAATCCATATTGCTTTACTGTTTCATCAAAACAAAGATTCCAGCTTCTGGAAGCTTGCTTCAATCCATAGATTGATCTTTGTAACTTGCATATCTTTTGGGCTTCTTCTGGTATGTCAAATCCTTCAGGTTGTGTCATGTACACATCCTCAAGAAGATTCCCATTAAGGAAAGCAGTTTTGACATCCATCTGCCATATTTCATAATCATGATATGCAGCGATAACAAGTAAAATCTGAACAGATTTAAGCATTGCAATTGGTGAAAAGGTTTCATCATAGTCAACCCCATGAATTTGTTTATATCCTTTTTCAACCAGTCTTGCCTTATAGGTATGTACCTTACCATCCATGTCAGTCTTCTTTTTGAAGACCCACTTGCATCCTATGGGGTTAACTCCTACAAGAGGCTCTACCAAGGTCCAAACTTGGTTTGTGTACATGAAATCCATTTCAGATTTCATGGCCTCTAGCCACTTCTCAGACTCGGGACCAGTTATGGCCTCTTGGTAGGTCACAAGCTCATCTTGATCCATGAGTAATACATCACCTTGATCAGTTATGAGATATACATATCTCTCAGGTTGGTGACGTATCTTGCTTGACCTACGCTGGTCTTGTTCTACTTGAGCAGGTTGCTCTTCCATAACTACTTGCGTTTCCTGCTCTAACTCCTCCATAGGTGTATCGATGCTTTGTGATTCTTGAATTTATTCAAGCTCTACTTTCCTCCCACTGATTCCTTTGGAAATAAAATCCTTTTATAGAAAAACTCATGTTCGAGCGACAAACACTTTGCCCTCAGAAGGATTGTAGAAGTAATACCCTCTTGTTTCTTTAGGATACCCCACAAATAAGCATTTATCAGATTTGGGCTCAAGCTTAGTTGAAATTTGTCGTTTCACATAAACTTCGCAACCCCAAATCTTCATGTAAGACATATGTGGTTTCTTACCACTCCATATCTCATATGGTGTCTTCTCAACCGTTTTGGATGGAACACGGTTAAGTGTGTAAGCTGCTGTCAATAGTGCATGTCCCCAAAAGGAGTTTGGAAGATCGGCGTGACTCATCATGGATCGGACCATGTCTAACAGGGTTTGATTTCTTCTCTCAGATACACCATTCCATTGGGGTGTTCCAGGAGGAGTAAGTGAAGGTGAGAAAAACAAGAAAGGGGGGGTTTGAATTGTTTTGGAAAATAAGCACTTTTTAAAATAAAAACCACACAAGGAATTTATACTGGTTCGCTTATAACACAAAGCTACTCCAGTCCACCCGGCCAAGGTGATTTCGCCTTCAACAAGGACTTAATCCACTAATCTTGAAAGATTGTTTACAAACAACGTCTAAGAGAAAGATCTCTTAGTCCTCTCAAGTATACAGACTGCACAGAGTCACTTGAGGAAATACAACAAAGATAAAGACTTATGTAATCTAGAGTGCTTCTAAGATAAGCAAATATTACAACAGTAAGAACAAAAGTGTTTCACGTTTTAAGCAAAAGCTTTGTGAAATATTGAGAGAGATGAAGAATGTTTTTGTGTATGCTTGCTTCTTGACCTCTCAAAGTTAATTGTTGTCCTTTATATAGGAGTGAAGTAGTCGTTGAAATTGATGGCCAATAATTTGAATTAATGTCATAACTTATATAGCTTCTTGCCAACACTACTTTTTCTCCTCGAATGACTTCTTTCCAAATATAGTTCCTTTTCATTTGAATTTGGAGTTAACGTCTCTTTATGTATTAGGAAATCCATTTCCAAACCTTTATTTGAAGTTAACGTTACTCTTTCTTTATTAGGAAATCCATGATCAGAGTCTTCATGTTTCTGGGAATCTTGGAATCTTGCTATCTAACTTCTGATGTTGATCTCTTTTGAGTTTTGATGGTTTCTTCAGATAGCGCTGAGAGCTTCTGGAGTTTGACATACCGTTGTTCAGAGTCAGAACTTCTAGAGCGTACTTCTTGTTCAGATGCTTCTGATATTTTGCTGTTTTGCTCAGAGTTAGACTTTCTTGAACGTGTTTCTACTTCTGGTCTTCTGATAATTTGTATCTGATATGATTCTGTATCTGATGACGTCATCAGATCTCTTCCTTCTTTCCTTAGAACCCTGCACACTTAGAAACTTTTCGTTAGGGTGCCATTTTTGATTTCATCCTTTGTTATCATCAAAATCATGGAATCTGTTGTAGAACAATTTTTGTTCTTACAATCTCCCCCTTTATGATGATGACAAAACAAACTCAATTAGCAGATGAAACATAAACAATATCAGATCAGATAGACAAGAGCTCCCCCTGAGATAGGCTAGGGAGTTCAGAAGTCCTTACCAGAGCTTCCAAGCAATGAGGTTTCTTGATACCTTCTACAATTTCTTAAGTCTAGTGTTAGATAAATTTATTTTTAAGAAAAATATGTTGCAGAGTGCTTAAGGTATTTAGACAGTATTTTCATCAGAGCTATTAATGACTTCTCCCCCTTTTTGTCAGAATCAAAAAGACATAGCAAAAAAAAGAAATTCAAGTGAAAAGCATTATATTCAGATAAAAAGGCAACAGAGACAAGGGCAAAAAGAACAAGTAAACATCAGAAACAAGGAAAGCAAGACAACAGGCAAACAAAATCCTAAGTGCCTAGGGGTTGGGAGGCGGAGGCATTCTCTGAAGCAATTGAGCTAGCATGTTCTGAATGTTGTCGTTGACAGTGTCTTGTTTATCCATTCTGGCACGGAGTTCCTTCTGATCTTTCTTCAGTTCTTCCAGCGTCTAGAGAACCATAGGAACAACAGATGAGGACTCCCCCTGAGTCAGAGCCTGCTGTGCTTCAGCAGCGGCCTTTGCTTCAGCTTCAGCAGCAGCCTGTGCTTCAGCTTCAGCAGCAGCCTGTGCTTCAGCTTCGGCAGCAGCAGCAACATCGGCCAGAGCTTTAGCTTCAGCTTCCTTTGCCCTTAGGATTTCAGCTTCCCTTGCTCTTTCTTCCTCCAGCCTTCTGGCTTCTTCTTCAGCTTCTCTTGCAAGTCTCTCTTGTAGTCTTGCCTCAGCATCTCTGATAAAGTCGTTTCTGACTTGTTCATAGATGTGCTTCAATTTAAAAGCCTCAGAGGTCATCCAGCCAATGACTGTTCCAGTGTGTCCTTACAGAATCGGGATCATCACTGATGCCAGAGTTACTGGTCAGAGACTTGACCTTCTGTACTGAAGCTCCTGCGAACAACATTATGGCTTCCTTAAGGGTAGGTATAGAAAGGTCAGGTTCAGAGGTATGAGGTGGAGAGGTTGGAGGGCTGAGGTTTAGTGTTAGAGGTTCAGGTTCAACTTCAGGTTCAGGTTCAGGTTCAGCTTCAGGTTCAGGTTCATTGGAGGTGTTTGGCGGGGTGATATTAGAGGTGTGGAGGTCAGAGGGTTGAGTTTCAGAGGGTGTGTTTGTTGTTTGTTGTGGTGGTGAAGTTACTTCAGGTTGTGTTGGCTGTTGTGAAACGAGGTTTTGAGCCTGAGTTTGGGCTAGGGTTGGAGAGTTAGGGTCAGAGTGTTCTGGGTCAGAGGAGAGGATAAGGTATGGAGGTGATTCTGGGGCTGAAGATGATGAAGAGGAAGTGGTTTGGTTCATTTCTTCAGTTTCAGATCGAGGTAGTGATGTATGAGCAAGATTAAAATTGGGTAGAGGTTGTGAGGTTCTGGTTGTAGAAGGTGGGGTTTCAGAGGATGTGTATATAGGTGGTGTTGGGAGAGGATTAGAAGAAGCCATAAGATGTTCAGAGGGAATAGAGGGAGCAGACTTACCAGTAGTTACTTGCAGAGGTGCTGGAGATCTGGTTCCAGAAGTCTCTCCTAGTCTTGCTTTCTTGGCCTTTGAAGACTTCTTTTCAGAGGGACCTCTTTTGAACCTGACAAAGTCTTCTTCTGAATCTAGACAATCGTCCAGTCTAAAGTCAGAGATGTCGACTCCTTCATCCTTCAGACGCTGCATATAGAAGAGGATAGCTTCTCTGGGTTCATTCTTGTAGAACCTTGCAAGACCATGGGGCAGCTTCCTCTGATCTTTCAAGGCGTCCCAGGAGGTGTCCAGCATGGATCTGACTTGAATCTTTTTCAAGTTTCCCATGCTCTTGAGATTTCTGGCGTTCAGAGGTCTTCCAGTATCTATCGCCAGATCTTCCATCAGTTTGTTTTTCTCCAGATGATCTACCAGCCCATTCTCGATCAGAACATCAGACAACAGTCTTCCCAGGGGGATGTAGGTTATGGGTTTCATGTTGTTTCTTGTCTCCCTTACAGAGTCTCTGAGATATCTGAAGAGTAGTGCAGGAAGGCAGAGTTTCAAACCCTTGTGAATGCAATACAGAATGCACTTCTGATCTGTATTGATGTAGTCAGAGGAGTTTGATGCTGGGCGATGATGAATGGTTCCCAGAATGATCTTGAGCCATACTCTGAGGTTCTGATGAAGTTCTTTGTTCTTTGAAGGATTGCCTTCAGTGTTGAGTTTGAAAATGGTTGGATTTATTTCCTGAGCAATGCGCCTTGACCTAGGGTTAATGTTGTAGATCCTTCTTCCTCCATCTTTCTCCATGTTCAGTAAGGAAGCAATTGACTTTTCAGTAATCACTATCTTTACCCTCAATACGTAGGAGACGATGAAATGGTCATCAGCGTCAGCAAATCTCCAGAATTCTTTGATGAGATTTGGGTAAACAGGGCCATAAAGCCTTTGGAAGTAGTTTTCCCACCGTTGTTGACGGAGTTCTTCAGTAAGATCTACTCCATTCCTTTTCATGTTGTTGAAGTCTACCAGTGTTTCACATAAAACTTCCAGTCCCTCAAAGGGGGTTGCTAGGTTGACATGAGGTTCACGATCAAGAACATGGGGTTCCTTGTACACTGGAGTAATGGAGACTCCTGTAACCGTTGGAGTTGGAATGCTTGAACTTTGGGCAGTGGTGTTGGATTCCATTTGTTGAGAAAAGTTGAAAACTTGTTGTTGTTGAGCATCCATAGTTGATGAAGAAAAAGATGAAGATGAAGTGTTTGTAGAAATGCTTCAGAGAGAGTTTGAGAGTGAGTGAGAGTGATAAGTGTGTGAAATGTGAGAGGAGTGTTTAAATACCCTAAACGAAAACACATGCAAAACAACACACAATTCAACGTTAGCACAAAACTTAAGTTAGCACGCTTGGGGGTAAAATGATTAAGGCTCATTAATGAATGTCTAATCCCAACAGTATGCACACTGCTCGAGGAGATCTCAATCGTCTGGCCTTTGAATTTCTTCTGGACAGCTGTCTAGAAGTTCCAAGGTTAGACGCTAAGTGCTCCACGTGTTTTGATGTATCTGATCTTCAGGAATACCAAAGGATTGGTTCCTGGAGATTTCTAACTCAGATATCTTCTTAACTTGGTAGAAGTATCAGAGTCAGAGACAGAAACTTGTTTGTTTATGTCAGAATCTCATTTTACATCTTCAGAGGCACAATTTATTCAGGGCAATTTTGAATGTTCAGATTTTCTAAGATAAAAAGAAATCTATCTTCAGCTAAAGGCTTAGTAAATATATCTGCCCATTGATGATCTGTATCAATGAACTTCAATGTTACTATCCCTTTCTGAACATAGTCTCTGATAAAATGATGTTTTATTTCAATGTGCTTAGCTCTGGAGTGTAGAATGGGATTCTTACTTAGACAAATGGCAGCAGTATTATCACAGAAGATAGGAATGTTACTCTCGAAGATTTGCAGATCTTCTAACTGATTCTTCATCCAGAGCATCTGAGTTGTGCACAGTGATGCTGAGATATATTCTGCTTCTGCAGTAGATAGAGCAATAATTGACTCTCTCTTGCTGGCCCAGGATATCAGATTGTTTCCCAGAAGCTGGCAATTTCCAGATGTGCTTTTTCGTTCTAATCTATCTCCTGCATAATCTGCATCACAGTAACCCGAAAGTCTATACTCTGATGTTTTCTCATACATCAGGCCCAGGTTAGGAGTTCCTTTCAGATACTTGAGAATTCTCTTAACTGCTGTTAAATGAGATTCTCTAGGATCTGATTGGAATCTGGCACAGAGACAGACACTAAAGAGAATATCAGGACGAGTAACAGTCAGATAGAGAAGAGAGCCTATCATACCTCGATAGATTGAGCATCAGAAGCCGTCTGGGCTAATGCAACCGTTGGCTATTCCAGAGTGGAAGTGGGACAGTATTAGTATGGATTTTGTTTCGGGTTTACCAAGAACGAGTAAGAATTTTGAGGCTATTTGGGTGATTGTTGATAGATTGACGAAGTCGGCTCATTTCATTCCGATCAGAATGGATTATCCGTTAGAGAGGCTAGCCGAGTTGTATATTGAGAAGATTGTAAGTTTGCATGGTATTCCGTCGAGTATTGTTTCGGACAGAGATCCTAGATTTACATCGAAGTTCTGGGAAGGTTTGTAGAGGGCTTTGGGAACTAAGCTGAGGTTGAGTTCTGCATATCATCCGCAGACTGATGGTCAGACTGAGAGGACGATTCAGTCATTAGAGGATCTTTTGAGAGCGTGTGTTTTGGAAAAGGGAGGTGCTTGGGATTGTTATTTGCCTTTGATTGAGTTTACCTACAACAATAGTTTTCATTCGAGCATTGGTATGGCACCGTTTGAAGCTTTGTATGGTAGGAGATGTCGGACACCGTTATGTTGGTATGAGTCCGGTGAGAGTGCTGTGGTTGGACCGGAGATTGTTCAACAGACTACAGAAAAGATTAAGATGATTCAGGAGAAGATGAGAATTGCTCAGAGTCGTCAGAAGAGTTATCATGATAAGAGGAGGAAGTCACTTGAGTTCCGAGAGGGAGATCATGTGTTTCTTCGTGTTACTCCGATAACCGGTGTTGGTCGAGCTTTGAAGTCGAAGAAGTTGACACCTCGCTTTATTGGTCCTTATCAGATTTTGGAGAGGATAGGAGAGGTAGCCTATCGTATCGCTTTACCGCCGTCGCTTGCGAATTTGCATGATGTTTTTCATGTGTCTCAGTTGAGGAGGTACATTCATGATCCGTCGCATGTAGTCCAAGTAGATGATGTACAGGTGAGAGATAACCTGACTGTTGAAACATCACCTATGAGGATCGAGGATCGAGAGTTGAAGCAGTTGCGGGGTAAAGAGATTGCCTTGGTGAAGGTAGCTTGGGGAGGACCAGCAGGTGGCAATGTGACTTGGGAACTCGAGAGTCAGATGAAGGAGTCTTATCCGGAGTTGTTCGCTTGAGGTATGTTTTCGAGGACGAAAACTCTTTTAGTGGGGGAGAGTTGTAACACCCCGATAATAATATGTATTTATTTAAATTAAATTAATAATATGTTTATTAATTTAATTAGAATATTTGAATTATTATTATTATTATTTTGGAATAATAATTATTGGGATAATTATTTAGTGGAATAATATTATTGGAGTATATAAGTTGGAATAATAAAAAGTCCCAATTTTTGGAAAAAGGTTTTCACGTGAAAAGGGGAAAGAGGCAGAAAGGGCAAAAAGCCAGAGAACGAAGGTTGAAGGAAGAAAAAGCTTGGAGCTCGGAGGCTGCCGGATTAACTCAGGTAAGGGGGGTTTATCATCAATTAACGAGTATTATATGATGATATGTACTGGGTAGTAATAGACCATTGTTTATCTTTGATTGGATGATATATGTTGAATTTGTGAACCTTTGGGATGAACGAAATTATGAATATAATTGAAGAAATTCGTAGGAATTAGAGGTAGAAAGGTTAGCAAATTGTGAAATCGAAAGTGTATGATTCGTGTTAGATGATATGAATGAACTGTGTGTGAAATTTGGAAAGTAGAAGGTTGAATCGGATAGGTCCCGTAGCAGAGAAAGTCATTGCAGATCTGAGAGCTCTGGTCTCTGGTCATACGCGTATGGCACTAGGCAATACGCGTATGAGATGTTGGTACGCGTATGGGGGGGAGCCTTACGCGTATGGGTGGAAAAGATGACACTTTGAACGTAAATTGGTCTCTGTTGGTACGCGTAAGGGGAGATTGTTACGCGTAGCATACGCGTATGGAATAAGTTGTACGCGTATGAGTTGGGCGAGGAAATGCGCAATACGCGTATGAGAGTGGGCAGTACGCGTATAGAGTTGGCCAGGTTTGGGCAATACGCGTATGGCGTAGGCAATACGCGTATGGACAGAGTTGGGATTTTCCTGAACTGTTGTTGTGCAGTTTTTGGTTGTTTAAGCTGAATGATGTACTTAGCTGAGATATGATGTTGTAGGGATCATTTCCCGTTGTTTTGAGTGGCATAGGTATTAGTAGAGTGTGCTAATACTGTGGTTGATTATGTGGCATGATATGATATGCTTTTGTGATTAATTATGTTGATAACGTGTGATGGTATACATGATGATGTGAATGTATACGTTTGTGAATAGACTGTATTATGGCTTAGAGTGTGAGCATGTGTCTATTCTTGATTATTATTGATGTTGCATTGCTAGGTGATTAGCATGCATGTTGTGGCCCATTTGGGGTGGTAGCTAATTCCCATGGTGTGGAATTAGTGAGTAGATCATTTTGATTGTTGTTGTTGATGTTTGCATGCTAGGGGATTAGCGTGCATTTCATGGCCCATTTGGGGTGGTAGCTAATTCCCATGGTGAGGAATTAGTGAGTGAGTCACTATGTCTCAAATGAGTGGGACTAGTGAGCTTGGTAGCCGTGCCTGGATTTGGACGGTGAGGTTGAACTATATGTTCACAAATAGTCGGTACCGCATGCATAGAGTCTCATTGCATAATGAATGTATGGCATATGATATGAATGGATGTATTCCAGTATCATATGTGTGTTGTGTGTTGTGTTGTTAATGATTGAATATGATGGAGATTTTACTGTTGAGTATGATGTTTGAACGGATATTACTGTTGCTGAATGCGTAGCCTGATTAGGGTGAACGGATGTGTTAATTACTTGGCATTACATGTTGTTCTATAATGCTTATTATATTGATTGAAGAACTCACCCTTACACCTATTTTTCAGGTAACGAGAATTGAGTTGAGTAGGAGCAATTGCTTGGAGTCTAGAGTAGTTCTTATGGGTCATGCTCTGATAGATGTAACATCGGGAGGGGATGTTTTAATTAATTTGATTTCTGTTATTGAATGATTGACATGTATTTGTGTTACATGTTTTACATTGATGTTGAATTATTCCGCTGCGATTTATGCAAAGAATCTTATTTTGATTAAATAAATGAGCATGACAGGATATTGTTGATGGATGTAGTGAATTGATTGTGTGACACCCTTCGGGGCATAATTACTCTGATGAATATATTGTTATTTTAATTAAAGAATTTGGGGTATTTAGAAGGGTGTTACATTAGTGGTATCAGAGCATAGTCGGTCGTGTCGAGTCGTAATTATTCCGTTTCCCCTGTACGGGATAGGTGCTGTGTAACCCTATCAGTACTTATTGTTTTAGTTGTCTGGGTTTTCAGAATAGAGATGGCTGGAAGAGGTAGAGATGATGCTGCGATTGCTGAGGCTCTGGGTATGCTAGCTGGAGTACTTGGAGGAAATCCGAATGTTGTGGGAATGGGAGCTGCTCGTCAGTTGAGTGAGTTCCAGAAGAACAATCCTCCAATGTTTAAGGGAGCATACGATCCAGATGGTGCTCAGAAGTGGTTGAAGGAGATTGAGAGGATCTTCAGAGTAACTGAGTGTGCTGATAACCAGAAGGTCAGGTTCGGTACACATATGCTGTCAGAAGAAGCTGATGATTGGTGGGTTGCTACCCGCGCTGAGTTGGAAACTGCTGGAAATGCTGAGATTACTTGGGCTGTGTTCAGGGAACGATTCCTGAGGAAGTATTTTCCAGAGGATGTCAGAGGGAAGAAAGAAATAGAATTTTTGGAATTGAAGCAGGGTAACCGGTCTGTTACTGAGTATGCTGCGAAGTTCACAGAGCTGTCAAAGTATTACACTCCCTATAGTGAGGCTACTGGGGAATTTTCCAAGTGTGTGAAGTTTGAGAACGGGTTGCGTCCCGAGATCAAGCAGGCTATTGGGTATCAAAGGATTAGAGTGTTTTCTGATTTGGTTGACTGTTGCAGGATTTTTGAACAGGATTCCAAGGCTAGAGCAGAGAGCTATCAGCAAAGGGTTGATAGGAAAGGTAAGAATCAGATTGATCGTGGGAAACCGTATGCAGCTGGCAAAGGTTTCCAGAGACAGAGTGGGATGAAGAGGCCTAGTGGGGGAGACTCTAGTGCTCCTGTTAAGTGTTACAGATGTGGTCAGGCTGGACATCGTATCCATGAGTGTACCAGTAATGAGAAGAAGTGTTTCAAATGTGGAAAAGGTGGTCATTTGGCTGCAGATTGCCGGTTGAAGACTGTGACTTGCTTCAACTGTGGAGAGGTGGGTCATATCAGTCCACAGTGTCCTAAGCCGAAGAAAGAGAATCAGTCAGGAGGCAAGGTTTTTGCTTTATCGGGTTCTGAGACTTCTGCAGATGATCGTTTGATCCGAGGTACGTGTTATATTAATGGCTTTCCTCTTGTAGCTATTATTGACACAGGTGCGACTCATTCTTTTATATCTTTGGATTGTGCTGTGAAACTTAAGTTAGAGATATCTGAGATGCTTGGTAGTATGGTGATTGATACTCCTGCGAAGGGTTCAGTGACTACTACTTCTGTTTGTTTGAACTGTCCTTTGAGTATTTTTGGTAGAGCCTTTGGGATAGACCTTGTGTGTCTTCCGTTAGTACAGATTGATGTTATTCTGGGTATGAACTGGTTGGTGTTTAACCGGGTTTCTATCAATTGTTTTGATAAGACTGTGATATTTCCTAAGATTGAGGAAGGAAAGGATTTGTTTCTATCGGCAAGGCAGGTGAATGAGGAAGTAGCGGGTGGGGCAGAGTTGTTTATACTGTTAGCAACTTTGGAAGCTAAAGATAAACTGGTGATTGGCGATCTAGCTGTGGTGTGTGATTTTCCTGATGTGTTTCCGGAAGAGGTGAATGAATTGCCGCCAGAGCGTGAAGTTGAGTTCTCGATTGATTTGGTACCTGGTACTAGACCGATATCGATGGCTCCTTATCGTATGTCTGCTGTTGAGCTAACTGAATTGAAGAGTCAGTTGGAAGATTTGTTGGATAAGAAATTTATTCGTCCGAGTGTGTCACCGTGGGGTGCACCAGTGTTGTTGGTTAAGAAGAAGGAAGGTACTATGAGGTTGTGTGTGGATTACAGACAACTGAATAAAGTAACGATCAAGAATCGGTACCCTTTACCGAGGATTGATGATTTGATGGATCAGTTGGTTGGTGCGAGTGTGTTCAGCAAGATAGATTTGAGATCTGGGTATCATCAGATACGTGTGAAAACTGAGGATATTCAGAAGACTGCTTTCAGAACAAGGTATGGACATTATGAGTATTCTGTAATGCCTTTTGGTGTGACTAATGCGCCTGGAGTATTCATGGAGTATATGAATAGGATTTTCCATCCGTATCTAGATCAGTTCGTTGTGGTGTTTATTGATGACATTTTGGTGTATTCGAAATCTGAAGAAGAGCATGCTGAGCATTTGAGAGTGGTTTTGGGAGTTCTAAGAGAAAAGAAGCTATTTGCTAAACTGTCAAAGTGTGAATTTTGGTTAGAAGAAGTTAGTTTTCTTGGTCACGTGATTTCAAGAGGTGGTGTTGCTGTTGATCCTTCTAAGATAGAAGCGGTATCTAGGTGGGAAGCTCCGAAGTCAGTTTCGGAGATAAGGAGTTTTCTTGGACTTGCAGGTTATTATAGAAAATTCATTGAGGGATTTTCCAAGTTGGCGTTACCGTTGACAATGTTGACTAGAAAGGGGCAAGCGTTTGTTTGGGATTCAAAATGTGAAGAAGGTTTCCAAGAGTTAAAGAGAAGGTTAACTACTGCTCCTATTCTGATATTACCGAGTTCGTCGGAATTATTTGAGGTTTATTGTGATGCTTCATTGTTGGGTTTAGGTGGTGTGTTGATGCAGAATAAGCAGGTTATAGCTTATGCTTCGAGACAGCTGAGGGTTCATGAGAGGAACTATCCGACACATGATTTGGAGTTGGCAGCTGTGGTATTCGTTCTAAAGTTATGGAGGCATTATTTGTACGGGTCGAGATTTGAGGTTTTCAGTGATCATAAGAGTTTAAAGTATTTGTTTGATCAGAAAGAGCTGAATATGAGACAGAGGAGATGGTTAGAATTTCTGAAGGATTATAATTTTGGTTTGAATTACCATCCGGGTAAAGCAAACGTGGTGGCTGATGCATTGAGTCGGAAATCATTGCATATGTCTATGTTAATGGTTAAGGAATTGGATTTAATTGAGCAATTTAGAGACTTGAGTTTGGTGTGTGAGAGTACTCACAATAGTGTTAAACTGGGAATGTTGAAGTTGACGAGTAATATTCTGGATGAGATCAGAGAGGGTCAGAAATCCGATATGCTTTTGGTTGATAAGTTGACCTTAGTGAATCAAGGTCAAGGTGGTAAATTCAGAGTTGATGAGAATGGTGTTTTGAGATTTGGTAATCGGGTGTGTATTCCGGATGTTACAGAACTTAAGAAGAGTATTCTTGAAGAAGGACATCGTAGTGGTTTGAGTATTCATCCTGGAGCTACGAAGATGTATCATGATTTGAAGAAGTTATTTTGGTGGCCGGGAATGAAAAGAGAAATTGCAAGTTTTGTTTATTCCTGTTTGACTTGTCAGAAGTCAAAGATTGAGCATCAGAAGCCGTCTGGGCTAATGCAACCGTTGGCTATTCCAGAGTGGAAGTGGGACAGTATTAGTATGGATTTTGTTTCGGGTTTACCAAGAACGAGTAAGAATTTTGAGGCTATTTGGGTGATTGTTGATAGATTGACGAAGTCGGCTCATTTCATTCCGATCAGAATGGATTATCCGTTAGAGAGGCTAGCCGAGTTGTATATTGAGAAGATTGTAAGTTTGCATGGTATTCCGTCGAGTATTGTTTCGGACAGAGATCCTAGATTTACATCGAAGTTCTGGGAAGGTTTGTAGAGGGCTTTGGGAACTAAGCTGAGGTTGAGTTCTGCATATCATCCGCAGACTGATGGTCAGACTGAGAGGACGATTCAGTCATTAGAGGATCTTTTGAGAGCGTGTGTTTTGGAAAAGGGAGGTGCTTGGGATTGTTATTTGCCTTTGATTGAGTTTACCTACAACAATAGTTTTCATTCGAGCATTGGTATGGCACCGTTTGAAGCTTTGTATGGTAGGAGATGTCGGACACCGTTATGTTGGTATGAGTCCGGTGAGAGTGCTGTGGTTGGACCGGAGATTGTTCAACAGACTACAGAAAAGATTAAGATGATTCAGGAGAAGATGAGAATTGCTCAGAGTCGTCAGAAGAGTTATCATGATAAGAGGAGGAAGTCACTTGAGTTCCGAGAGGGAGATCATGTGTTTCTTCGTGTTACTCCGATAACCGGTGTTGGTCGAGCTTTGAAGTCGAAGAAGTTGACACCTCGCTTTATTGGTCCTTATCAGATTTTGGAGAGGATAGGAGAGGTAGCCTATCGTATCGCTTTACCGCCGTCGCTTGCGAATTTGCATGATGTTTTTCATGTGTCTCAGTTGAGGAGGTACATTCATGATCCGTCGCATGTAGTCCAAGTAGATGATGTACAGGTGAGAGATAACCTGACTGTTGAAACATCACCTATGAGGATCGAGGATCGAGAGTTGAAGCAGTTGCGGGGTAAAGAGATTGCCTTGGTGAAGGTAGCTTGGGGAGGACCAGCAGGTGGCAATGTGACTTGGGAACTCGAGAGTCAGATGAAGGAGTCTTATCCGGAGTTGTTCGCTTGAGGTATGTTTTCGAGGACGAAAACTCTTTTAGTGGGGGAGAGTTGTAACACCCCGATAATAATATGTATTTATTTAAATTAAATTAATAATATGTTTATTAATTTAATTAGAATATTTGAATTATTATTATTATTATTTTGGAATAATAATTATTGGGATAATTATTTAGTGGAATAATATTATTGGAGTATATAAGTTGGAATAATAAAAAGTCCCAATTTTTGGAAAAAGGTTTTCACGTGAAAAGGGGAAAGAGGCAGAAAGGGCAAAAAGCCAGAGAACGAAGGTTGAAGGAAGAAAAAGCTTGGAGCTCGGAGGCTGCCGGATTAACTCAGGTAAGGGGGGTTTATCATCAATTAACGAGTATTATATGATGATATGTACTGGGTAGTAATAGACCATTGTTTATCTTTGATTGGATGATATATGTTGAATTTGTGAACCTTTGGGATGAACGAAATTATGAATATAATTGAAGAAATTCGTAGGAATTAGAGGTAGAAAGGTTAGCAAATTGTGAAATCGAAAGTGTATGATTCGTGTTAGATGATATGAATGAACTGTGTGTGAAATTTGGACTGTAGAAGGTTGAATCGGATAGGTCCCGTAGCAGAGAAAGTCATTGCAGATCTGAGAGCTCTGGTCTCTGGTCATACGCGTATGGCACTAGGCAATACGCGTATGAGATGTTGGTACGCGTATGGGGGGGAGCCTTACGCGTATGGGTGGAAAAGATGACACTTTGAACGTAAATTGGTCTCTGTTGGTACGCGTAAGGGGAGATTGTTACGCGTAGCATACGCGTATGGAATAAGTTGTACGCGTATGAGTTGGGCGAGGAAATGCGCAATACGCGTATGAGAGTGGGCAGTACGCGTATAGAGTTGGCCAGGTTTGGGCAATACGCGTATGGCGTAGGCAATACGCGTATGGACAGAGTTGGGATTTTCCTGAACTGTTGTTGTGCAGTTTTTGGTTGTTTAAGCTGAATGATGTACTTAGCTGAGATATGATGTTGTAGGGATCATTTCCCGTTGTTTTGAGTGGCATAGGTATTAGTAGAGTGTGCTAATACTGTGGTTGATTATGTGGCATGATATGATATGCTTTTGTGATTAATTATGTTGATAACGTGTGATGGTATACATGATGATGTGAATGTATACGTTTGTGAATAGACTGTATTATGGCTTAGAGTGTGAGCATGTGTCTATTCTTGATTATTATTGATGTTGCATTGCTAGGTGATTAGCATGCATGTTGTGGCCCATTTGGGGTGGTAGCTAATTCCCATGGTGTGGAATTAGTGAGTAGATCATTTTGATTGTTGTTGTTGATGTTTGCATGCTAGGGGATTAGCGTGCATTTCATGGCCCATTTGGGGTGGTAGCTAATTCCCATGGTGAGGAATTAGTGAGTGAGTCACTATGTCTCAAATGAGTGGGACTAGTGAGCTTGGTAGCCGTGCCTGGATTTGGACGATGAGGTTGAACTATATGTTCACAAATAGTCGGTACCGCATGCATAGAGTCTCATTGCATAATGAATGTATGGCATATGATATGAATGGATGTATTCCAGTATCATATGTGTGTTGTGTGTTGTGTTGTTAATGATTGAATATGATGGAGATTTTACTGTTGAGTATGATGTTTGAACGGATATTACTGTTGCTGAATGCGTAGCCTGATTAGGGTGAACGGATGTGTTAATTACTTGGTGTAGCACCTCAAATTTGCACCTACCATTATGCATACATTTTCATAATAGGTCATAGCATATCATGATCCATTGCATAGCATCTGCATTATCCCTCAGTTGCCTCAAGAGCAAGCAATCAGAAATTAGGTCAAACTAATCTCCTGGTCAGTCAACCAAGCAAGCAAAGGAATTTTTCATTGAATCAAGGCCTTGGGGTTTGTCCAACAAGTTCACATGGCTTGGAGGTCTATTTGAAGTATTTTGGTCAAGGATTGAGGGCTCAGAGGTCAGCAGTTCATACACAGATAGTCAAAAACCCTAAAAAAAGTCAACTGTCAGTCAAAGCAGTGGATGGTGGCCATTCTTGTGGAATTTGGGCACCATGGTCAATAATCAAGAGTTCATACCACTTGGGACATCATTTGAAGTCAAGTTCTCAAGGAATCAGGGTTTGGAAGTCATCAGTCAATGCATAATCAGTCAGAAACCCTAAAAGTCAACTGTTGGTCAACTGTCCATTTAATCAGTGATTGGATGATTGGAATTGGTTTGTGAGAGTTCATTCATGTCCAAATAGTCATCATACATCATGCCAAACACCATCATGGAAGAATTTGAAGCCAGATCAGAGATTTCCCAAAACGGAAACTGGGTCTGTAACTGAAACTTACCAAAAATGGAAAGTTTTGATCCTCAAACTTACATTGTGATACAAGCCTCAAATGAATTTTTGCCCAACATGAAAGTTGAAGATCTTGTTCTCCCATTTCCAAAAAGTCCTAGAACTCTCAATTCCCATGTATGGTTGGCAAGTTATGATCGAATCGATTTTAGAAAATCTTGAACTTCAAAGGGCCATATCTCCCAAACCATTTGGCCAAATTTGGTGGGGTTTTTTCCTACAAACCACATTTTTCATCCTCTTTCCAAAAATATAAATTTCATGACCCAAAACTTCACCAATCAAAATGGCAAATTTTGACCTTTTTCATTTAAATGTAAGTTTGACCAAGAGTTGACTTTTTGACTCAAACATTTTTTCAGCATTTGGCCAATTGGAACAGCTCATAAATATCATTTTGAGTGTGTTTGCAAAGTCAAATTATGCAGCACATGTGAATATTGTTTGGTTGCTTGAATTGTAAGAAAAGTACCATTTAACCATGCTTGCACCATACTTGTTTATGCATCCACCATACCATGATTTGTACTCTCAAAACAGAAGATTAGAAGGCCATTTTACTGTCAATTATGAATACATTCTGCAGCCACAACCAATGGTACATATGACCATGCTTGCTTGCTTAAAATTGGGAAGGAAAGGACCAAAACTAGCCATGCTTGGAGCTGCACATAGCAGCCCTGCCACTTTTGCTGTCATGCTACAAACCAATGGCAGCCTCACACCAGCTGATACAGAAAATACTTTCTCTCATTTTGGACATGCTGAGCCAACAATACAAGACAGCATGGGTTATGATGATTTTCCTGTCATGAGAAAACACATAGCAGCAGCACAGCAGACAGAGATAATAGACCTCACTCATTCAAACCTTGCCCTCACCTTGCATTTTTCCTGACCAAGACAAGCAGCATACCAAAAGAACCTTCACTCACTCCCTCATTTTCAACCTTGCTTTGCACCCTCCCAATCCTGTCACCATTTTGAAAGTAGCAGCATACCACAAAAAAACTTTGGCATTTGCTTCTCATAAAACCTTGCCACAAACCAACATAACAGCAAATAGAAACACCATTTTCCTGTCATTAAACAAAAACCAGCTGAACATATCATTAGCAGACCCTAAACATATGATATTTAAGTCTCATTTTTCTGGTTTTACAACCCTAGTTTTTCACAACCACAGCAGCCACATACAGAAAAATACTCCTACTCTCTCATCTTGCATTTTGCTCGACTGAGATTTTCCACCCAAAACCATCAAAGCACACAAGTAACCCTTGGTTATTTCTTCACTTGGACAACATATTTAGCTCACCTTCACCATCAAATCACTGCTGTAAAGTCTTCATCATCTTCTGTTTTACAAAGACCTCTCCCATGGCAGCTTGAAGCTAGAATCGATTCAAGCAAGGTTGAGCACAATTCCTTCTGGGATACATCATTTGGGACCATCATCTTCATCTGTTCGAGCTTCAAACTTTCAAATAATCACTGCTCTACACTTTTCTTCAAATCCAAGTAAATTTTCGAAACTCTAATTTCTTAAATCAATGCTATGCCATGTGTAGAGTATGTTCTTGTGGTTACATTAAGCTTGAAATTACTAAAAATGATTAAGTATCATGCTAGTTATGTTGAAATGAAATTTGGAATTGATTTATGTTCTTGCTCGATTTGTGACAACCAATGAGTTCTAGTGGAAATGGTTGGTGGATTCATGTTAGTTAGAGCTTGCTGGTCAGTTGTGTGTATGTGATTTTCATTTCTAAAAATTGTTGTTAAGCTCGATTGAACATGATGATGATACCCTGTAGCTGTTAAACCTTAAATTGTCCAGAATTTTTTCATGCTTGTGTTTGTGTATTGCTGAATAATGTGTTTGTTTGTGTGCTGGTCAAATTTGATTTTGATGCTTGAAATTCCATGATGCTGTTGTTTTCAAACTTATGCCATGCCTAGAAATTTCATGTTTGTCTTGGTTTTGTTGTATAACATGTTTGCATTGAAGAGCATTACTACTGCCATGTTGTTTGCTTGATGTTCATTATACCATGCCATTGCGTGTTTTTGCTCGAAACCTGTTTGATGTTAATGATGAACATGAGCTGCCATGCTAATCGAACCCTGCTGCTGCTTATTTGGTGATGTTTCGATTGATTGCTTGAGTGGTGTTCCATTGGCCATGCTGTTCATTATGTCTGTCTGAAGTTGCCTGTGTGAATGTTGAACATTGATGTTGAATGTCTACCCCTGCTGTTGTGTATGAATCATAAACTTGCCTAGAATTCCTCATGCTGGTGTTGTTTTGTTGTTCATGTCATGATGCTGCTTGCTTGATGTTTATTTTTGATTGAGTTCATGATGATGAAATTGATGCTGCAAACGCCCTGCTGCTGTTATGATGAATTTGCCAGAATTATTCATGTTTGCTTTTGGTTTGTTGTTTATGATGAGCTTGCATGAAGAGCCTTACAATACCATGCTGTGTTGGTTGAATGAGGAACATTGATGTTCAATACCATGCTGTTTGTTTGCTGTTGGTTATGATGAGTACATGATGATGATGAACTTGATGCATTGCCCTGCTGTTTGTGAGTTTTTGTTGGACTTCATTTTGATCAATTGCCTGAAGTTACATGAGTTTGAATGCTGAATGCCATGCTGATTAAAACCTTGCTGCAGTTTTAAAATTCTTTGAACATTTGTCCTGAAAATCCATTGGACTATGTGGTATGCTGTTGATTGCCTGCTGCGAGAACATTGCCAAAATGCTATGCTGCTGAGTGTTTGTTGTTGAATTTGTTTGGATGTGATTGAACTTGTATGAAGTTTGTGTGCTGTTGGCCAAACCCTAGGGTTTATTTATGAAAACTCAGAATTTTGAGCTCATTGGCCGTGTCCACTGTTCCATTGGATTTGGACCAATGGGAACATTTCCTGGTCGCCCCCCAAAACGCAGTAGTTTAGGTTAATGAGCCCGAAATTACGCTTATGCCATCGTTGACTCATTGTTTGACCAATTGCCATGCCATTTTGTTCATAATGCATTCAAATTTCATCCAACTTCCACGATTTATTTCCCCTTCACATTTATTCCAAAAATTGTGAAATTTTTTCCTCATATTCATGAATGTGTCCTCTATTTTATCATGATTTTTAATTAATTTTCCATTGGCTGGATTTTTAATGATAATTATTTTCTTGACATGTATGCCAAAATGATACATTGTGCCATTCCTTTTGTGAAATTGCCATATTGCATCCAATGAGCTTGAAATTTTTTGTGGTAAAACTAGACACATTGACCTTCATTTCCATATAAAGTTTGTGCATTTATCATTTGTGGATTGAGAGTTATGATTTTTTGAAGTCATGTGTTGCATTTGGTGTCATACCATGATCATGCATTTTCCCTAATTTTGTTCACCTGCTTCCTTGCATCCAATTGACCCCATTTTTTGCATGAATGATCCTTTGTATGTCTATTTCATGTATGAATTTTCTTGGAATTAATCTTGCTGTTTTCCATTTGATTGTGAATTTTCTTCCATGCTTGGTCATTTGTTGACTTTTTGTGCTATACCTTGCCAAATCTTTTGTGAAATCCTCATACCATATTGTATGTCCATGAAATTTGATATGTGATAACTAGACATCTCAAGCTTGGCATTGGTGTTAATCTCATTCATTTCTCATCTGTTTTCAATTTGATATGATTTTTTGAAGTTGACCCATGCTGGTTGACTTTCTTTGAGCATGTTCAAATGTGCTTTGACTTTCTGATTTTCATTGACTGCCTTCCACTTGCCCAAATGGGATGAAATTTGACATGCTTACCATGCTATGTGTTAGGTTTGATCATGATTTATTTGATGATTTTTGGAAAATGTTTAGATTGCTTTTGGTGCAAGTCTTGCTGTTGACTTCTATGAGCTTCTGTTTGCCATGTTTTGACCTAAATGGTTCATGAAACGATGATAGTGATTGATATGAGTGTGAACCCAATTGGTTTTGTTTCCTAATTGTTTGAACATGATTTTGGATACTTACCCCTTGCTGTTTGGACTTTCTCATTCATTTTTGACCCTAGGCTTGCCCTAGTGGTCCTGTCACTCACCTTTGAGCTTGTGATTTCAGGTTGACCATCAAATGGCCATTAAGACCAATTCTTTTGATTGAGCTTACCCAAGTATCATTGCCTAACCTCTTTGTTTTGTAGGTGGCTTGGCTCACATGCCATAAGCCTTGTGCCTTGCACATCCATGTGCCTCCAATTGACTGTTGGTTTCTGTTTCTGTTTGTTTTGTTTGAAGTTGCATACTAACATCTGCTTGACTGTTTCAGGTGCTTTAGTTGCTTAGTTCCTTGTGAACTTTTTTGCTTTGCTTTGCTTGTATAAGCAATTTGCATTGAGGTATGCCTCTTTTACTCCATGTAGTCTGGAAGACCTGGCCTGTTACTTGGCCAGGCAACTGTCTGAAGTCCTCCTTAAGAGGCAATGTTTGTGATTGTTTACTTTTGTCCTTGCATAGAGTCAAAGTCCTCCTAAGTGAAGAGGCAATTGGTGGAAGGTAGGGATATGCAATCTATCCCCCACTATTCAGTGTGTCATCTGTTTTGCTCACACCACTGTGTTGATGCATTACAGATAAAAACCCAAGATCTTGTACAATTGTATAGTTGAGTCAGTTTAAATGTGTAGAAGGGTTCCCACTTTCTGAACCCACACATTCTTGTCTTGAGCTCTCCCAGGCCAGGGATAAGAGCTGTGAAGTCTTATCTTCACTCACCTTTCATCTGCTTCACCTTAGTCTCTCAATGGCAAGGTTAAGAGCACATTCACCCAGTTCCAGAGGTTTGTTTGTTGAGGTTGATATGACCCCTTGATTAAAACCTAACCCTTGTTTGAGCCACTTGTTTGTGTATAGCGTGTGCTATCTGTGCTTGTAGGATTGTTCGACTTGCTTCCTGTGCAAGATAGGATTGTTTGACTTGCTTCCTGTGCAAGTTAGGATAGTTTGACTTGCTTCCTGTGCAAGATAGGATTGTTTGACTTGCTTCCTGTGCAAGTTAGGATTAGTTTAGACTTGCTTCCTGTGCAAGTTAGGTTTTGCTTGGCTTGCTTCCTGTGCAAGTTAAGTGTGTGTGGCTTGCTTCCTGTGTGAGCCATGCTTAGGATAGGTTGGCCCTTGTGCCATTTAGCTAGAAACCTTAACTTAGGGTTGATTTTGCATGACAACATCTAGGCTCGAGTCGTAGTCTCCCTAGAGTTGTGTCTCCCTCTGTTATCTGGTTAGGCTAGTCCTTTATCCCTCCGTAGGGGAACTACATCGCCCTGATCTTCACACCAGATGAAGTATGTAGGCAGGAGATTGAGCTGATCTCTCCGGGCGCCCTTTTCTTTTTTTGTGTGTGTTGTCTGACAGTTGCTAGGCTCGAGTGCCTGACTCCTTAGCAATTTGTTGTCTGTCTGTTTGTGTGCGTTTGACAGTTATAGGCTGAGTCCCCGACTCCCTATCTATCTGTTGTGTTGTTTAGGTTCGGATGTCAATGTAAGTCCAGTGATTGGCATTTGGGCTCCACGTTTGCCTCTTTGCGTGTGTTTAGGTTCGGATGCTGACATAAGTCCAGCGATTGGCAGTCGGGCTCCACGTTCGCCTTTGTCTTGTTTTGTTTGTGTGCGTGTCAGCCGAGCTACGAATGCTCTGATTCTTCTCCCGTCCGAGAAGATACGTATGCATAGGATGCGACATCCTAGCGAGCATGTGTCGTTTCCCCAGTCCGAACTACTTTGACTCTGATGTCTATGCCTGATAGACTAAGTAGGCCCAGGATGCGACATCCTGCCGAGTCCAGTTTCAGTCAGTCTCTTTCGTTTCTTTCAGCCAGTGTGTGTGAATATTTGAGCAGTGTTTAGCAACCAATTTTCCTTTCTAGTGTGCGTGGATCCCGTAGAGTACTACGGATGCGTAGGGGTGCTAATACCTTCCCTTCGCATAACCGACTCCCGAACCCATCCTCTTTGGTCGCGAGACCATGTTCTTTCCCAGGTTTACTCTGAGCGTTTCCTTTCCCTCTTTTGGGATAAATAACGCACGGTGGCGGCTCTGTTGTTCTTTGTTTTCCCGCCGGTTTTTCGCGCGATGCGACAGCTGGCGACTCTGCTGGGGATTTCTAGAGAAGTTGACCTATGCTGGTCCATCTTCCCTAAGCGAGTCTCTCCTAGCGCTCTCTAGGTTAGGATTTTGGTTGCTTTGTGCTGTGTTTATTTATTGCATCCATTATTTACTGTTTGCATTCATTGTCTATTGTTTGCATCTATGTTTGCATTAATGTTTGCATTTATTCATCTGTTCACCTGGCTGGTTGTCTGTTTCTCTCTGTTGGGGTGGGAGTTCTATGAGGTAAAAGGCCCAATACCCAGGCTATGAGTGAAATCTAGGAAACCTAGGAATAGAGTGATTCATGGGAAGCGGGTGGTGTACGCCACTTAGCGGAACATCGATATCACGAGCAGTTCAGACTCTGATGGGGTATTATCGGTGCATACATCGGGTGTGCACAGGATGATATTCTTGAAAGGGTTGTTTATCCTGCGTTTCTCTTGACCTTACCCTGGCCTAGACTACACCCGTGAGTGGGGAAGGGTTCATCATTACAGGTACTGTTGGTGACTTATGGTTCTGTTGGTGACTTTGGGTTCAGACAACGGTATATTCAGTTGACCTTGGGTTTTCAAGTTGGATTTGGGTTCTGAGTTTAGACCGAAGCTTCGACTTTGTGATCAGAGACGCACCGCCAGCCAGTTGTGTCTGCATCATGTGCATCATAGCATATTTATTTTCAAAAAGAAACGCAAAAAAAAAAGAAAAAAAAAAGAAAAAAAAAGGAAAAAGAAAAAAAACTAATCCCTGCATGCATATCATTTCTCAGGTACATTCCAGAGCTTGTTCACTGATAGAGATGGCAACAGTCCCAGAGTTGAAGCGGAAGACCTGTATCTACGTTTTTCACCGGGAGCCTTTAACGCCTCTGATTGAGTTGGGCAGTCTTGTGACCAGTGATCGTCTAGGGGGGTTCGTGAACCAGTATGGGGATATCCTGACAGTGTTGAAGACAGTAGTTGACCCGGTGCCGTTGCAGACACTTCTTCAGTTCTATGACCCGGAGCTTAGATGTTTCACGTTCCAAGATTACCAGTTAGCACCTACTCTCGAGGAGTATTCTATATTGTTGAGCATCCCGATTCAGCATCAGGTTCCTTTCTTGGACGTACCAAAGGAGGTTGACTTTAAGGTTGTTGCCAGAGCTCTCCGGTTGAGTGTTAAGGAAGTTTGTGATAATTGGAAGCCCAGTGGGGGAGTCGTGGGTCTGCCGTTGAAGTTTCTTCTGAGAATAGCCAGAGTTGAAGCAGAAAAGGGGAATTGGGAAGTTTTTCACGCACAGCTAGCTGCCATGATCTATGGGATCATCCTATTTCCCAGTATGCCAAATTTCATTGACTTCACTGCTATCAGCATTTTCATCAGAGGGAATCCAATCCCTACTCTTCTAGCTGATACTTACTATGCCATCCACAGTAGGCATGGTAGGGGTGGAGCCATCAGGTGCTGTCTACCTCTCCTATTCAAATGGTTCATGTCTCTTCTGCCAGCCAGTGGACCGTTTGTGGATACCCAGAGCACTCTGAAGTGGACTCAGAGGATCATGTCGCTCACATCTTATGACATCAGATGGCAATCTTACCGGATGAATGTGAAGAATGTTATTATGAGCTGTGGAGAATTCCGGAATGTGCCACTCGTGGGGACCAAGGGTTGTATAAATTATAATCCAGTTCTTTCTCTTCGCCAGTTAGGTTTTGTTATGAGTAGAAGACCACGTGAAGCTGAGATAGCCGAGAGTGTGTACTTTGAGAAGAAGGATGACCCTGTTAGGTTGGAGCAGATTGGGAGAGCTTGGAAGTCCATTGGTGTCAGAGATGGATCCGTCTTAGGGAAGAAGTTTGCCATAGCCATGCCCGATTACACTGATTGGGTCAAGAAGAGAGTGGAAACTTTGTTGTTACCCTATGATAGGATGGAGCCGTTGCAGGAGCAACCACCTTTGATCCTTGCTGATAGTGTGTCTGCTGAACACTATAAGCAAGCCCTAATGGAGAGTCGTCGTCTGAGAGAGAAGGAGCAAGACACTCAAATGGAGTTGTATAAAGCTCAGGCTGATAGGTTGCACATGGCCCATCAACTCAGGGAAGTACAAGGAGAAGATGCTAGCAGAGTAAGGAGCAAGAAGAGATCCTATGAGGAGATAGAGTCTATGTTAGATGCGGAGCATAGGGAATGTCTGAGGCTGCAGAGAGCAGAAGCAAGTTATCAGAAGAAGATCAGAGACTTGGAGAAGCAACTCAGAGATAAAGATATCCAGTTGAAGAAGGAAGTAGACTTGAGACAGGCATCAGAGAACCACCTTGGAGGAGAAGTGGTAGAGCTGAGAAGACAATTGAAGGAGAAGATTACCCCTCTACCAGAATGCTCAGAATGCTCACTGTTGATAGACCAGTGCCATTACCTGAAGACCCTCATTCCAGAAGACCGTCTGTCTTAGTTTGTATCTCTGATTGTATTTTGTTGAGAATCACCTCCAGGCTTGTTGGATGGGATTCATTTGCGTGTAAGCCATCTCTTGGATCTTTTGTTAAGAATCACCTCCAGGCTTGTTGGATGGGATTCTTTTTCTTTGTACGTTGTTTATTCAGATATTCTGTTGACATTGGTTGTATGCCTTTTTACCCTTATGTATATATAAGGATGTCAGCATTTCCTTGTATCTGTTTGTTCTCTTGTTGCTACAGGTTGCCATCTTTTCAGGATGGGTCAGGCTCTTTGAATGCCTGAGAAATGAGCATATCATGTGCATCATACGCATCATTAGCATCATACTCATGTCATTTTGCATAACAGGTGTTCTTGATCGTGACTTCTCACTCTTGGTTCCTGTTCAGGCAGGATAGCTGATCAACGTCCGCACCGCTACTCAACAAGACTGAATCAACAGAGAAGTATGGATCAATTTCAAGCTGAGTTGGCTGAGATGAAGGCTAGCATGGCCCAGTTTATGAATATGATGCAAGGGGTTGCGCAAGGTCAAGAAGAACTTCGAGCCATGGTTCAGAGACAAGAGGCTGCAAATCCACCGATCAACCATGCTCCGCCAGAGGGAGGCCCAGTCAATGATAACAATATTGCTGCTGCTGTACCCGTCAACAACTATGCTGTAGGCGATGAGTTGGGGGGTATTCGAATCAACGGTCAACCTATTGTTCCAGATGCCACTAATGCCAGAGTAGTCCGTGCTCCGGCCCGTAATCCTGCTACGATTGTTGACAGACAAGAGGATATGTTCTCTCTGCTCAGTGAAGACGAAGACGTTCTGGGAAGGGTTAATGAAAGAGATCGTAAAGTTGAAGCTCTTGCTGAGAAGATCCGTGCTATGGAAAGTCAGAACTCTCTCGGTTTTGATGTTACTAATATGGGGTTGGTTGAAGGCTTGAGAATCCCTCACAAGTTCAAAGCACCGTCCTTCGACAAATACAACGGTACTTCTTGCCCTCGCACCCATGTGCAGGCTTATTATCGAAAAATCTCGGCGTATACTGATGATGAAAAGATGTGGATGTATTTTTTCCAAGACAGTCTATCTGGGGCTTCTTTGGACTGGTATATGGAATTGAAGAGAGATTCTATCCGCTGTTGGAGGGATCTGGGTGAGGCCTTTTTGAGGCAATACAAACACAACATGGACATGGCACCGAGCCGGACTCAGCTGCAGAGTCTTTGTCAGAAATCCAATGAAAGCTTCAAGGAGTATGCCCAGAGGTGGCGTGAACTGGCTGCCAGAGTTCAACCCCCTATGCTGGAGAGGGAGTTGACAGACATGTTTATTGGTACTCTTCAAGGTGTGTTTATGGACCGGATGGGGAGTTGCCCGTTCGGTAGTTTTTCTGATGTTGTCATTTGTGGAGAAAGGACTGAGAGTCTAATCAAAGCTGGTAGGATCCATGATGCTGGTTCCTCGTCTTCATTAAAGAAACCCTTCTCTGGGGCACCTCGCCGTAGAGAAGGAGAGACCAATGCTGTACAGCACAGAGGGGGTGTGTACAGAACAGATGCTAACAGAGATCAATATTGTCCAGTGGCTGCAGTAACCATTCCGGCACCTCAACCTCGTCAACAACAACAAAGAGTTCAACAACCGCAACAGCAACAACAACAACAGCAACGTCCTTATCAGCCCAGACAGAAATTGCAGGCTGATAGAAGATTTGATCCTCTGCCCATGTCTTACACAGAATTATTACCCGAACTACTCCGGTTGGGGATGATTGAGTTGCGAACAATGGCTCCGCCTACAGTATTGCCTCCTGGATACGACGCCAACGCCCGTTGTGACTTTCACTCTGGGGCACCAGGCCACCATACCGAGAAGTGTCGAGCTCTCCAGCACAAGGTCCAAGATTTAATTGATGCCAAGGCAATCAACTTCGCTCCTGTACCTAACGTCGTAAACAACCCTATGCCTCAGCATGGTGGGCATAGAGTGAACAATATTGAAGGGAAAGAAGCTGAAGATCTGGTTGTTAATGTTAATGATGTTCAGACTTCTCTGCTAGTTGTGAAGTGTCGTTTGCTGAATGGGGGTGTCTACCCGGGCTGTGATGAGAATTGTTTGGGCTGTGCAGAATCTGAGAATGGTTGCGACCAGTTGAGGACCGGTATCCAGGGTATGATGGATGAAGGTTGTTTGCAATTCAGTAGGGCTGTAAAAGATCGTGGAACAGCGTCAACTATCACCATTTACTTTAAACCGTCTGAAGAACGTGGACAAAGGGTCGTCAGTGCACCTGCAGCAAATGGTACCCCAGTTACCATTCCCGTGCCTGTAACCATCAGTGTTCCAACTACTACCGTGGCGTCTGGAAGAAGGGTTGTTGAGAATAGTAAAGCCGTGCCGTGGAAGTATGATAATGCTCACCGCAATTACAGAAGGGCTGAAAGTCAGACAAGACCAGTGAGTCAAACTCCAGTGACAATTGGTTTACCGAATAGAGTTCCTGCAACTGTTGGTCCGGCTGTGGATAATGTAGGAGGTCCAGGAGGTTTTACCAGAAGCGGTCGTCTGTTCGCACCGCAGCCTTTGAGGGACAATAATGCTGAAGCTCTCGCCAAAGCAAAGGGTAAGCAAGCTGTGGTTGAGGAAGAACCTGTTCAGAAAGAAGCGCCCGAGGGGTCATTTGAGAAGGACGTGGAGGAGTTTATGAAGATAATCAAGAAGAGTGACTACAAGATTGTAGACCAGTTGAATCAAACTCCGTCCAAGATTTCTATACTTTCACTGTTGTTGTGCTCTGAGGCACACCGTAATGCCTTGCTGAAGATGTTGAATCTGGCTTACGTGCCTCAGGAGATTTCTGTCAATCAACTGGAGGGTGTGATGGCCAATGTGAGCACCAGGCATGGTGTAGGTTTCACCAACCTGGACTTACCACCTGAAGGGCGAAACCATAATAAAGCCTTGCACATCACCATGGAATGCAAGGGGGCAGTGTTGTCTCACGTATTGGTAGACACCGGGTCGTCGTTGAATGTGTTGCCGAAGCAGATTCTGAGGAAGATTGATGCGGAAGGGTTTGTGCTTAATCCCAGTGACCTGATCGTTCGTGCTTTCGACGGATCCAAACGTTCTGTGTGTGGGGAAGTTACCTTGCCTGTGAAGATAGGTCCTGAGGTCTTTGATATCACCTTCTATGTTATGGACATCCAGCCCGCCTATAGTTGTTTGTTGGGGCGTCCATGGATTCATGCAGCAGGGGCAGTCTCGTCGACACTCCATCAAAAGCTCAAGTATGTCTGGAACGGTCAGATTGTGACTGTGTGCGGTGAAGAAGAGATTCTGGTGAGTCATCTATCCTCGTTCAAATATGTTGAGGTGGATGGCGAGATCCATGAAACCTTATGCCAGGCGTTTGAGACTGTGGCTCTTGAGAAGGTGGCGTATGCTGAGCAGAAGAAGCCTGGTGCTTCAATCATTTCTTACAAGCAGGCTAAGGAGGTTGTTGATTCTGGCAAAGCTGAAGGCTGGGGCAAGATGGTGGATTTGCCTGTCAAAGAAGACAAATTTGGCGTTGGTTATGAGCCTCTCCAAGCAGAGCAGAATAGTCAAACGGGTCCGAGTACCTTTACCAGCGCTGGGCTGATGAATCATGGCGACGTCTCTGCAACCGGTAGTGAAGACTGTGACAGCGATTGTGATTTGGACAACTGGGTTCGCCCGTGTGCACCAGGGGGGTCTATCAACAACTGGACGGCTGAAGAAGTGGTTCAAGTTACTCTTCTGACAGAGTAATTTTCTGTTGTTTTGTCATTTTGCATGAAAATCCTACGTTCTGCCCAAGGCGTAGTGATTCATTTTTGTAGGGCCTCATCATGTTTTAATGATTATCATTAATGAAGGACATTTTTTGAACAAATTTTGTGATCCCTGTCTTTCTGTTTTCTGTTTTCACTTTTTTTCAAAACAATAAAAATGGCAATGTTTTTTGTTTTTGTGACTTTATTGAACTCTCTTTCTAAAACAAAGCATCAAACATGCAGAAGCGATCTTATGGCATTCACTATGAACAGTTCTGTTATGGCTCAGTATGATTTCGATAATCCCATTTACCAAGCTGAAGAGGAGAGTGAGGAAGACTATGAACTCCCTGCAGAATTAGCCAGATTGCTGAAGCAGGAGGAAAGAGTCATCCAACCTCATCAGGAGGAGTTGGAAACTATTAATTTGGGTACTGAGGACGACAAAAAGGAAATCCAGATTGGGGCTACTTTAGAGGACTCTGTCAAGAGGAAGCTGATTGAGATGCTGAGAGAATATGTGGAAGTGTTCGCCTGGTCGTATCAAGATATGCCTGGGTTAGATACAGACATTGTGATGCATCGGTTACCTCTCAGGGAAGGATGTCCTTCGGTCAAGCAGAAGCTTCGTAGAACGAGTCCTGACATGGCAACTAAGATCAAGGAAGAGGTTCAGAAGCAGTGGGATGCGGGTTTTCTGGCTGTCACCAGTTATCCACCATGGGTGGCCAACATCGTTCCTGTGCCGAAGAAGGATGGTAAAGTTAGAATGTGTGTCGATTACCGGGATTTGAATAGAGCGAGTCCGAAGGATGATTTCCCATTACCTCACATTGATGTATTGGTTGATAACACGGCTCAATCTTCGGTATTCTCTTTCATGGATGGTTTCTCCGGATATAATCAGATCAAGATGGCGCCAGAGGACATGGAAAAGACGACATTCATCACACCTTGGGGCACGTTCTGCTATAAGGTGATGCCATTTGGGCTGAAGAATGCTGGTGCTACCTATCAGAGGGCAATGACGACTCTCTTTCATGACATGATGCACAAAGAAATTGAAGTGTACGTAGATGATATGATTGCGAAGTCGCAGACAGAAGAGGAGCACCTGGTTAATTTGCAGAAGCTGTTTGACCGGTTGAGAAAGTTCAGACTGAGGTTGAATCCGAACAAGTGCACGTTTGGAGTGAGATCCGGGAAGCTCTTAGGCTTCATTGTCAGTGAGAAAGGGATTGAGGTTGATCCGGCAAAAGTCAAAGCTATTCAAGAGATGCCTGAACCGAAAACGGAGAAGCAAGTCCGTGGGTTTTTAGGGAGATTGAACTACATTGCAAGGTTCATATCTCATCTAACTGCTACATGTGAACCAATTTTCAAACTGCTTAGAAAGAATCAGGCTATCAAGTGGAATGATGATTGTCAGAAAGCTTTTGACAAGATTAAGGAGTATTTACAGAAACCTCCAATCCTTATACCTCCAGTTCCAGGGAGACCTCTGATAATGTACCTGTCAGTGACTGAGAACTCGATGGGGTGTGTATTGGGACAGCATGACGAGTCTGGTCGAAAAGAGCATGCCATATACTACCTTAGCAAAAAGTTTACCGACTGTGAAACAAGATATTCACTGCTCGAGAAAACTTGCTGTGCTTTGGCCTGGGCTGCTCGCCGACTAAGACAGTATATGTTGAACCATACTACCTTGTTGATTTCTAAGATGGATCCAGTGAAGTACATCTTTGAGAAGCCAGCTCTCACCGGACGTGTTGCCCGTTGGCAGATGATCTTAACAGAATATGACATTCAGTACACGTCACAGAAGGCCATCAAAGGTAGTATTCTGTCAGACTACCTCGCCGAACAACCGATTGATGACTATCAGCCTATGATGTTTGAATTCCCTGATGAAGATATCATGTATCTTAAGATGAAAGACTGCGAAGAGCCTCTTGTCGAGGAAGGACCGGACCCGGATGACAAATGGACACTGATGTTTGATGGGGCTGTGAATATGAACGGTAACGGTGTTGGGGCAGTATTGATCAATCCTAAGGGTGCTCATATACCTTTTTCTGCCAGATTGACGTTTGACGTCACCAACAACGAAGCTGAGTATGAGGCTTGTATCATGGGGATAGAAGAAGCCATTGATCTGAGGATCAAAACTCTTGATATATTTGGAGATTCCGCTCTAGTGGTCAATCAAGTCAATGGAGATTGGAATACGAATCAGCCGCATCTGATTCCATATAGAGATTATACCAGAAGAATACTGACGTTCTTCAAGAAGGTGAAGTTGTATCATGTCCCCCGGGATGAGAATCAAATGGCTGATGCCTTGGCTACTTTGTCGTCTATGATCAAAGTTCATTGGTGGAATCATGTACCACATGTTGCGGTGAATCGACTTGAGAGGCCTGCGTATGTGTTCGCAGCCGAGTCTGTTGTGATTGATGAGAAGCCGTGGTACTATGACATCAAGAACTTCCTCAAGACTCAGGAGTATCCTGAAGGTGCGTCGAAGAATGATAAGAAAACCCTGAGGAGGCTAGCTGGAAGCTTCTATTTGAATCAGGATAATGTGCTGTATAAGAGAAACTTTGACATGGTCTTGCTCAGATGCGTGGACAGACCCGAGGCAGACATGTTAATGCAGGAAGTTCATGAAGGTTCCTTCGGTACTCATGCCGGCGGACATGCAATGGCTAAGAAATTGTTGAGAGCGGGTTATTACTGGATGACTATGGAATCCGATTGTTTCAAGTATGCTCGGAAGTGCCATAAGTGTCAAATCTATGCTGATAAGGTGCATGTACCACCAAGCCCTCTGAATGTCATGAATTCGCCTTGGCCGTTTGCCATGTGGGGCATTGATATGATTGGGAAGATTGAGCCCACTGCTTCGAACGGACATCGCTTCATCTTGGTTGCGATTGATTACTTCACCAAGTGGGTGGAAGCAGCTTCCTATGCTAACGTTACCAAACAAGTGGTTACCCGGTTCATCAAGAAAGAAATCATATGTCGTTATGGAGTTCCTGAGAGAATCATCACTGACAATGGTTCGAATCTCAACAACAAGATGATGAAGGAGCTGTGTAAAGATTTCAAGATTGAACATCACAATTCTTCTCCCTACAGACCGAAGATGAATGGTGCTGTGGAAGCGGCAAACAAGAATATCAAGAAGATTGTGCAGAAGATGGTCGTTACGTACAAGGATTGGCATGAGATGCTGCCTTTCGCTTTGCATGGGTACCGTACCTCAGTACGTACGTCGACCGGGGCAACCCCTTACTCCCTTGTGTATGGTATGGAAGCTGTCCTACCTGTTGAAGTGGAGATTCCTTCTCTGAGAGTTTTATTGGATGTCAAGTTGGACGAAGCCGAGTGGATTCGAACAAGGTTTAACGAGTTGAGCCTTATCGAGGAGAGACGGCTAGCAGCTGTATGCCATGGACAGTTGTATCAGCGAAGGATGAAGCGAGCCTTTGATCAGAAAGTGCGTCCTCGAAGCTATCAGATCGGTGATCTAGTTTTGAAGAGGATCCTCCCTCCCGGTACAGATAACAGGGGCAAGTGGACTCCTAATTATGAAGGTCCGTATGTTGTGAAGAAGGTCTTCTCCGGTGGAGCCTTGATGCTTACAACTATGGATGGTGAAGATTTTCCATCTCCTGTCAACTCAGATGTAGTCAAAAAATACTTCGCATAAATTGACCCGCTGGACAAAAGAAAAATAGTCCAGGCAAAAAATGGGCATCCCGGCGAACCAAAAAACAGAAAGAAAAGGTTCGGGCAAAAGTTAGGGATAAAAATAAAAAAAATGTGTACACCCGGTAAGTCGAAAACCCGCAAGGGCGGCTTAGGCAAAAATGGGTATCCCGGTGGATTGAAAACCCGAAAGGGCGATCCAGGCAAAAGTTAGGGATTAAAGCGAAGACTACAGTCTGAGTTGTCTGTACTTCATCAAGCTTTATCGTCTGCCATCTCGAAAGATGTGATCCGTCCAGTCATTCTTCTCAGAAAGCAAGGAGTTGGGAGGAAAACTGATGATCTGTGAGTTATAACAGAATTGGGAAATAGTGGATGCCGTATTCACATTGCCATTAGGATAGATTTTTTCCTTTTATGCGCAATTACCTCTTTCTAGGAATTGCTTCCCGATGTATTTGCCTCTTCAGGCACATTTTCAATCAATAAAAGTCGTTATTCAGATAAATAGCTTTTCTGTTTTTATTTTTACTGTTTTGTTTGCAAAAATGTCCGAATTTTTGATAAGCATTGCATATATAAGAACATGAAGGCTACACAACAATGTGCAGAATGATGAAACATTTGAAAATCACTTTGAATGTTGAGGACACTTGAGCATATCTTGTCCATGTATCCCCTGGGGGCATTTTGTTGTGCTGTTTTTCAGGTTGGCATCTGTGAGGACGTTTCCTCAGTAGATATTTTCCCCAAGCAAGTTTGGAAGCTATCAGAGCTGTGTTCCCCTGCGCAGACGTCTGTGGATAGTGCTTTCTATTCCCCAACAGATCTAAGGATTGCCTATCCCCAGCCGGCCTGTATTTGCCGATTTCCTCCCCGAGTGAGGCAGGTTCATTAAAGTTATCTCCAGCATTTATCCTACCTGTGGACTGAAGGATATCCCTAGCGGAGTTTACCCTTCCCCAGCGGCAGTACTATTCTTCGACAGGGGTGTAAAGTCGCTTTACCATTCCTCAAGCAGAGTTCCCCGCAGAGTATTTCCCCAAGAGGAGTCTCCCCACAGAGTCAGAGTATCTGATCATTTTGGCTCCCTAGCCAGAGTTCATTTGCATTTTGCATGTAGTAATCATTGCATCCTCAAATTGCGTAGCATTTCCATTCATAAATGGAGCATTACGCCATAGAAAAATTCAAACATATGCATTCATGTGTTAACTTCACCAGACCGTATCCCCGGCAGAGGCGGATCATTTCATTCAACATCAGCACAGCAAGTCTGCTACAGTTGCTCTTGACAGTATTCAGAATTGTTTATTCCCCACAGAGGTTTATTTCCTCACCCGATGGTGACAGAGGTTTATTTCCTCACCCGATGGTGACAGAGGTTTATTTCCTCACCCGATGGTGACAGAGGTTTATTTCCTCACCCGATGGTGACAGAAAGTTTGTTTTTCCTCAGTGAGACCCCCAGCAAGTGGTCAACCTTGCCTTGACATATCTGAGATGTCGCTCTTATGATACCGATAAGTGTCATGCCAGCACCCGCGTGTGTTATTATTTTTGGTGTCGATAAACACCATTGTTTCGGTGTCTGTAAACATCGGATATTTTATCCAGTCATCGGTAAATGTCTGGTCATTCCTGATGTCGGTAAACATCATCTTTCGATGTCTGTAAACGTCGAGTATTCCCAGTCATCTGTAAATGTCTGGTCATCATTTTTGGTGTCGGTAAACACCATTTGTTTCGGTGTCTGTAAACATCGGTATTCTCTCCAGTCATCGGTAAATGTCTGGTCATCATTTTTGGTGTCTGTAAACACCATTGCTTCGGTGTCCGTAAACATCGAGTCTCACCCCAGTCATCGGTAAATGTCTGGTCATTTTTGATGTCGGTAAACATCATCTTCCGATGTCGGTAAACATCGAGTCTTTTCCTCAGTCATCGGTAAATGTCTGATAATCCCCAACTAGAAATACTCAGTAGAGTCATCTGTAAATGTCCCATCTGGTTTCCAGTTGCAAATATTTGTATCTCCCCAATTAATTTCTCATCCCAGTCATCGGTAAATGTCTGGTCATTTCTTTGGATGTCGGTAAACATCATCTTTCGATGTCGGTAAACATCGAGTCTCATCCCAGTCATCGGTAAATGTCTGGTCATTTCTTTTGATGTCGGTAAACATCATCTTTCGATGTCGGTAAACATCGAGTCTCATCCCAGTCATCGGTAAATGTCTGGTCATTTCTTTTGATGTCGGTAAACATCATCTTTCGATGTCGGTAAACATCGAGTCTCATCCCAGTCATCGGTAAATGTCTGGTCATTTCTTTTGATGTCGGTAAACATCATCTTTCGATGTCGGTAAACATCGAGTCTCATCCCAGTCATCGGTAAATGTCTGGTCAATAAAACCAAAACCCCCAGAAGTCGTCGGTAAACGTCTTGTCTGATATCACCACAAAGATTTTGTTCCTCCCCACGTGGAGATGCCATCGGTAAATGGCCCCGTTTTCTTCGATATCGGTAAATATCGAGCTCCCAGTTGCAGCAGCCATCGGTAAATGGTCTTGCTAAGTTGACATCGGTAAATGTCAAGTTTCTTTGAAGCCACCATCGGTAAATGGTCTTGCTTCCTTTCTACATCAAATCTGTTTCCCAGCAGCCATCGGTAAATGGTCTGGCTGAAGTTGATATCGGTAAATATCAAGTTTTAACCATCGGTAAATGGTTTCGCTTTTCAAAATCTGTTTCCCAGCAGCCATCGGTAAATGGTCTGGCTGAAGTTGATATCGGTAAATATCAAGTTTTAACCATCGGTAAATGGTTTCGCTTTTCAAAATCTGTTTCCCAGCAGCCATCGGTAAATGGTCTGGCTGAAGTTGATATCGGTAAATATCAAGTTCTAACCATCGGTAAATGGTTTTGCTTTTTCAGAAGTTGTTTTCCCCGGCCGCCATCGGTAAATGGTCGTGCTGAAGTTGATAACGGTAAATATCAAGTTTCTAACCATCGGTAAATGGTTTCGCTTTTTTGAAGCTGTCATGCAGTTTGTCATCGGTAAATGACGTGTTTCTTTTGTATCATATCCAGTACTGTGCAAATTCTACGGTTCCTTGGTATTCAATCCCTGTTTACCCTGAAAGTCTGACAGCCGTCGCTATCATCCGTTCGGGTTCCCAGCTGATTGAATAGGGGCAGCTGTAGCACCTCAAATTTGCACCTACCATTATGCATACATTTTCATAATAGGTCATAGCATATCATGATCCATTGCATAGCATCTGCATTATCCCTCAGTTGCCTCAAGAGCAAGCAATCAGAAATTAGGTCAAACTAATCTCCTGGTCAGTCAACCAAGCAAGCAAAGGAATTTTTCATTGAATCAAGGCCTTGGGGTTTGTCCAACAAGTTCACATGGCTTGGAGGTCTATTTGAAGTATTTTGGTCAAGGATTGAGGGCTCAGAGGTCAGCAGTTCATACACAGATAGTCAAAAACCCTAAAAAAAGTCAACTGTCAGTCAAAGCAGTGGATGGTGGCCATTCTTGTGGAATTTGGGCACCATGGTCAATAATCAAGAGTTCATACCACTTGGGACATCATTTGAAGTCAAGTTCTCAAGGAATCAGGGTTTGGAAGTCATCAGTCAATGCATAATCAGTCAGAAACCCTAAAAGTCAACTGTTGGTCAACTGTCCATTTAATCAGTGATTGGATGATTGGAATTGGTTTGTGAGAGTTCATTCATGTCCAAATAGTCATCATACATCATGCCAAACACCATCATGGAAGAATTTGAAGCCAGATCAGAGATTTCCCAAAACGGAAACTGGGTCTGTAACTGAAACTTACCAAAAATGGAAAGTTTTGATCCTCAAACTTACATTGTGATACAAGCCTCAAATGAATTTTTGCCCAACATGAAAGTTGAAGATCTTGTTCTCCCATTTCCAAAAAGTCCTAGAACTCTCAATTCCCATGTATGGTTGGCAAGTTATGATCGAATCGATTTTAGAAAATCTTGAACTTCAAAGGGCCATATCTCCCAAACCATTTGGCCAAATTTGGTGGGGTTTTTTCCTACAAACCACATTTTTCATCCTCTTTCCAAAAATATAAATTTCATGACCCAAAACTTCACCAATCAAAATGGCAAATTTTGACCTTTTTCATTTAAATGTAAGTTTGACCAAGAGTTGACTTTTTGACTCAAACATTTTTTCAGCATTTGGCCAATTGGAACAGCTCATAAATATCATTTTGAGTGTGTTTGCAAAGTCAAATTATGCAGCACATGTGAATATTGTTTGGTTGCTTGAATTGTAAGAAAAGTACCATTTAACCATGCTTGCACCATACTTGTTTATGCATCCACCATACCATGATTTGTACTCTCAAAACAGAAGATTAGAAGGCCATTTTACTGTCAATTATGAATACATTCTGCAGCCACAACCAATGGTACATATGACCATGCTTGCTTGCTTAAAATTGGGAAGGAAAGGACCAAAACTAGCCATGCTTGGAGCTGCACATAGCAGCCCTGCCACTTTTGCTGTCATGCTACAAACCAATGGCAGCCTCACACCAGCTGATACAGAAAATACTTTCTCTCATTTTGGACATGCTGAGCCAACAATACAAGACAGCATGGGTTATGATGATTTTCCTGTCATGAGAAAACACATAGCAGCAGCACAGCAGACAGAGATAATAGACCTCACTCATTCAAACCTTGCCCTCACCTTGCATTTTTCCTGACCAAGACAAGCAGCATACCAAAAGAACCTTCACTCACTCCCTCATTTTCAACCTTGCTTTGCACCCTCCCAATCCTGTCACCATTTTGAAAGTAGCAGCATACCACAAAAAAACTTTGGCATTTGCTTCTCATAAAACCTTGCCACAAACCAACATAACAGCAAATAGAAACACCATTTTCCTGTCATTAAACAAAAACCAGCTGAACATATCATTAGCAGACCCTAAACATATGATATTTAAGTCTCATTTTTCTGGTTTTACAACCCTAGTTTTTCACAACCACAGCAGCCACATACAGAAAAATACTCCTACTCTCTCATCTTGCATTTTGCTCGACTGAGATTTTCCACCCAAAACCATCAAAGCACACAAGTAACCCTTGGTTATTTCTTCACTTGGACAACATATTTAGCTCACCTTCACCATCAAATCACTGCTGTAAAGTCTTCATCATCTTCTGTTTTACAAAGACCTCTCCCATGGCAGCTTGAAGCTAGAATCGATTCAAGCAAGGTTGAGCACAATTCCTTCTGGGATACATCATTTGGGACCATCATCTTCATCTGTTCGAGCTTCAAACTTTCAAATAATCACTGCTCTACACTTTTCTTCAAATCCAAGTAAATTTTCGAAACTCTAATTTCTTAAATCAATGCTATGCCATGTGTAGAGTATGTTCTTGTGGTTACATTAAGCTTGAAATTACTAAAAATGATTAAGTATCATGCTAGTTATGTTGAAATGAAATTTGGAATTGATTTATGTTCTTGCTCGATTTGTGACAACCAATGAGTTCTAGTGGAAATGGTTGGTGGATTCATGTTAGTTAGAGCTTGCTGGTCAGTTGTGTGTATGTGATTTTCATTTCTAAAAATTGTTGTTAAGCTCGATTGAACATGATGATGATACCCTGTAGCTGTTAAACCTTAAATTGTCCAGAATTTTTTCATGCTTGTGTTTGTGTATTGCTGAATAATGTGTTTGTTTGTGTGCTGGTCAAATTTGATTTTGATGCTTGAAATTCCATGATGCTGTTGTTTTCAAACTTATGCCATGCCTAGAAATTTCATGTTTGTCTTGGTTTTGTTGTATAACATGTTTGCATTGAAGAGCATTACTACTGCCATGTTGTTTGCTTGATGTTCATTATACCATGCCATTGCGTGTTTTTGCTCGAAACCTGTTTGATGTTAATGATGAACATGAGCTGCCATGCTAATCGAACCCTGCTGCTGCTTATTTGGTGATGTTTCGATTGATTGCTTGAGTGGTGTTCCATTGGCCATGCTGTTCATTATGTCTGTCTGAAGTTGCCTGTGTGAATGTTGAACATTGATGTTGAATGTCTACCCCTGCTGTTGTGTATGAATCATAAACTTGCCTAGAATTCCTCATGCTGGTGTTGTTTTGTTGTTCATGTCATGATGCTGCTTGCTTGATGTTTATTTTTGATTGAGTTCATGATGATGAAATTGATGCTGCAAACGCCCTGCTGCTGTTATGATGAATTTGCCAGAATTATTCATGTTTGCTTTTGGTTTGTTGTTTATGATGAGCTTGCATGAAGAGCCTTACAATACCATGCTGTGTTGGTTGAATGAGGAACATTGATGTTCAATACCATGCTGTTTGTTTGCTGTTGGTTATGATGAGTACATGATGATGATGAACTTGATGCATTGCCCTGCTGTTTGTGAGTTTTTGTTGGACTTCATTTTGATCAATTGCCTGAAGTTACATGAGTTTGAATGCTGAATGCCATGCTGATTAAAACCTTGCTGCAGTTTTAAAATTCTTTGAACATTTGTCCTGAAAATCCATTGGACTATGTGGTATGCTGTTGATTGCCTGCTGCGAGAACATTGCCAAAATGCTATGCTGCTGAGTGTTTGTTGTTGAATTTGTTTGGATGTGATTGAACTTGTATGAAGTTTGTGTGCTGTTGGCCAAACCCTAGGGTTTATTTATGAAAACTCAGAATTTTGAGCTCATTGGCCGTGTCCACTGTTCCATTGGATTTGGACCAATGGGAACATTTCCTGGTCGCCCCCCAAAACGCAGTAGTTTAGGTTAATGAGCCCGAAATTACGCTTATGCCATCGTTGACTCATTGTTTGACCAATTGCCATGCCATTTTGTTCATAATGCATTCAAATTTCATCCAACTTCCACGATTTATTTCCCCTTCACATTTATTCCAAAAATTGTGAAATTTTTTCCTCATATTCATGAATGTGTCCTCTATTTTATCATGATTTTTAATTAATTTTCCATTGGCTGGATTTTTAATGATAATTATTTTCTTGACATGTATGCCAAAATGATACATTGTGCCATTCCTTTTGTGAAATTGCCATATTGCATCCAATGAGCTTGAAATTTTTTGTGGTAAAACTAGACACATTGACCTTCATTTCCATATAAAGTTTGTGCATTTATCATTTGTGGATTGAGAGTTATGATTTTTTGAAGTCATGTGTTGCATTTGGTGTCATACCATGATCATGCATTTTCCCTAATTTTGTTCACCTGCTTCCTTGCATCCAATTGACCCCATTTTTTGCATGAATGATCCTTTGTATGTCTATTTCATGTATGAATTTTCTTGGAATTAATCTTGCTGTTTTCCATTTGATTGTGAATTTTCTTCCATGCTTGGTCATTTGTTGACTTTTTGTGCTATACCTTGCCAAATCTTTTGTGAAATCCTCATACCATATTGTATGTCCATGAAATTTGATATGTGATAACTAGACATCTCAAGCTTGGCATTGGTGTTAATCTCATTCATTTCTCATCTGTTTTCAATTTGATATGATTTTTTGAAGTTGACCCATGCTGGTTGACTTTCTTTGAGCATGTTCAAATGTGCTTTGACTTTCTGATTTTCATTGACTGCCTTCCACTTGCCCAAATGGGATGAAATTTGACATGCTTACCATGCTATGTGTTAGGTTTGATCATGATTTATTTGATGATTTTTGGAAAATGTTTAGATTGCTTTTGGTGCAAGTCTTGCTGTTGACTTCTATGAGCTTCTGTTTGCCATGTTTTGACCTAAATGGTTCATGAAACGATGATAGTGATTGATATGAGTGTGAACCCAATTGGTTTTGTTTCCTAATTGTTTGAACATGATTTTGGATACTTACCCCTTGCTGTTTGGACTTTCTCATTCATTTTTGACCCTAGGCTTGCCCTAGTGGTCCTGTCACTCACCTTTGAGCTTGTGATTTCAGGTTGACCATCAAATGGCCATTAAGACCAATTCTTTTGATTGAGCTTACCCAAGTATCATTGCCTAACCTCTTTGTTTTGTAGGTGGCTTGGCTCACATGCCATAAGCCTTGTGCCTTGCACATCCATGTGCCTCCAATTGACTGTTGGTTTCTGTTTCTGTTTGTTTTGTTTGAAGTTGCATACTAACATCTGCTTGACTGTTTCAGGTGCTTTAGTTGCTTAGTTCCTTGTGAACTTTTTTGCTTTGCTTTGCTTGTATAAGCAATTTGCATTGAGGTATGCCTCTTTTACTCCATGTAGTCTGGAAGACCTGGCCTGTTACTTGGCCAGGCAACTGTCTGAAGTCCTCCTTAAGAGGCAATGTTTGTGATTGTTTACTTTTGTCCTTGCATAGAGTCAAAGTCCTCCTAAGTGAAGAGGCAATTGGTGGAAGGTAGGGATATGCAATCTATCCCCCACTATTCAGTGTGTCATCTGTTTTGCTCACACCACTGTGTTGATGCATTACAGATAAAAACCCAAGATCTTGTACAATTGTATAGTTGAGTCAGTTTAAATGTGTAGAAGGGTTCCCACTTTCTGAACCCACACATTCTTGTCTTGAGCTCTCCCAGGCCAGGGATAAGAGCTGTGAAGTCTTATCTTCACTCACCTTTCATCTGCTTCACCTTAGTCTCTCAATGGCAAGGTTAAGAGCACATTCACCCAGTTCCAGAGGTTTGTTTGTTGAGGTTGATATGACCCCTTGATTAAAACCTAACCCTTGTTTGAGCCACTTGTTTGTGTATAGCGTGTGCTATCTGTGCTTGTAGGATTGTTCGACTTGCTTCCTGTGCAAGATAGGATTGTTTGACTTGCTTCCTGTGCAAGTTAGGATAGTTTGACTTGCTTCCTGTGCAAGATAGGATTGTTTGACTTGCTTCCTGTGCAAGTTAGGATTAGTTTAGACTTGCTTCCTGTGCAAGTTAGGTTTTGCTTGGCTTGCTTCCTGTGCAAGTTAAGTGTGTGTGGCTTGCTTCCTGTGTGAGCCATGCTTAGGATAGGTTGGCCCTTGTGCCATTTAGCTAGAAACCTTAACTTAGGGTTGATTTTGCATGACAACATCTAGGCTCGAGTCGTAGTCTCCCTAGAGTTGTGTCTCCCTCTGTTATCTGGTTAGGCTAGTCCTTTATCCCTCCGTAGGGGAACTACATCGCCCTGATCTTCACACCAGATGAAGTATGTAGGCAGGAGATTGAGCTGATCTCTCCGGGCGCCCTTTTCTTTTTTTGTGTGTGTTGTCTGACAGTTGCTAGGCTCGAGTGCCTGACTCCTTAGCAATTTGTTGTCTGTCTGTTTGTGTGCGTTTGACAGTTATAGGCTGAGTCCCCGACTCCCTATCTATCTGTTGTGTTGTTTAGGTTCGGATGTCAATGTAAGTCCAGTGATTGGCATTTGGGCTCCACGTTTGCCTCTTTGCGTGTGTTTAGGTTCGGATGCTGACATAAGTCCAGCGATTGGCAGTCGGGCTCCACGTTCGCCTTTGTCTTGTTTTGTTTGTGTGCGTGTCAGCCGAGCTACGAATGCTCTGATTCTTCTCCCGTCCGAGAAGATACGTATGCATAGGATGCGACATCCTAGCGAGCATGTGTCGTTTCCCCAGTCCGAACTACTTTGACTCTGATGTCTATGCCTGATAGACTAAGTAGGCCCAGGATGCGACATCCTGCCGAGTCCAGTTTCAGTCAGTCTCTTTCGTTTCTTTCAGCCAGTGTGTGTGAATATTTGAGCAGTGTTTAGCAACCAATTTTCCTTTCTAGTGTGCGTGGATCCCGTAGAGTACTACGGATGCGTAGGGGTGCTAATACCTTCCCTTCGCATAACCGACTCCCGAACCCATCCTCTTTGGTCGCGAGACCATGTTCTTTCCCAGGTTTACTCTGAGCGTTTCCTTTCCCTCTTTTGGGATAAATAACGCACGGTGGCGGCTCTGTTGTTCTTTGTTTTCCCGCCGGTTTTTCGCGCGATGCGACACTTGGCATTACATGTTGTTCTATAATGCTTATTATATTGATTGAAGAACTCACCCTTACACCTATTTTTCAGGTAACGAGAATTGAGTTGAGTAGGAGCAATTGCTTGGAGTCTAGAGTAGTTCTTATGGGTCATGCTCTGATAGATGTAACATCGGGAGGGGATGTTTTAATTAATTTGATTTCTGTTATTGAATGATTGACATGTATTTGTGTTACATGTTTTACATTGATGTTGAATTATTCCGCTGCGATTTATGCAAAGAATCTTATTTTGATTAAATAAATGAGCATGACAGGATATTGTTGATGGATGTAGTGAATTGATTGTGTGACACCCTTCGGGGCATAATTACTCTGATGAATATATTGTTATTTTAATTAAAGAATTTGGGGTATTTAGAAGGGTGTTACAATGAACGTATGTAACTTCTGAAGTTTGGTTAATTTGAATTCCCAGAAAGAACTTTAGTTCTTGCATTAAGCTCATTTCAAATTCTGCCTGCATTAACTCAGAGAATTCTTGACAAACAGAGGCGTTAACTGAACCAAAAATAATATCATCAACGTATATCTGGCATATCATGAGATCATTGTTAAGGTTCTTACAGAAGAGTGTGGAGTCAACTTTCCCTCTGATAAAATTGTGTTCCAGAAGAAAATTGCTTAAACGTTCATACCAAGCTCTGGGAGCTTGTTTAAGTCCATATAAAGATTTTTTAAGTTTAAAAACATGTTCTGGAAAATTTGGATTTTCAAAACCTGGAGGTTGGTTAACATACACTTCTTCTGAAATATAACCATTAAGGAATGCACTCTTGACATCCATTTGATATAATTTGATAGAGTGGTTTATAGCAAAAGATACAAGAAGACGAATAGATTCTAACCTTGCGACTGAAGCAAAGGTTTCATTATAGTCAATACCTTCTTGTTGACTATAACCTTGAGCTACCAGTCGAGCTTTATTTCTGACGACTTCTCCTTTCTCATTCAGCTTGTTTCTGAATACCCATCTGGTTCCAATAACGTGAGTGCCTCTGGGCTTTGGAACAAAATCCCAGACATCATTCTTTGTGAATTGATCTAATTCTTCTTGCATGGCTGAAACCCAGTCGTTATCTTGAAGTGCTTCATCACAGGACGTAGGCTCAATCAGAGACACTAGTCCCAGAGGAGTATCTTCAGAAGTCCTGAAGGTAGATCTGGTTCTGACAGGTTCGTCCTTGTTTCCCAGAATCAAATCTTCAGATACGTTGATACGACTTTTAATTTCTTTGGGATTTCTGGGGATTTAATTTCTTCAGAGTTCTGAGTGACAGTTGCTTCTGGAGCTTTATCAGATCCTACAAGAGTGATTTCTAAATCTGCAAAATTTTCAACTAGCTTTGACTTTTCAGGGTCAAGCTTATCATCAAATCTGACATGAATTGATTCTTCCACAATTTTGGTTTCTGTGTTCTATACTCTGTAGCCTTTAGAGCGTTCTGAGTATCCTAACATAATACCTTTCTGTGCTTTGGAATCGAATTTGTTCAGATGTTCTTTAGTGTTTAAGATAAAGCAAGAACATCCAAAAGGATGAAAATATGAAATGTTTGGTTTTCTTCCTTTACACAGTTTATAAGGAGTCTTTTCCAGAATAGGTCTTATAGAGATTCTATTCTGAATGTAACACGCTGTATTTACAGCTTCTGCCCAAAAGTGCTTTGCCACATTAGTTTCATTGATCATGGTTCTGGCCATCTCTTGGAGTGTCCTATTCTTCCTCTCTACAACTCCATTTTGTTGTGGAGTTCTAGGGCAGGAGAAATCATGGGATATTCCATTAGAGTCAAATAATTCCTCAAAATCTTTGTTTTCAAATTCCCCACCATGATCACTTCTGACTCTAATAATTTTAGAGTCAAATTCTTTTTGCACTTTGGAGCAGAAACTAGTGAATACAGAGTGAGACTCACTCTTGTGCTTTAGGAATTTCACCCATGTCCAGCGACTGTAATCATCAACAATGACTAGTCCATACTTCTTTCCATTGACTGACGTTGTTTTCACAGGACCAAATAAGTCAATGTGGAGAAGTTCCAGAGGCTTAGAGGTAGAAACAACATTTTTCTTTTTTAAGGACGTTTTTGAAAATTTTCCTTTCTGACATGCCTCACATAGAGCATCTGAAGAAAACTTCAGTTTAGGTAGGCCTCTGACTAACTCGAGTTTATTTAGCTGAGAAAGTTTCCTCATGCTAATGTGGCCCAAGCGTCTATGCCACACCCATTGCTCTTCGTGAACAGTCATCAGACATTTAACATTTTGTTCTTTTAAATCAGAAAGATTGATTTTATAAATGTTGTTTTTCCTCTTGCCTGTGAATAGGACTGAACCATTGTTTTGATTTATGGCTTTACATGTTTTTTGATTAAAGATCACGTCATAACCGTTATCACTTAATTGACTTATGGATAACAAGTTATGCATTAATCCTTCTACGTAAAGAACATCAGATATAGAGGGAAGAGTGCCATTACCAATAGTTCCGGAGCCTCTGATCCTTCCTTTCTGATCTCCTCCGAAGCCTACGAATCCAACATCTTTAAGTTCCAGGCTTTGGAACATAGACTTTCTTCCCGTCATGTGTCGCGAGCATCCAGAGTCCAGGTACCATGACTGGTGTCTGAACTTTGTTGCATAGGATATCTGCAACATAAACAATCTTATCTTTTGGTACCCAGAATCTCTTGGGTCCTCTTTGATTAGTTTTCCCATAGTTTCTTATAACTTTGGGTTTTCTAGCATTTCCAAATTTTTGTTCTTGTGTGTGCGTTGTAACACCCTTCTAAAATACCCCAAATATTTAATTAAAATAATGAAAATATCAATCAGAGTAATTATGCCCCGAAGGGTGTCACACAACATTTTCACACCATGTTCCAATTTATCCTGTCATGCTCATTTATTTAATCAAATAAAACATTTGCATAATTCGCAGCGGAATAAAATCCAATATCAATACAAAACATGCAACACAATACATGTAAGCTTATTCAACAATCATCAATGAAAACAAGTAGAACATCCCGTCCCGATGTTACATCTATCAGAGCATGACCCACTAAGGAACTACTTCTAGACTCCAAGTACTAGCTCCTACTCAATCACTGCTCGTTACCTGAAAAACAGTCGTAAGGGTGAGTTCCTCAATCAATATAATGAGTATTATAAAATATCATGTTATGTTAAGTGATTCAACACACTTCATCACCCTAATCAAAGCACCCATTCAGGAACAGCATATTAATTCCAACATCGTACTTAATAACAACACAACAATACCAACACAAACACACGTGTAATATTGGAATACATCCATTCATATTACACGCCATACATATATTATGCAATGAGACTCCATGCATGCGGTACCGACTATTTTGTGAACATATAGTTCAACCTCACCGTCCAAATCCAGGCACGGCTACCAAGCTCACTAGTCCCACTCATTTGAGACATAGTGACTCACTCACTAATTCCTCACCATGGGAATTAGCTACCACCCCAAATGGGCCATGCTATGCACGCTAATCACCTAGCATGCAACATCAACAACAACAACCAAAATGATTTACTCACTAATTCCTCACCATGGAAATTAGCTACCACCTTAAAGGCCACAATATGCATGCTAATCACCTAGCAATGCAACATCAACAACAATTCAAGAATAGACACATGCTCACACTCTAAGCCATAGAATAGTCTATTCACAAATGCATACATTCACATCATCATGTATACCATCACATATCACAAAAGCAATATCATATCATGCCACATAATCAATCATAGTATTAACACACTCTACTAATACCTATACTATTCAAAATAACGGGAAATGATCCCTACAACATCATACCTCAGCCAAGTACATCACTCAGCCTAAACAACCAAAAACTGCACAGCAACAGTTCAGAAAACCACAATTCTGCCCATACGCGTATTGCCTACGCCCATACGCGTATTGCCCAAACCTGACCAAGTCCATACGCGTACTGCCCACTCTCATACGCGTATTGCGCATTTCCTCGCTCAACTCATACGCGTATTACCTGTCTCATACGCGTATGCTACGCGTAACAATCTCCCATTACGCGTACCAACAGAGACCAATTTACGTTCAAAATATCATCTTTTTCACCCATACGCGTAAGGCCTCCTCCATACGCGTACCAGCCCTCTCATACGCGTATTGCCTAGTGCCATACGCGTATGACCAGAACCAGAATTTTTCCAGATCTGCAATGGCTTTCTCTGCTACGAAATCTGTCCGATTCAACCTTCCACAGTCCAATTTTCATTCACATTCGTTCGTTTTATCAATTACAGATCAGACACATTCAATTTTTCAAATCGCTAACCTTACTACATCTAATCCTTACGAATTTTCATCAATTATCATCCAATTTCGTTCATCAATATTTCACAAATTCATCACATGTCATTTTCAATCAGAGTCAAAATCAGAGGTTTATCACTACCCATTACATGCTATCCCATAAGACCCATCAAACGATGATAAACCCCCCTTACCTGAGTTAATCCGGCAATTTCCGTTAGCTTCAAGCTTTTCCTCTTCTCTTGCTCTGCCTCTTTGCCCTTTCTCTCTTTCAGCCGTTTCTCTGTTCCTTTTCACGTGAAAACCCTTTTTCCAAAAATTGGGACTTTTTATTATTCCAACTTATATACTCCAATAATAAAACCCAATAATATTATCCCAATAATAATATTAATAATCCAATTATTTAATTAAATTAATAATATACTATTATTAACTTAATTTAAATAATTACCATATTATTATCGGGGTGTTACAACTCTCCCCCACTAAAAGAGTTTTCGTCCTCGAAAACATACCTCAAGCGAACAACTCAGGATAAGACTCCTTCATATGACTCTCAAGTTCCCAAGTCACATTGCCACCTGATGGTCCTCCCCAAGCTACCTTCACCAAGGCGATCTCTTTACCCCGCAACTGCTTCAACTCTCGATCCTCGATCCTCATAGGTGATGTTTCAACAGTCAGGTTATCTCTCACCTGTACATCATCTACTTGGACTACATGCGACGGATCATGAATGTACCTCCTCAACTGAGACACATGAAAAACCTCATGCAAATTCGCAAGCGACGGCGGTAAAGCGATACGATAGGCTACCTCCCCTATCCTCTCCAAAATATGATAAGGACCAATAAAACGAGGTGTCAACTTCTTCGACTTCAAAGCTCGACCAACACCAGTTATCGGAGTAACACGAAGAAACACATGATCTCCCTCTTGAAACTCAAGTGACTTCCTCCTCTTGTCATGATAACTCTTCTGACGACTCTGAGCAATCCTCATCCTCTCCTGAATCATCTTAATCTTTTCCGTAGTCTGTTGAACAATCTCCGGTCCAACCACAGCACTCTCACCGGACTCATACCAACATAAAGGTGTCCGACATCTCCTACCATACAAAGCTTCAAACGGTGCCATACCAATGCTCGAATGAAAACTATTGTTGTAGGTAAACTCAATCAAAGGTAAATAACAATCCCAAGCACCTCCCTTTTCCAAAACACAAGCTCTCAAAAGATCCTCTAGTGACTGAATCGTCCTCTCAGTCTGACCATCAGTCTGCGGATGATATGCAGAACTCAATCTCAGCTTAGTTCCCAAAGCCCTCTGCAAACTTTCCCAGAACTTCGATGTAAATCTAGGATCTCTGTCCGAAACCATACTAGACGGGATACCATGCAAACTTACAATCTTCTCAATATACAACTCAGCTAGTCTCTCTAACGGATAATCCATTCTGATCGGAATAAAATGAGCCGACTTCGTCAATCTATCCACAATCACCCAAATGGCTTCAAAATTCTTACTTGTCCTCGGTAAACCAGAAACAAAATCCATACTGATACTATCCCACTTCCACTCTGGAATAGCCAACGGTTGCATTAACCCAGACGGCTTCTGATGCTCAATCTTCGACTTCTGACAAGTCAAACAAGAATAAACAAAACTCGCAATTTCTCTTTTCATTCCCGGCCACCAAAATAACTTTTTCAAATCATGATACATCTTCGTAGCTCCAGGATGAATACTCAAGCCACTACGATGTCCTTCCTCCAGGATACTCTTCTTAAGTTCGGTAACATCCGGAATGCATACCCGATTACCAAATTTCAAAACACCATTCTCATCGACTCTGAATTCACCACCTTGACCTTGATTCACTAAAGTCAACTTATCAACCAAAAGCACATCGGATTTCTGACCCTCTCTGATCTCATCCAGTATACCACTTGTTAACTTCAACATTCCCAATTTAACACTATTGTGAGTACTCTCACACACCAAACTCAAGTCTCTAAACTGTTCAATTAAATCCAATTCCTTAACCATTAACATAGACATATGCAATGATTTCCGACTCAATGCATCAGCTACTACGTTTGCTTTACCCGGATGGTAATTCAACCCAAAGTCATAATCCTTCAAAAACTCTAACCATCTCCTCTGTCTCATATTCAGCTCTTTCTGATCAAACAAATACTTTAAACTTTTATGATCACTGAAAACTTCAAATCTTGACCCGTATAAGTAATGCCTCCATAACTTCAGAACAAAAACCACGGCTGCCAACTCTAAATCGTGTGTCGGATAGTTCCTTTCATGAATCCTCAATTGTCTCGAAGCATAAGCTATAACCTGCTTATTCTGCATCAACACACCCCCCAAACCCAACAATGAAGCATCACAGTAAACCTCAAACGGTTCCGACGAACTCGGTAATATCAGAATAGGAGCAGTAGTCAACCTTCTCTTTAACTCTTGGAAACCTTCTTCACATTTTGAGTCCCAAACGAATGCTTGCCCCTTTCTAGTCAACATCGTCAACGGTAACGCCAACTTAGAAAATCCCTCAATGAACTTCCTATAGTAACCTGCCAAACCAAGGAAACTTCGAATCTCAGCAACAGACTTAGGAGCTTCCCACTTAGACACCGCTTCTATCTTAGAAGGATCAACAGCAACACCACCTCTTGAAATCACATGACCAAGGAAACTAACCTTTTCCAACCAAAATTCACACTTAGACAGTTTAGCAAATAACTTCTTTTCTCGGAGAACTTCTAAAACCACTCTCAAATGCTTAGCATGCTCTTCTTCAGATTTCGAATACACCAAAATATCATCAATAAACACCACAACAAACTGGTCTAGATACGGATGGAAAATCCTATTCATATACTCCATAAATACTCCAGGCGCATTAGTCACACCAAAAGACATTACAGAATACTCATAATGTCCATACCTTGTTCTGAAAGCAGTCTTCTGAATATCCTCAGTTTTCACACGTATCTGATGATACCCAGATCTCAAATCTATCTTGCTAAACACACTCGCACCAACCAACTGATCCATCAAATCATCGATCCTCGGCAAAGGATACCGATTCTTGATCGTCACTTTATTCAGTTGTCTGTAATCCACACACAACCTCATAGTACCTTCTTTCTTCTTAACCAATAACACTGGTGCACCCCACGGTGACACACTCGGACGAATAAATTTCTTATCCAACAAATCTTCCAGCTGACTCTTCAATTCAGCTAACTCAACAGCAGACATACGGTACGGAGCCATCGATATCGGCCTAGTACCAGGTACCAAATCAATCGAGAACTCAACTTCACGCTCTGGCGGCAATTCATTCACTTCTTCAGGAAACACATCAGGAAAATCACACACCACTGCTAGATCGCCAATCACCAGTCTATCTTTAGCCTCCAAAGTCGCTAACAGCATAAACAACTCTGCCCCATCTGTCACTTCCTCATTCACCTGCCTTGCTGATAGGAACAAATCCTTTCCTTCCTCAATCTCAGGAAATATCACAGTCTTCTCAAAACAGTTGATAGAAACTCGGTTAAACACCAACCAGTTCATACCCAAAATAACATCAATCTGCACTAACGGAAGACACACAAGGTCTATCCCAAAGTCTCTACCAAAAATACTCAAAGGACAACTCAAACAAACTGAAGTAGTAGTCACTGAACCCTTCGCAGGAGTATCAATCACCATACTACCACGCATCTCAGATATCTCTAACTTAAGTTTCACAGCACAATCCACAGATATAAAAGAATGAGTAGCACCGGTGTCAATAATAGCTACAAGAGGAAGGCCATTAATATAACACGTACCTCGGATCAAACGATCATCTGCAAAAGTCTCAGAACCTGATAAAGCAAAAACCTTGCCTCCCGACTGATTCTCTTTCTTCGGCTTAGGACACTGTGGACTGATATGACCCACCTCTCCACAGTTGAAGCAAGTCACAGTCTTCAACCGGCAATCTACAGCCAAATGACCACCTTTTCCACATTTGAAACACTTCTTCTCATTACTGGTACACTCATGGATACGATGTCCAGCCTGACCACATCTGTAACACTTAGCAGGAGCACTAGAATCTCCCCCACTGGGCCTCTTCATCCCACTCTGCTTCTGGAAACCTTTTCCAGTTGCATACGGCTTCCCACGATCATTCTGGTTCTTGCCTTTCCTATCAACCCTTTGCTGATAGCTCTCTGCTTTGGCCTTGGAATCCTGTTCGAAAATCCTGCAACAGTCAACCAAGTCAGAAAACACTCTGATCCGCTGATATCCAATAGCTTGTTTGATCTCGGGACGCAACCCGTTCTCAAACTTCACACATTTCGAAAATTCTCCAGCAGCCTCATTATAGGGAGTATAATACTTCGACAGCTCTGTGAACTTAGCAGCATACTCCGTAATAGACTTGTTACCCTGCTTCAATTCCAAGAATTCTATCTCTTTCTTTCCTCTGACATCTTCTGGAAAGTACTTCCTCAGGAATCTCTCTCTGAACACAGCCCAAGTGATTTCGGCATTCCCAGCAGTTTCCAACTCAGGGCGGGTAGCAACCCACCAATCATCTGCTTCCTCTGACAGCATATGCGTACCGAACCTGACCTTCTGGTTATCGGCACACTCAGTTACTCGGAAGATTCTCTCTATCTCCTTCAACCACTTCTGAGCGCCATCTGGATCGTATGCTCCCTTGAACATTGGAGGATTGTTCTTCTGGAACTCACTCAGTTGACGAGCAGCTCCCATTCCCACCACATTCGGATTCCCTCCAAGTACTCTAGCTAGCATACCCAGAGCCTCAACAATTGCAGCATCGTCTCTACCTCTTCCAGCCATCTATATTCTGAAAACCCAACAAGCTAAACAATAAGTACTGATAGGGTTACACAGCACCTATCCCGTACAGGGGAAACAAAATAATTACGACTCGACTCGACCGACTATGCTCTGATACCACTAATGTAACACCCTTCTAAAATACCCCAAATATTTAATTAAAATAATGAAAATATCAATCAGAGTAATTATGCCCCGAAGGGTGTCACACAACATTTTCACACCATGTTCCAATTTATCCTGTCATGCTCATTTATTTAATCAAATAAAACATTTGCATAATTCGCAGCGGAATAAAATCCAATATCAATACAAAACATGCAACACAATACATGTAAGCTTATTCAACAATCATCAATGAAAACAAGTAGAACATCCCGTCCCGATGTTACATCTATCAGAGCATGACCCACTAAGGAACTACTTCTAGACTCCAAGTACTAGCTCCTACTCAATCACTGCTCGTTACCTGAAAAACAGTCGTAAGGGTGAGTTCCTCAATCAATATAATGAGTATTATAAAATATCATGTTATGTTAAGTGATTCAACACACTTCATCACCCTAATCAAAGCACCCATTCAGGAACAGCATATTAATTTCAACATCGTACTTAATAACAACACAACAATACCAACACAAACACACGTGTAATATTGGAATACATCCATTCATATTACACGCCATACATATATTATGCAATGAGACTCCATGCATGCGGTACCGACTATTTTGTGAACATATAGTTCAACCTCACCGTCCAAATCCAGGCACGACTACCAAGCTCACTAGTCCCACTCATTTGAGACATAGTGACTCACTCACTAATTCCTCACCATGGGAATTAGCTACCACCCCAAATGGGCCATGCTATGCACGCTAATCACCTAGCATGCAACATCAACAACAACAACCAAAATGATTTACTCACTAATTCCTCACCATGGGAATTAGCTACCACCTTAAAGGCCACAATATGCATGCTAATCACCTAGCAATGCAACATCAACAACAATTCAAGAATAGACACATGCTCACACTCTAAGCTATAGAATAGTCTATTCACAAATGCATACATTCACATCATCATGTATACCATCACATATCATCAACAAAAGCAATATCATATCATGCCACATAATCAATCATAGTATTAGCACACTCTACTAATACCTATACTATTCAAAATAACGAGAAATGATCCCTACAACATCATACCTCAGCCAAGTACATCACTCAGCCTAAACAACCAAAAACTGCACAGCAACAGTTCAGAAAACCACAATTCTGCCCATACGCGTATTGCCTACGCCCATACGCGTATTGCCCAAACCTGACCAAGTCCATACGCGTACTGCCCACTCTCATACGCGTATTGCGCATTTCCTCGCTCAACTCATACGCGTATTACCTGTCTCATACGCGTATGCTACGCGTAACAATCTCCCATTACGCGTACCAACAGAGACCAATTTACGTTCAAAATATCATCTTTTTCACCCATACGCGTAAGGCCTCCTCCATACGCGTACCAGCCCTCTCATACGCGTATTGCCTAGTGCCATACGCGTATGACCAGAACCAGAATTTTTCCAGATCTGCAATGGCTTTCTCTGCTACGAAATCTGTCCGATTCAACCTTCCACAGTCCAATTTTCATTCACATTCGTTCGTTTTATCAATTACAGATCAGACACATTCAACTTTTCAAATCGCTAACCTTACTACATCTAATCCTTACGAATTTTCATCAATTATCATCCAATTTCGTTCATCAATATTTCACAAATTCATCACATGTCATTTTCAATCAGAGTCAAAATCAGAGGTTTATCACTACCCATTACATGCTATCCCATAAGACCCATCAAACGATGATAAACCCCCCTTACCTGAGTTAATCCGGCAATTTCCGTTAGCTTCAAGCTTTTCCTCTTCTCTTGCTCTGCCTCTTTGCCCTTTCTCTCTTTCAGCCGTTTCTCTGTTCCTTTTCACGTGAAAACCCTTTTTCCAAAAATTGGGACTTTTTATTATTCCAACTTATATACTCCAATAATAAAACCCAATAATATTATCCCAATAATAATATTAATAATCCAATAATATTAATCCAATTATTTAATTAAATTAATAATATACTATTATTAACTTAATTTAAATAATTACCATATTATTATCGGGGTGTTACATGCGTATAGTGATATGAAAACGAAGATTTAAGTTGGTCACCAGTAGAAATTTTATCTTCCTTAGAATCATACCCAATTCCCTTTTTATTGTTCTGACTGACTCCATAAATCATGGATGCCATGGCACTCCTACCTATCCCATTTTTCAGAAATTCTTGAAAGGCTTCTTCTTATTTATAAATTATTGCATTTGAAGTCTGTGGAGTTTGAGATAACACTTCTTCCAGTTCTAAACGTTTTTTATCCGCTGCATCTCTTTGTAATGTTAAGGATCTGATTTCATCCTCTCGTTTTAGAATTGTCATCTCAAGTTTGCCACATTCTTCAAATTTTGCTTCAAGACAGCCTTTTATATTTTTAAACTTTTGTTTTAATTTCTGATATGAGCTAAGAGTTTCTGACAAGCATGATTCTAGATCAGATCGAGAGAGTTCAGAAAATACCTCTTCAGATTCTTCATCTGAGCTGCTCCTGGATGTGGTAGCCATAAATGCCACATTTGCCTGTTCATCAGAGTCAAATTCTGATGAGCTAGATTCACTATCATCCCAGGTAGCCATTAATCCTTTCTTTGTCCTGAAGGTATTTTTCTTGAAGCTTTCTTTTCTAGAATTGTCTTTCTTTAGCTTGGGGCATTCATTCCTGTAGTGACCTGTTTCTTTACATTCATAACAAGTAATATCTTTGTTAGTTTTACCTTTTGAGGTTGATTCTGATCGATCCCCTCTGGGTCTTGGTCTTCTGAAGTTGTTGTTCCTCTTTTTCCAGAGTTGTTTAACTCTTCTGGTCAGGAGGGACAATTCTTCTTCATCATCAGAATCTTCTGGTTCAGAGTCATCAGCATCTTCAGTTTCTGCCTGGAAAGCTTTGGTTCTGTCAGATTTGCGTCTTTCAGATCTGGACTTTAATGCTACAGACTTGTTCTTCTTCTGAGGTTCATCTTCCTCTAGTTCTATCTCATGGCTTCTGAGAGAACTGACAAGCTCTTCAAGACTGATATTGTTCAGATCCTTAGACAGCTTTAGAGCAGTGACCATGGGTCTCCACTTCTTTGGCAAACTTCTGACTATCTTTTTGACATGGTCTGCAGTTGTGTATCCTTTGTCTAGAACTTTGAGACCTGCAACAAGAGTTTGGAATCTAGAGAACATTACTTTTATGGCTTCGTCATCCTTCATTTTGAAGGCTTCATATTTCTGGATAAGCGCCAGAGCCTTTGTCTCTTTGACCTGAGAGTTTCCTTCATGAGTCATCCTCAGAGAGTCAAGTATGTCTTTGGCTGTTTCTCTGTTGGTGATCTTTTCATACTCGTTGTAAGATATAGCATTGAGGAGTATGGTTCTGGCCTTGTGATGATTTTTGAAAAGTCGCTTCTGATCATCTGACATCTTACTTCTAGGAACTTCAGCTCCATCCTCTGTGACAGGAGGTTTGTATCCATCTGTGACAATGTCCCAGAGATCAGCATCATAGCCTAGAAAGAAACTTTCAATTCTATCTTTCCAGTAATCGAATTTCTCTCCATCAAAGACAGGAGGCTTAGCATTGTAACTATCTTTTTCATTTGTGTGGGCCATAGTTTTTCTCGTCCTGGATCTCTCTACACTGTTAAGTGTTTGATTAGAAAATCAATAACAGAGCCGGAGCTCTGATACCAATTGAAGGTGAGAAAAACAAGAAAGGGGGGGTTTGAATTGTTTTGGAAAATAAGCACTTTTTAAAATAAAAACCACACAAGGAATTTATACTGGTTCGCTTATAACACAAAGCTACTCCAGTCCACCCGGCCAAGGTGATTTCGCCTTCAACAAGGACTTAATCCACTAATCTTGAAAGATTGTTTACAAACAACGTCTAAGAGAAAGATCTCTTAGTCCTCTCAAGTATACAGACTGCGCAGAGTCACTTGAGGAAATACAACAAAGATAAAGACTTATGTAATCTAGAGTGCTTCTAAGATAAGCAAATATTACAACAGTAAGAACAAAAGTGTTTCACGTTTTAAGCAAAAGCTTTGTGAAATATTGAGAGAGATGAAGAATGTTTTTGTGTATGCTTGCTTCTTGACCTCTCAAAGTTAATTGTTGTCCTTTATATAGGAGTGAAGTAGTCGTTGAAATTGATGGCCAATAATTTGAATTAATGCCATAACTTATATAGCTTCTTGCCAACACTACTTTTTCTCCTCGAATGACTTCTTTCCAAATATAGTTCCTTTTCATTTGAATTTGGAGTTAACGTCTCTTTCTGTATTAGGAAATCCATTTCCAAACCTTTATTTGAAGTTAACGTTACTCTTTCTTTATTAGGAAATCCATGATCAGAGTCTTCATGTTTCTGGGAATCTTGGAATCTTGCTATCTAACTTCTGATGTTGATCTCTTTTGAGTTCTGATGGTATCTTCAGATAGCGCTGAGAGCTTCTAGAGTTTGACATACCGTTGTTCAGAGTCAGAACTTCTAGAGCGTACTTCTTGTTCAGATGCTTCTGATATTTTGCTGTTTTGCTCAGAGTTAGACTTTCTTGAACGTGTTTCTACTTCTGGTCTTCTGATAATTTGTATCTGATATGATTCTGTATCTGATGACGTCATCAGATCTCTTCCTTCTTTCCTTAGAACCCTGCACACTTAGAAACTTTTTGTTAGGGTGCCATTTTTGGTTTCATCCTTTGTTATCATCAAAATCATGGAATCTGTTGTAGAACAATTTTTGTTCTTACAGTAAGTTGGGATAGGATCTCACACTCTTTCAGATGGTCATCAAACTCTAGGCTTAAATACTCACCACCTCGATCTGATCGAAGAGTTTTAATATTCTTACCTAGTTGGTTTTGTACTTCATTCTTGAATTCCTTGAACTTTTCAAAGGACTCTTATTTGTGTTTCATTAAATACACATAACCATATCTACTGAAATCATCAGTAAATGTGATGAAGTACTGAAAACCTCCTCTGGCTGGTATGTTTAGTGGTCCACATACATCAATATGTATGAGGGCCAAAAGATCATTAGCTCTTTCACCTTTTCCTGTGAATGGAGACTTTGTCATCTTTCCAATTAAACAAGATCTGCATGTCTCATATGATTCATAATCAAAAGAGTCCAACAGTCCATCTTTATGGAGTTTGGAAATACGTTTCTCATTTATGTGGCCTAATCGACAATGCCAAAGGTAAGTTGGATTTAACTCATTAGGTTTCATCCTTTTAGTATTAATGTTATAAATAGGCATTTCAAGATCAAGGACATATAGTCCATTGTTCATTTGTGCAGTAGCATAGAATATATCATTCAAATAAATTGAGCAACAATTGTTCTTTATTATAAATGAAAAACCAAACTTGTCCAAACAAGAAACGGAAATAATATTCCTGCTAATTGCAGGTACATAATAACAGTTCTCTAACTGAATTATTAAATCACTAGGTAAAGTCAATACATAAGTTCCTACGGCTAAAGCAGCAACCTTTGCTCCATTGCCAACTCGTAGGTCAACTTCACCTTTTCCCAAATCTCTACTCCTTTTTAGTCCCCGCACATTGGTACAAATGTGAGAACCGCATCCAGTATCTAATACCCATCATGCAGAAGTAGATAAATTAATTTCAATAACAAAAGTACCTGAAGTTGAAGTCTCTACTATATTCTTCTTATCTTCCATGTACTTTGGGCAGTTTCTCTTCCAGTGTCTGATCTTACCGCAATGGAAGCAGGTGCCTTCTTTTGCTATGCCTCCACTAGGCTTCAAAGAAGCAACAATGGGTTTGGGTTTGGCAACTTCCTTGCCTTTCCCTTTATCACCCTGCTTGGTGGGCCTTTTGTTCTATCTCTTTCCATTTCCGATCATCAGAATGGACTTCCCTTTTGACTTCAGATTCTGCTCAGCAGTTCTTAACATGGCTAGCAGTTCAGGAAGAGATTTGTCCATATCATTCATATTGAAATTTAGGACAAATTGACTGAATCTATCTGGAAACGATTGGAAGATTAAATCAGTCGCAAGTTCCTTTCCGAGGGGAAAACCCAACCTCTCAAGGTTTTCCACATACCCAATCATCTTGAGCACATGGGGACCTACAGGGGCTCCCTCAGCTAACTTGCCTAGAAAAAAGGCTTTTGAAACTTCAAACCTTTCATGCCTTGCTTGCTCTTGATAGAGCATCTTGAGGTGTTCGATCATATCGAAGGCTGCCATGTTCTCATATTGCCTTTGCAACTCTAAGTTCATGGTAGCTAGCATGAGACAAGCAGTTTCATTGGCATCATCGACATGCTTCTTATAAGCACCTCTTTCTGCCTTAGGTGCAGAACTAGGAGGTTCCTCTTCAGGAACAGGTTTCTCCAAGACATACAACTTTCTATCATGTTTGAGGATAATCCTCAGATTTCGGTGCCAATCCAGAAAATTTGTCCCAGACAATTTTTCCTTGTCAAGGATTGATCGCAAAATGTTGTTAGAGGTGTTTGTTGTCATGGTAATCTACATGAAAATAATGAAAATATAAGTATCAATAACATATTTAATTAGGCCTTTAATTAAATATGCTCCCACTATTTTACTTAAAACAAATGACCCTCACCATTTGATTCGGAAAATCCCGTTGGAAGATTTTCTAGTGGGTCGAGATCCATATTTCACTTTGTTTTAAGTCCGCGTAGGCGGATTACACAAAACTAGGTTAGTTAGGTAGGAACTCCTTCCAATTGTATCTAATACAACTCTCAAATATTTTAGTTGGGTGAATAACTCCTTATTCCAATCCATCACATGGATCATTTCCAACTCTTCCTTCTAAACATATATAATCTTATTATAATTTGTTTAGTTAAGTTTGACCCATTGTTTTAGCAATTGGATATTACAATTATCCCATCACACCTTTCTAATATAGAACATGCACCCCACGTAGGCGAAACCTACATTATCCGATACTAGTCTTGATGAGTGCTAAAACTTGGAAAACATAAACTTAATATTTAATTTGAGGGAATTTTCAATTATTCTGATCTCATCGGCTTATTTATCATATAAGTCGTCTCTCACATGCATCAACATACATTCACATGCATCAACATGCATACATAATGAAACAGTTATGGCCCCTAGCGCAATTGTTCTCCCAAATCAATGAGAGAACCTAAGCTAACCTAATAACGATCTAAGCTTCTCCAAGAAAGATCTTCAATGTTGTCCTCCTTTGATATTGAATTCTTCTCTTTCTTCATAACATTACATTACATAAAAGAAACTCGTTTTACATACGAGGGAGTGAGATGAGAAAAGAAGTTACATTATGAGATTAAAAGAGAGGCATGACACGCAGGTCGTATTTAAAAAACCCAAAACAAAATAAAGGAAAATTAAGGCCATAACCGATCACCACAAGACAATAATAATAAACACATTATTATTAAATTTAATTCTTTTAATTAATTAAAACCAAATTAAATTTCGGCAACCGATCACACTATGCAGAGTTAGTCGGGGGTCCGCTGCCCGGTCAGCGGAAGGTGGTTCCGCTGACGGGGGTCAAGGGGGCAGCGCCCCTGCCCGAAAATTTTAATGAACAATTCATTTGAAATCAACGTCGTTTTTCGCATCAACACTTGATACTTTAAAGCATAACTCTTGCGCAGTCACAATCCTAATCGCATAACTCTTTGACAACACAACCCTTGTGCCGTCATTAACCCTAATGCACCAATTTCAGACCGTCAAACACATCTCGATTGTTGATTCAGTATGATTGATCCATACGTCATTACTTCACCATACTAATGTCGGATCAAGAAGCAAACGACAATTGATCGCTCAAAGGAAAACAACCATTAAGTGTTTGAATGAATGAAACAGAAACAGTATATCATATATACCGTATTTTGCATCGGGATTACTTATATCATATATATAACTTGATCGATCTCAATTTAATTACTCGTTTATTCTTTGATTCATTCTGTCTTTTAATCGTATTAATACAGAAAATACAAAAAATAAACAGCTATCAAATGCATGGTTTCGTAACCAGGCTCTGATACCACTGAAGGAGAAGAGCGATCCAAAACGTAGCGGAATTAAAAATTTCTCCTTTAATGATCCTTACGAATGGGCATGATCAATGATAGAATCGTTACCTCTTGTGGCAATTGTAACCTTTGATGCAGATCTACAGAGCGATCACGAACGTTGAACAATGACAACGCCTCTACTCAGTCCACACGAACGAATTCCTTCAATCTCAGTACTAGCTGCTACGAATGAAGGCTTTGAGTGAGAGAGAGAAACGAAATTGCAACTGCATAAATGCTTTTACACAAGGGTTTTATTTATAGAACCACTTGTGTGGGCTGCAAGCTAAAAAGCCCACCCAAGTGTATATGGCCAATATCTTATAATATGCCAAAATCACTTAAGCGCGTGGTACCTTACCATATTTCGTATTCTACTTAAGTACACCGTACCTTATGATGTTCTACAATTCACTTAAGGGCACCGTACATTACGGTATTCCTTAGTTACTCTATCTCTCATCAATCCGTCCTTTGTGTGTGACCCTGTAGGTTTTCGCGGCATTGGCAATTATATTAAATCACATATTTAACATAATAAACAATGAGCGGTATCTAGCAACACATCACTGCTACCCAAGACACGAAAATGTCATGTGATCTGACAAATCCTTCTGTGATAATAATTATGGGTATAATTACCCTTTTGCCCTTATGTCTATATTGAACACAAGGCATAGACCGTGTCATCCTTGTCCAGTTCAATATTGGGCCCATATGCATTTATCCTGTTACGCAGGATGGGCAAATTCCATCTGGTCACTCATGTCCCTTAGCATGCTTCGTGGAGTACCCATCAACTGTCTTTATGGTCATCCAGTTACGGACAACGTTTGATCAGTAATAAGGCACTCAACTTTACATCTAGGGTCCATAGTGGTTTCAGGTTGAAGGGTGGTATACACCATTATCACCATGATAATAACTTATGACACTTTGCATAACATTCTATATAGTATTCTCATAGCGGGTAAATCCAGTATAAATATTACTCTTAATATTCATACATATGTTTAAGACTTGATAACTCCTTATCCATGATCCATGAGATGTGATCATCAGTCTATATACATAATAGTCTTAATGCTTTAATGTTATCCCACTTCACAATAAAGCTCGACTAAGGATACTTTAAGAATAATGTCCTTATGTTTAATGTGATCTCATGATTAAGTCACACTTGATACATTAAACGGACTATCTATTCTAGGGACTTTATTAAACAAACATAATAAAGAAAAAGCCTTTTATTATTAATAAATAATTCGATAGAAGTACCAAAAGTGACTCAAGCCTAGTTAGGTTGTTTGTGTGCCTTTGCTTATTTACTTGTGTGTATTTTCTTTATTTATTTTGATATCTTTATTGTCATATTGATATAATCGGTTGTATTGGTTCCATTATACTTTGGTACTTGGATACTTTGATTGCAAACCTTGTGGGAAAGACTCTCCACCCGAGTCTCGAGTAAAAACATAAGATAGGACAAAGTTGATTAGTGTGGGTCCGCGAGATGAATTTCTCGTTGGGTCAATACAAGAACCTTACTTAGAGTAGATCCTTGGGAGAATGTCATCTCCCAACAAGTAAGTTTCCGTAAGATTCGATATTTTTCACTATGATCCATGACTTTGAGGACCATTTGTAGAACCTTAATCCTTTGACCAACTAGGAAAGATGGTTGCGTAGTATGGGTCCACAAGATGAATTTCTCGTTGGATCGATGCGACAACCTCACTTAGAGTAGATTCCTTGGATGGAGTTGACGCCCAACAAGTAAGTTATCGTAGGCAACAAACAGTCTTGTGGATCCATGACTCTAGGAACCTTTGTAACCCTAGATCATACCCGATGAGAACCTATTCTTGGAAAGCAATCATATTCATCAGTACCTCAGACTTTTGAACCTGCATATTGAAAAAAAACAAATATGCATGGCTTGCATTGCATTCATTCACATTCCATTGCATCTGCATCTCATAAGAATGCATGTCATTTTCCAGAAAAAATACAAAAAAACTCATTCATCCTTTGTCCATGATTAGCCAAGTGATTCCCTACACACGTTTAGAACAAAGAACCATGTCTCAGGAGATGATGGACGAGCTAAGGAAAAGTTAAAAAGCACTGAAGGAGGAACTTGATCTTTTGAAGAGCCAAATGGGATGGGCCGTGGAAACCCTGCAAGCTTTATTGAGAAAAGAGGGTCATCCCATACCCATACTGGTAACTGAGGGAGCTACTACTCCACATCCATCAGGTGTTACTCCAAGTCAAGGGAAATTCTATGTGGCAACTCCTCATCTACCAGTATATGGACCTCCCTCAGGACGTCATCATCAACATCCTTTGGCTATTCCTCCTCAAAATCACCAAAGTCAGGTTCAGAACAAAAATCAGAATCAGAATCAAGGGGCACAAAGATCATAATGACCCGATTCGGGTGCCATATAGCAAGCTCTACCCACAGCTGATCCAGAATGCTTTGGTGACCCCTCGAGCTCTCACACCTACGTCACCATACATGCCATGGTACAATCCAAATGTAACATGTGAATTCCATAAAGGGGCAGTAGGACATGACCTGGATTCTTGCTTAGTGGTGAAAGCCTTGGTACGAGATCTGATTAACAAAAAGAGCTTAGTCTTTGAAGAAGATCACCCGAAGATCAAGTGCGGATACCATATTGGAACAATGGGGCCCTCCATCGAGGAATGCAAGAGTTTTAAGCTCAAGCTTTAAAGATTGATTGACATAAGGTCACCAACACTCAAGGAGGAAGGCTCAGGTACATATATCTTGATTTCTGGGCCAGGTAATGAGAAAGGCAATGGACCCTTGAAACCCCTAAAGGTTTTGTACCACAAGGAAGACGTCGGGGATGTGGCTAACGAGATATCATCGTTTTCTGGTAAAGCATTGAGATATCGCCTTGGATTTCTAATGTCACGACCCATGCCAACGAAAGGAAAGGAGAAGTGAGCAGTGGATCCAAGAGGGTTGCATTCAACGATGAGATTGAAGGAAAACAATTTGAAGACTGTCGTGCCAATGTCAAAAAGCTTGTTGATCCCAACCTTCAAGTGGCTGAAAATAAGCAGTTAGTAATGTCCAAAGTGCCATACCAGCAAACACTACCTTTTGGTCTTCATTACAAATAATCATGGTTTGCTCCTCATCAAAATAAAAGAGCCCAAGACCCGAAATATTGAAATCAACGTCAAAGTCAACTTAGGCCTCAAACTAACTTGGAAAGAAGAAATGCTCCTCGTCATCCAATCGTCGTGACATATAGCCAACTTCTACAGCCTCTGATTCAAAACTCGTTGGTGGTTCCCAAGTCTCTTAAGCCGGTTCCACAACCTTACCCACCCGGGTATGACCCAAATGTGTAATATGGATATCATGCCGGATCAGAAGGAAATTCAACCGAAGACTGCAACACTTTTAAAGCCAAAATATAACAGTTGATTGAAAACAGGTACATAGTCTTGCAAGAAGGAAGCTTGGCGGTAAATGTTAACCTACCGGTCGAATAAGTGCGAAGATATCAAGGGGTGTCCCCCGAAGTTAATGGATCAAGTTTGAAGAAGTTAATTCCCTAAACTGACAATCATTTGGCTATTTCAGCATTTCTTTTGTAGTTTCCTTGTATGTCGATTATTAATTGCTTTTAAGCATTGTTATTTTCTTTGAATTGGTAAGATTAATGAAATGTTTATGCATCTTTTGAATTAATCCATTCGCATTCACTCATTTTTCATTTATGTTAAAAACAAAAATACTTCTCTCATTCACTTTTGTTTATCAAACCATTGTGTTAACAAAGATTGGAAGGAGGATGATGAAAATGAAACACCTGAAATTGTTGTGTTCAGATAGTTTGACCGTGCATTCGATCTTTCAAAAGAATCTGTCCATATGTACACCCTCCAATTAGGTTCAACCACATGTTATCCTTCGTGCACATGTTGAAGTGTCGAAGAAGTTGAGAAAAGCTAACATTAGTGTTGGTTGATCCTTATCCACCAATAATGTGGCAGTCAACACCTTTAAAAAAAAGAGAAAAAAAATCCACTAAGTCAAATACCACAAAATGACTTAGGCAAAAGTTAGAGCATCCCGATGGACCGAAAGCTTCAAAGAAGCAGTCCAGGCAAAATTAAGGATAAAGAAAAACAAAAAAAGAGGTCCTAAAATCCTCAATAAAACAAAGCAAAATAAGGTGACCGCCATTTCAAGAAAATTCGTCTTGAATCCTCATCACACCTTCGAACCCTCTTGGAAGTCGAATGCATGTATCGAATTAACTGAATGTAGGAATTGGAGATCGTCAAGAAGAAAGGGTGGGTTAAAATTAAATTTGAGCCTTATATTCTTTTGTTTAAAAAAATGTGAACCAGGGCACATTACAACCCTTAAAAGACCTAATTGAGGCAGAGTTTATTCTGAAAGCATACTATAATAAGGTTGTGTTAACCTCACTCCAAACGATTTTTGTTAATCATTTGATCGCACCAACTTGCATACCATGAATGACTAGACCATCATTGTGTTCTTACCATTGACCCGTTCACAGTATTTCACCCATTCATATCAATAAATTTTGATTTCAAATTTTTGCATAAGCAATGCATTAAAATTACCATTTTTGAATGAACAATCTTATTTGTAAGTCAACACTTAACATCAAAGAAATTCCAATAATATACAGTTGAGTAACTTGATAAAGTGAAAGAAGTCCAAATAGGGGGAAAATCACTTTGAGTATCAGTTAATCCAAGCCAATCACCCCAAGGTTCAGTTAGCCAAGAGTAATTTGCTTCAAGACTCAGACTGGGGCAAGCCACCTCAGAAGCTCATTAAGTCTAATAAGCCAAGGACAGCCAATCAGAAGTATACCATTCCAGGTTATGGTTAATCAAGGTCAGATCACTGCGGTATTGAAACATTGGGGCAAGCCATCTCGAGATCGTCTCATGTCAAGCTAATTCAAACTCATTTTCAAGGTGAACATTTTCAAATACCCAACAGACTGGGGCAAGATGAGCCACAGAGGGACAGAACCCCTTCATGCTTTCAAACTGCTCAAACAAATTTTTCCATACGTCAACAACTATTAAGTTTAAGACGAGTGCCCGAAAATTATGCTAGCACGATTGATTAATCCTCCAAAAGGATCCCATTGGCTAAGTTGTGGTTGTCAAGCTTGATAGAATTCTCCTTTGACAACATCTATTACAAAATATTTGGTTGAGTTCTCGGTGTTAAGGAATCATGACCTCTATAAAAAGCCTTTACGAACTCCTAATCCACTCAAGTGTCAACATTTTCATATCATGATCATTCATATATGATGCATAAAAATAAATTCAAATCACGCATAACCGAAATGTACTTCACGCTCATTTTGCATTGACCCAGGTCTTGTTGTTGATTCTATATCCTTTGACCTCTAATTCCAGTGTGTCTTTGGTGCCCTTAAACCATCATCCAGTTTTCACAATCATTTTCAAGTCCAACCTAGTTGGCACCTCAGAAAAATTTCCATTAGGTTCAGTTCCTTTTTGGATTATCCGATGAATTTTGGGATTAGTCCTTTGTTTATTGATGTATTTCCATAACTTGTCTGATGTGTTTCCAGATGTTTCCCCGCCTATCTGGTGTATTCTCAGATATGTCTATCTTTATCTGATGTATTTTCAGAATTTTATCTGATGTATTATCGAATATATATGTCTTGTATTCTGATATATTTCCAGAATTTCCTAGATATATTACCAGATGTGTTTGTATTTTTCTATATTTCCAGAATGTCACTTGTAATTCTGATGCATTTCCAGAATTTGTTTCTTTTACTCTCCGATGAATTCCCGGACATGTCATTTTTGTTCTGACGCACTTCCAGAACCCATATGCCATTCCCTAGCATTATTTCAAGGCTCATTGGTGTCTTCTAAAATTCGGTTGTTACTAGGAATTATTCCAGGATCAGTGGTTACTAGAACTCATTTTAAACCCAATTGTCGTTGGCATCACTGTCACTCTGTTTATAAATACAATCATAATTGGTATATGAAGTTTGGTTATTAGCAACATCATTTCAAGTCCAGTTGTTGCTGGAAAACATTGTTGTAGTCGGTAATTGTTTTATTAATGACTTTTATCAAGTCCAATTGTTGTTGGCAAAATCCATTAAAAGCTGGTTGTAATCCATTGCTTACGGTCAAAGTCCAATTGTTGTTGGCAAAATCTGTTAAAAGCTGGTTGTAATCCGTTGGTTACAGTCAAAGTCCAATTGTTGTTGGCAAAATCTATTAAAAGCTTGTTGTAATCCATTGCTTACGGTCAAAGTCCAATTGTTGTTGGCACGTACAGAGAGTTTCATTACCATGTCTTTCTTGATGGTTCCGTGAAAGTCATATATGACTCATCATCTTGAGGAATTCCCGGAAGCTTGGAGGTTTTTCGTGTTAGAAAACTCTAATGATGTTGGTTTTGTTATATTTATTTGTGAATAATCATTCCTTTTGCGTGGCTGATCTACTTATAAGAAGACTCCCGTTTATCTTTGTTTTTCATAATTTCCTTGTGAGAAATCTCCAGAACTGTCAGATGTATCCTAAAGTGCCAGGTCATGTATGAATCTATTGATGAAACTTGCTTTGCATGTTTTCCAATATTGTCAGATTATGTATGAACCTGTTGTTGAAGTTTTCTTTGGGTTCCATAGTGTTGTCAGGTCACGTATGAACCTGTTGTTAAAATCTCTATGAAACCTCCAGAATTGTCAGGTCATGTCTGAACCTGTTGTAGAAACACTTTGAATTTTCCAATGTTGTCAAGTCATGTATGAGACTGTTGATGGAACTTCCCTTGTATATTTTCCATATTATCAGGTCATGTTTGAACCTGTTGATGGAGCCTTTTGATATCCCTCCCCATTGTTAGGTCATGTTTGAACTTGTTATTGAAACTCTTTGAATATTCAAATGTTGTCAGGTCAAGTTTGAACCTGTTGTTGAAAATTCTTTGAATATTCTGGTGTTGCCAGGTCACATACGGACCTGTTCTTAAAATATCTTTGCATATTCCCCAGTTGTCTTTCCTCCAGCAGGATTGTTATCCCCAATGAATTTCTACCCTCATTTTGTTTTTGTTTTTTGTGGGTCACCTTTACCATATGTCTCCATCATTCCCCACATATCTTTGTTTCGTTCTGCATTCATCATAAAACATCCTGCTAGGGTTTATCTTATGTCTGATCATATTCCTAGCAAATCAAAAACAAAAAGAGTCATAACATCTTATCTCATATCATACCATTTGCATTTCAGGATTAAAATCCGGGTCTTCTTAGTATTTAACTATCTCTCACTATGATCATACGAAAAGTGTCCTGCTTCATATTCTCTAGTTAAAGATACTTAAATAAGGGCAACTGTCACACCCCGATTTTGACCCTGAATCACCAATTAACACATTCGTCATAGTCGTTGCATCTTGGCATATCATAACATGCATTCCATATCGCATAATTCCTAGAATGTCAGTCGAAATAAAATTTCAGATTTATAGGCAAATCGTTTGAATCAATTATCAAATGTGTGCCAAAACAACGCGCGAATTTTTTTTCAAAATCAAACTTGAAGACATCGGTTTTATTAATCTAGGTTTCACGTAGTTTAGCCCGGTGTGCTCGATTTATTTTTCGGTCACATTTTGGTCTGTCTGAGCATTTAACCGGTCATTTTTCATTTCAAAATTGACTCAAACGCTGTATATTTCCGAAAAGTTTATTTTGTGCTGATCATTTTGATGCATTCGATTTAATTTTTTGAGCATTTTTGCGCCTGAATTTTATTCATTTTAAGTCCTTTTAGTTTTGTTTTTTTTGTAAAAATGTTTGAAATAATTAAATAGAATTAATAGTGTGTTTATTTTAATTTAATTTTATTTGTATTTAAGTGTTAGATTTTATTTTAGTTTTAACTAGTTTATTTAATTTTGTCTCTAAAATAAACATTAAGTGGGTATTCTTGATATTTATTAAATTTGTAACCCTAAAATCCACTGTATATACCACATGAGCGATACAATGAAAAGGGAGACCACAAACCTATGACCAAGCGGTGCCTCATTTCGGATCCGTGACCTCTATTTCATTTTACAAAAAAATACAAACAAAGAAAGTGAAAAAAGTTTTACTTTCTTCAGTAACGTTTCAGTAACCAAAATTCTTCATAAAATATCTACAACCATGACACACCTTTTCTCACACCTGTTCTCTCTCCTTGCAACACAGTGACAAAACCTCTTCCATATCCAACAGATCTACAACCATCGTTTTTGCCAAACCATAAACAACCATCAACACAACCAAACTGAACACTTCCATCATCCAAATCGCGCTTCACATAACCACCATTCTTTCATAGTTGTATGTTCTTTTTCTTTCCCTCGCGTTGAGAATGCATTAGTATTGTTAAGTTTGATCTTGTGTTTGTTTTGACGGGTATGAATTTTCTCCACTGTTGATGTACTTTCATGTATACATGATATATTTTCTTTTCTATTTTGGATGATTAAAATTATTGTGGATAGCAAGTTATCTTGTTTTTATTAACATTGTTATGACATAGTATCATTATATGTGGGTCTCACCTATAACATAGGCCTGACAGTCACGTGTTGATGTTAGTATTTATTGTGTTCCATTACATGTTTGATATTGGTTGAAAAGTCAACTAAATGATTTTTATATATACATATATTATGAAGTCCAATAAAAGGAAATGATAGACACAGTATAATAATGGTCGGCCCTTCTTTCTATTTTTTTTCATTATGTTAGTATCATTTAATTTTTTAATATGATGTTTGTTTCTTTTTTACTTTATTTTGTTTAATTGTATTGTTTATGTATTTGGTTAATATTTTTATGTTTTTGTTTTTTATGATAATAAATAGTTTTTTCTTTTTTGATTAAACAAGTTTTGATATTGTTGTGGATTAATGAGTTTTGGTACATATGACATTTTGTTGTTATTTTTTACCAGTATGTATAATTTATAAATAATGTAAATATGCGTATGTTTTGCTTTTATTTGTTTTGCATTGCATTGCGATCTCGGAGTTAAAGTTCAATTTAACTTTTGAAAATCGCTTGGACGCATAGATTTTGTTGGCTGGCTTCTTATAGAGTGATTCCTAAGTGGATCCACATTAAGTTAACTTAGAGCTAAATTCAATTGCTTTCAATTTCGGTTGGTTTCCGGTACCGTGACTTATTCTTGGGCCTTCTTACAATGATCTCTTTTCTTTTTGCATGCTCGCATTTACTTGTCTACATTTCAATTACCCTTAAGTCACTTCAAACCATTTTCATAAGTAAATTTGAATAAAAAGATTACCTGGATGAAATATCCAGTCGTAATCCCGAATATTAGGCCCAGGTTGTAAGAGCTTGTAAGCCCTATGTATTCATCTTATCTTCAAAACGCTCCAATATTTAAATCATTTTCATAAGTAAGTTGGAAGAAAAAGATTACCTGGATGAAATATTTAGTCGTAATCTTGAATATTAGGTCCAAGTTGTAAGAGCTTGTAAGCCCTATGTATTCGTCTTCTCTTTAAAATACTTGTAAATATTCAAACTTTTTTTCTCAATAAAATTGAAAGAAATAGATTACCTGGGTGAAAGCTCCCGACGTAGTCCCGAGTATTAGACCCAAGTTGTAAGAGCTTGCAAGCCATAAATACTCGTCTTTCAAGCCCAAAAATATATTTAACCAATCAAAACTCTTTTTTCACCGTCGTGCGATTGATCTCAAAACCTTTTCATAAACGAAAGACATCTTGACTTAAAATGATGTGAAACAATGCTTCATCCATAATTGTTGAGTTGAGATAAATGACGTTTTTCCGAATCTTGATTTGTAAATCCATTCGATATGTGGTATACGTGTGATTCTCATCTGTTTTGGGTAAAACAATGTTTTTCGTCAATTAATACAATATAACTTTCGCTAAAATCGACCAACAAACAAACATTTTCTACCCAGAACTACGTAAGCCTTGAGTTCTTTATTGAGATACGTAGGAGCAGGATTGCGAAATCTTATCAGGTGCATTAATAAAAAACTTAGGTTTAGTCCCCTTCGTTGCAAAAAAATCTAAAAACATTCTTCCTTTTCCTTTCCTCTATCCCACCTAATAACTTGAGAAGCCTAACAATTCAAGCTAACACTAACGCGCACAGTTAATCTAATGGTTCCTGTTGAGTACAACGGACGTGAGGGGTGCTAATACATTCCTCTTGCATAATCAACTCCCGAACCCTGATTTGGTTGCGACGACCATAATCATTGTCGTTCTTTCTTGGGTTTTATCAATATTTCCCCTTTCTTTTTTAGGAATAAATAAAGCCCAGTGGCAACTCTGTTTAGTCCATCATGCGAGCGTGCAATTGTGTTTCGCTAGGTCGTGTTCTCATTTTTCGAGGTGCACCAACAGGCGTCACACTACTGACGTTTCGTCTGTCATGAGCATGAGAGACGTCACTCAGGTGACGATCAACTCGTCATATTGTTTGCACAAAACTCCCTTGCTCTGGCTGACGGTCTCCATGACAACCATTACTTGTCACCTCATAATAGGCGTCATGGTTGGGCAGAGCCCATCATGATAACCTAAAATGCTCATTGGTTCGTCGTTTTCACCATTTTTTATTGTTTTTCAGTGCATAGACTTCTACATAATCAAGACCTGAAATGCATAATAGAAAAACAACATAACACCACATAAGGCATGAATTTAACCCTAAAACTTGTGCGAATCGAGTAAAATAAATTGTGTAATTTAATGTTATAAATAACATGTTATGAAACTAAACAAAATAATATAAGAGAGAAAAGATAAAAAGAAAGTGATTTGTATTATTCTCATTCTAAGTGTCAATTTCAAATATAATATGAGTCATACTTATAAGACATGTATAATAAACAGAAAATCAATATGAAATTCATTCATTAATGGAGATTCATAATCATGACATTTATAATAGGTGTTTGAGTTTAGACAATTTCGTGATTTTAAATTTCTAAAATAATAAGATAGGATTTTTTTTACCAATTGAATTTTATGTAGTAACAACTAAAATTAGAATTACTTACCTAATATAAATTTAATTAGAACCATTGTCCCAAAAAAGAGTATAATAATAAATATATATCAACTTTATATTTTTATTAATAATTCGGAGATTTAAAAAGATAAACTTGTTAATAATAAAACGAGACTGTATTAATTTATTTATGATATTTATGACATTTGAATTTAGACAATTTGGTGATTCTAAAATAATAAGATAAGAATTTTTTTATCAAATAATTTTTATGTAGTAACAACTAAATTTTTGGTAGAAACTGAGTATCCTCTGCGTGCAATTGCACTGATTAATCTCTCAAGCCGGATAGGACCATAATGGGTGGCAAAGTTCTCCCTCAAGGGAATTTAACACTACTGCGTATCCATGACTGAGTTTGAACTTATGACCTCTAGTTAAGCTAAAAGAGATCCCTTACCATCTCATCCAAATTTTTAAAATTATTTTCCTAATATAAATGTAATTAGAATTTTTGAACATAAAAAGAGTAAAATAATAAACAAATATCAACTTTACATTATTGTTAATGATTTGGAGATTTAAAAAGATAAAGTTGTTAATAATAAAATGAGATTGTATTTATTTATGTTTTTTAAGAAGTTTAAATTTAGAAAATTTGATGATCTTTAATCTCTAAAATAATAAGATAGTGTTATGAAATTAATAAGGAGCAATATAATAGAAGAGTAGAAACGAATGAGTAAAAGAGAATAAGACATATTTATTTTATTATTCTCATTCTAAGCGAGTGATTCAAATACAATAAGAGTCTTATTTATAGAACATATGTGATAAATGGAAAATCAATATGATATCTCCTAATTGATGGACATCCATAATCATACCATTTACAACAATTCTCTTTGAATGCCAATAAAGAATATGTCTTGTTAAAACTTACTAGAAAATACTCAGTGGAAAAAATTATAGTGAAGGAAAAAGAGTACAACATTCTTTGTGAGAGAACTACCTCATTACTAATCAATACAAATTATTACAAATAAGAAAATAAATTATAGGGAAACAATCATCCATTATTCATAATAGTCCCTCTTGAATGTTTGTTCAAGATATGCCTCGTTAAAACCTTACTAGATAACTTAGTGGAAAAAAGTTTAGTGAAGGAAAAAGAGTACAATATCCTTTTAAGAAAAATTCATTTCTCCCCATCAGTTGAATGATCATTTCTTCGATGATGAAAAGAAATATTTCGTACTAGTTGGTTAAAAGTTCTATTTGGGAGTAACTTTGAGAAGAGGTCCAGAATATTATGACTTGAACGAATTTGTTGGATGCTTATATCGCCACCTTTTGGAAGATCACGAGTGAAAATGAACTTTGGAGAAATATATTTTGTTTGGTCTCTTTTAATGTAACTATCTTTCAATTGAGTGATGCATGCAATATTATCTTCATATATGTTTGTTGAGTTTATTTTTCCAAAAGTCAAACCACAAGTATTATGTGTGTGTTGAATTAGGGACATCAACCAAACACATTCTTGACTTGCTTCATGTATTACTAAAATTTCTGCATGATTAGATGAAGTTGTTGTTATGGGTTGTTTCGTAGATTTCCATTAAATAGTTATACCATTATAAGTAAACAACTAATTTATTTGTGATCTATCATTATATGGTCTAACAAGTAAGATGTACCTGTATAACCCGTTAATTCTAATTTGGATACTTTGGAATAAAACAAACTCATGTTCATTTACCTCGAAGATAATGAAGTATATGTTTGTCTTTGTTCAATATCTTCATGTAGTTGAAGAACTATATCTTGCTAATAAAGTGATAGAAATTGATATATCATGGTGTGTATAATTAGAAAGATAGATCAATGCTTGAATTACACTGATATATGGTACTTCGGGACCAATTAGTTTTTCATCATCTTCTCGATGTCTAAAATAATATTTTACACATCCAATGTTCTAATACCGTAGGGGCACACGACATACAAGATTTGTCCATGTTAGAAACTTTTAACATTTTTTCTACATAACCTTCTTGATGTACAAATATTTCATTATCCAAATGCTCAATTTGTAAACCTAGACATAATTTTGTATTTTCTATGTCTTTTATCTCAAACCGTTTCTTTAAGAGATTTATAGCTTTTGGAATCTCTTCAGAAGTTCCAATAACATTTATATCATCGACATAGACAACTATTATAGTAAATTCTATTCTAGATCTTTTCATAAAAATACAAGGACAAATGGAGTTATTTGTATATCTCTTGTTAGAACAAGATTTGGTTCTGCATCTATACCTTGAGTTTTAATGATAACAATGTTGTATCTGTGTGAGAATAATTTTGGCACCCTAATGGTTTATTATTGTGTTGCTTTAATAGCTAGTTTTGATTCTGAGTATATGACGTGCAACGTCATTAATTTCTGAATAATGAGTTCCAAATCCACTTTTACGTCAGTTATTAGAAGTTCTGAAAGATGTTCAATGTTGTTGCTACGATGATCTTTCTGCTTCTACATTGATTCACTCCTGAGAAGCTTTTGAGGAGACATTACGTTGATTTTGTAACATTCTCTCAGTTCGTGCTTCTAGAAGTGACTATGATCACCAAACATCTGAAGAATGTCAAGCTTCTGAAGTTATGTTACATAGCCTAAGATTCTGAAGATCTCAAGTCAGACGATTGAGGTTATCAAGGTTCTGAATGTAGATTCTAAAGACTCTGGAGATTATGAAGATACTGAAGATCTCAAGTTAGACTACTGACGCTGTCAAGATTCTGAACAAAGATCATGAAGTTTCTGAATCCAACTTTGTATTTCTTCATTTCATGCTTCATCAACTTTCATCATAAGTCAATGAACTTGAAGATAAAATCAAATATCCTCTCCACTACCTGATATCATGGGCAAAGGATAATATTATACATCACACCTGTCACTGATTTTGTGTGCGAAGGACAATACGCAATATCAGTTCTTTCACCATCCAACAGTGGACAACCGCTATATGAACTTTCCCTATTTTTCCCTCCAACGATCTTCTTCTTATGCTATATAAGTGAGACTTGGAGACTTGAAGAAAACGCTAATGATACAACATTTTGACAAGTATGTTTCTTTGTGAAAAGTTATCGTTCTTTTGTACACAGCTTTTCTTTAAGTGTTTGTTTATCATTTGTGTAAAATCTGATTGTATAGAAGCAACTTGTAACATACAAAATATTATTCAAATTGTTTATTTGATTCCTTAAGTAGGTTATACTTGAGAAGACAAAGAAGGTTATTCTTTGTGAGTCCTTAAGGAGACTAGGGTATAGTTGGATCCTTGAGAAGACAAAGAAGGTTATTCTTTATGATTATTAAAAGGTAGCGGAAAATTCATGACCATCAAGCTATGGATAAACTTAACATCAATAAAACTAGAGTCTTGAAGAAAAGTAGCGGTAAATTCATGACCATCAGCGCTATATGAACTTTCCCTATTTTGCCCTCCAACGATCTTCTTCTTATGCTATATAAGTGAGACTTGGAGACTTGAAGAAAAGCCGATGATACAACATTTTGACAAGTCTATTTCTTTGTGAAAAGTTATCGTTCTTTTGTACACAAATTTTCTTTAAGTGTTTGTTTATCATTTGTGTAAAATCTGCTTGTATAGAAGCAACTTGTAACATACAAAATATTATTCAAATTGTTTGTTTGATTCCTTAAGTAGGTTATACTTGAGAAGACAAAGAAGGTTATTCTTTGTGAGTCCTTAAGGAGACTAGGGTATAGTTGAATCCTTGAGAAAACAAAGAAGGTTATTCTTTATGATTATTGTAAAGTAGCAATAAATTCATGACCATCAAGCTATGGATAAGCTTAACGTCAATAAAACTAGAGTCGCCACTGCACTTTTATTGTTTCCAAAGGAAAAGGGAAAAGTACGAACAAAACCCAAAGATAAGAAGTTTTCAAATCAAAACTAATAAAATGCCAGAGATTACAGGTAAGGGGGTTGGTTACAAAGAGGGAAGGTGTTAGCACCCAAAGTGTCATAGGCACTTGTACCGGGGTTTTCGCTACCTTTAGGTTTATTGACTAAACCAAAAGTCAACATACAATTCGAGTCGCCACCGCACTTTTATTTGTCCAAAGGAAAGGCTAAAAAGCGAACAAAATCCAAGTAAGAAGTTTTATCAAATCAAAAACTAATAAAAATGTCAGAGATCTGGGTAAGGGGATTGGTTATGAAATGGGAAGGTTTTACGCACCCAAAACATCCTTAGTACTCTAAGGGAACCCTTTTTGCAAATATGTGTTATAGGTTGGTATTTGTGAAAATATATGTACAAAAGATTGAAGGGATGAGAAGAGAATATATTATATTTACAAATTTTGTTGTTTGAATGGATGAACCCATTGCCTACGTACCATCACAAAGGTAGGATCAAAACCTCGTAGTTCGGGGTAAAAATCACAAAAATTGGTGAATTGATTTGACCAAAAGCCTTAAGGTCTTTTGTTATCAAAGGGAGAAAACTCAACCTAAACCAACAATCCACCATGTGAGGAGGGCTTCAACATACTAATGAGGGGTTAACCCTATAATAAGTATGGAAGACTTATAATCCAACCACTAAGGATAAGGTGAGGTTTACATAAACCACTATGATAACTCAAATCTATGGCTAATGTTTATGAAAAGTTTTAACAAAGGTGGCCATTGGAACCACAAAAACAATTTGAATTGAGTTATATTTACAAGTTAGATTTATTTACAAAAGGAAGTCAAAGTTGGATTAAGATCATTCACAATGAGTATTAATGAAAAATGGTTTTTGAAAAGTCAAAGGCATAAGGCCTAGGTTTCTAATTTGAAACAAAGTCAAAGTTTTGAATATGATTTTTGGCTTGGGTTGGAGTGAGGAGAGGAAGAGAAGGGCTAGTCCTAAAGCATACAAAGATAAGAGGAAAAAGACAAACCCTTGGAGTTCCTTTTCTTGCAATTATAAAGATGATTCAAGATGCTCATTTCCTTTGGACTCAGCACATAATCAAGCAATCACACGATTTAGATTCAAGCTCCTAGGATCTCTATTTGGCTTGTATCTCTTAACTTGGCTACTCATGGTCCTCTTTTCACTATCTCAAGATGGGATCCCTATCATACAAGAACAAATATCAAAAAGTTCACAACACAATAAGAGGAATGGACAAAGAATAAGTTTAGATGAGAAGTCCTTTAAGATCAACTTTGAAATTTAGCATTCTAAAGGCATGAGGCCTAGTTGCTCTTCAACAATTTTAGCATTCTAAAGGCATGAGGCCTAGTTGCTCTTGAACTCCTTTAAGCATAGGTAAGTCCTAATTCTAAGTCCTTTCTCCTTTTGCATTTGGTTCACACAAAACAAAGACAAAGCAAACACAAGATAACAATATATTTATATACAATAATGAGCTCAAATGAGCAAAAGAAAAATGACATAAACATAAAATATGTGCTCATGTAAGCAAAGGTAAAAATAATATGAATAATGAGCAAGAAATAAAAGGCATTAAAAGTAAAGGGCAAGAAATTAAATGCTCAAATTAAATTTAGTAATTAGTATAGTTATGTTAGTTTTTCATAAGACAATGTAGCGTTATGTTAAGCAATCGTAAGTGGACTAATGTAGTAGTCACACCTATCTGAGGTCGGTCAATAAAATTATAGGCAAATAAACACAAGTTAGAGATCATGACTAGTAAGCCAAGCTCCACAAACTTGCCATGCCAAAACAAAAGGGGAAGGGCCTTGTATGGACTTTAAGGTTATTTGCTTGACCAAAAAGCAACCTATCTTAGACACAAAACAACTCACTTGATCATGAATCAAGTTGAGTTTGGTTTGGATCAAAGAAGGTTAAACTTCTCATTTGTCAAGACCAACCATAAGACATTAACTCATTGGCCAAATGATGAAAAGAATGGGATAAAGATGAAAGGGAGGAAAAGAGAATACAAGTATCAACTTCAATTGATCAAATGTGAACCAAGTCATCATCAATCAATGCCAAACAGAAAATAAATGAAGATTACAAGTCAACAAGTCAACCATAATTTTTTGGTATTTTTTGAATTAAAATAAAATGCAAAATAAAAATAAACAAATAAGGTCAAACCTCAAATTCAATTCAAATAACTTCAACAAGTCCAATTAAATTCTCATAGGTCTAACATGGTCAAATAAAGTTTGACTAATTTTCTCAACAATTTTGGAAATCAGAAAGTATTTAAAAAGAATTAAAAACACTAAAAAATAACACAATATGAACTAAAATCTCAAATAAATCTCAAATCAAATAAGAAATTGATCAGACTATTTTTCATTGACTTATCATGATCCATAGGTGTTAAGAAAATATTTTTGGATTTTTCAAATATCATAAAGTAGTTTTAAATGAATTAAAACTATTAAAAACCAAATAATTCACAAAAAATATTAAATGGAGTCACAAAAATATTTAAAAATCAAAATATGAAACTAGATTTTTCAAGAATTTTTTTGGAATTGGTCTCATATTTTTGTGACTTCAAATAATTTTTTTATGAATTTTTGAAAATAAAAGGAGTTAACTGAAATTAAAATGAAAATAGAAATAATGAAAAATCCAGCGCCACAGGATCTACTTCATTAATTGACGTGGTATGGATCAAAGGCTCAGATGCAAGGGCGCATGGTGGACTTGAGTCAAACGCGCGACATAATGATTTAAAACAAGTAAACATAAGGAATGGTCAGGATTAGAACGTGGGAGCACAATCCAAGGGTCATGAATGCATACACATGGTGATGGTGGTGGAAACCACTATCTTCTCCGGTGAGCTACCAGATTCCGGCCACCATTTGCAGAGAAATTTTTTTGTAACGAAAATGAAAAACAAGGACATCAAATTGAAGCTCAGGTGATGTACATCACCACTGTATCCATGGATCTTCCTAACTCTTCCTATTTTGAGAGAAATGTGAAGTGGAAGATCATGATGTTCAAACTGAAAGTGCACGAAATGGAAAATTGAAACCACCATTGGCTTGCCTCAAGTGTGAGGACTTTAGAAAACCACACAAACAAGAGAAAACTACATTGAATTGCAAGATCTAGATCCAAAAAGTTTGAAGTTCTACCTCTGAATTGGAGCTCTTAAGGCCACGAATTCTTCAAGATCTTGATTCCTTTTTGCTCTGGAGATGTAATGGAGATGAGAGGCTAAGGAATTGAGCTTTAAAAATCAACTAATGATGTTGAATTTCAAGCTTGAAAATGAGAGAAAAATCTAGAAAATTCCTTTGGTAATGGTTGGGATTTCAGTGCTGCAACATTTCAGGTCTCCAAAGGGTTGCCAAATGAGTGAGAATGAAGCTTTATTTATAGTTGAAATATGGCTGAGCTCATGATTACCTCGTGTGCATGGCAATTTGAAACTTGATGCATGGGCCTGTATAGGCGCATGTGAGGCCCAATGATGGGTGCAAAACCAAACTGAATTCATTTGAAATGGAATTGGACATGTACATGTGATGTAATCAGCTTACACTTTAAGTTTCACCATGAAATGTTAAAATGGACATAAAAGAAGAGCTCTTCGAAACTCCCACATGGAAAGTCCAAAAAAGTAATGTGAGTAATGGTTGGAAATCCCTTGAAATAAGGAACGAAAGTCATGTTGGGCAAAAATTCATTTGGCATTTGGAAATTAATGAAAACTGGCTGTGAAAGTTTGGATACAAAACATGTTTAAGTCACCTTTGAAAATTTTCACCAAAAGCAAGCCTATTCAAGCCCCTATGTTTGCATGATGCAAGCTTCAAATGGAAAAACTTCCAACATTAAAGTTGGAAATCTTTTCAAGATCATCAATTTAGACTCAGATTTTGCATCATTTGGATTTTCCATGAAAAAGTTATGGGCATTTGAAGTTAGGTACTTTTTCAAATTCAATGACTTAGGTCCAATGTGACCTATAATGTTTTGTATTATCACATGTATTTATTTTAGGATTCTGAAATTTTGTCCAACATAACATTTTAAGTAGACATCTTAAGATTTCCAATGCACTTGGTCTCACCTCAAAATCATAAAAATTAAGGAAGTTAAGCCCTTGGGAAGTTGACCTAAAATTAGGGTTTCAATCAAAATGACCTATAATGTTTTGAAATGAATGATGACCTTCCAAGTTTCAAATGGATTTTTGCTCTTGGGGTCATCTTCATTTGACAAACACATCACAAGTTATATCTCAGTGGACCTCAGTTTAGTCAGATGACTTGACTAGTCAGCTTTTCAAGGCCAAACTTCCAATCTTGATGAATAAATGATTTAGGATCCTCAAATAAGCTCATATATGCATGAAATAATGAATTAAAGAACTTACCTTGATTAAATTTTATCATAGGTTGAGGTTGTTTCATGGGCAAGGCACAGTCGAAGCACAGTTGAATTAGGGTTTCCTTGGGAAACAATCCTCAAGCCCTTTGGGTTATCTTGATCAAATTGGAAAATTGAAATACTTGGGAAACATATATGATGGTTAGGATCTTTGTGGACCATTGTCATGATTTTCCTCATCTTCATCTGGCCACTTCATTGGGCTTAGGAGCCTCCTAAGAGCATTGGAGCACATGATCACTTGAGCTTCAAAATAAAAAGAGTTAGTGACATATTTTTGTGCTTTTGGTTAGTAATCAAAATAAGAAAAGCAATAATATATAATACAAGCATGCTTGGTGGTCTCAAACCACTCACACAAGTCCCAACCCTAGGGTTAAGGAGTCAAACATGCTATGATCCTTGAGGCAATGCACTGAGCAATGATATGATGCCATGAGGGATCTTAGGGTCAAACTTAGGGTCTTACAGTACTCCTAGGGAGCCCTTTTTTATGTGTGCATATGTGTTTGGTATAAAAGATGTTTGAGAAAATAAAATAGAATGTGCGGATGAGAAAATAATTCATTGATTATATTTTTGTATTTGACAAGATGTTCGGTCTTGTAACTACGTACCTGTAAGACCCCAATTTTGACCCTAAGATCCCTCATGGCATCATAACATTGCATTTGCATTGCCTCAAGGATCTTTAGCATCTTGGTTCCCTTTGCCTTTGGGTGGGACTCCTTGTGATTGGTTTGAGATCACCAAGCATGCTTGAATTATACATCATTGTTTCTCTTACTTTTGTTTACTAACCAAAAGCACAAAAATGTGTCACTAACATCTTTTGTTTGAAGCTTGAGTATCATCTAAGACACTTTGTGGGTTCTATTTAGATGATCAGTCAACACAAGGGAATGGCTTGAGATACTTCCAACAGGTTCAAATGGGGTCTATTCGTCAGTCAAAACGTTAATCTTGAAGGAGCAAAAGTTTGTTCAGGAGCTGTCATGCTCGCTAGGCGAGCAGAATGGGTCGCCTAGCGAGTCCCAAGAAAAGCCACCAGAATCACCTACGCTCAGAGGAATTTCTTGAACTGTCATGCTCGCTAGGCGAAGCCCACGTGTTAAAATAAATAAATAATAAATAAATAAATAAAATATAACAGAAATTTTTTGGACCTGGGCCTCTCTCATTTGAGCCCACAGGTCCACAAAAACCAGGTTATAAATTCAGAGTTTCAGTGAAACAAAAGGATATTCTATTCCTATTACCCTAGAAGGGAAAAAGATAGTGAGAGAAGAGCTAACAGAGTTCAGAGCAACCTCCAGAGACTGGAGGGAACTCATCGGCAAAGAACCAATTCCCTCTCATATAAACCCTAAGAGTGCTTTGCAAACCCAACCGGGCAATTCAATTTCATTCGATCTCTCCAGTCAGGTTTGCCTTATTCCCATTACTTTATGCTTTTAATTTGAATGCTCTGAATGTATGAGGTATTATGGGTGAATTTGATACCCTTTTGATGCATGTGTTTGACAAGAGGTTTAGGCCTTCTACCCTTGGTTGCTTTTTGTGAGCTTTTTGTGAATTTTAATGGCATGATTCATGTGGTTACATTTTGATTTGGGGGCAACTCTTGATTACCCTATCTTGTTTCTCTAACCTATTTGTTGAGTTTGGTTTTGTGAGGGCTCATATGACTCTTGCAGAGATGGCTTGCCTGGTGTTCCACTTTATTTATGGGATACCACCTGAAGGTTTATTCCGATTACCTATACTGACTCGCTTTCTTTGATGGTGTTTAGCTTGGAAGAGTCTTTGGGTTTCTTATTTATCTAATTGTTGTTACTTCGGATCTTTATCCGTACGGTAGATCTCTCGATCCCTTTACTTTTCCCGCATGTTACCGATTTCTTAGGTTTCGTATAGCCTCTCGTGGCATGTCATTTAAGGTAGCGCGGTTCCTTCATCTAGGACTGCCTTTTTGCATGAGCATCCCTAAACACCCCAAACTCATTGATTTTTCTTCTTCTAAGAACACGTTATCTCCTTCTACTACAAGCGAGTAAGTCTCCAAAGGTCGAGCATCCGGTAGATTGTGTAGTAACGTCGTTCACCCCAAAACATAACCCTTACCCCATAGGTGGTCGAACTACGTTTTGCTCTGATTTTCATCCCAGATGAGATACGTAGGCATAAGACGCGATGTCTTAGCGAGCACACTCCTCTTTAACCCATAGGTAGCCGAGCTACGAAGACTCTGATTCTCAGATTCAGATGAGATACGTATGCAGTGGATGCGACGTCCGTGCGAGTCATTTTCTTTTGACCCTTCTTTTAGTAAGTAGTACATTAGATAAACATACACGCTTTTCTCATCCCTTCAATCATGTTTGCACAGATAAATTAAAAAAAAAAAACAACAACCTTTGCAACTAATGTGAAAAGGGCTCCCTAGGAGTACCTAGGATGCTTTGGGTGCCTAACACCTTCCCATTGCATAACCAACCCCCTTACCCAGATCTCTGACATTTTTACTAGTTTTTGATTCGATAAAACTTTTAGGTTTTTGTTCGATTTCTAACCATTCCTTTGGATAAATAGAAGTGCGGTGGCGACTCGACTTGTATGATTTACCTTGGATTTAGTCAATATCTCTAATGGTAACGAATACCCCGCTACAGTACCAACATAAAAATGAGGGATCAAAATCTCGTAGTTCGTGGTAAAAATTTCAAAGTTGATAAATTGCTTTTAATAAAATGTTTAATAAGAAAAGGCACAAAGGGCCAAAAATTTGAATGAGGTTGTTAGTTCTTTTTGTCTTTTGATATTTTAAGTCAATATAATTAAGTTTATTTACAAATTTGATTTAAGAAAGAGTTTGAAAATTCAGTGGCATAAGGCCAAAGTTTCAAATCATTAAAATAAAGTCTAAGTTTAAAATCACAAGCAAAAAAGGTTTTTGAAAGGGGAAGAGATTTTAAAATCATGGAAGTGGGAGGAGATGAAAAGGCTATCCTAAGCACAAATTTAAAAGTTAAGAGTTGAAAAGATCTTACCAATGGGATGCAATCCAACATACAAGAATGTCATATAGAAACCCATTTTCCTTTAGACTTTAATTAAGCAATAATCAATAAGCAATATCCAGACATCATGAAGATCAAGACATCAAATAAAGATAGCCACATCCAAGCAAGCAATCTAAAAGCTAGCAGTCTTCTTTGTCTTCTCATGTATCACATGAAATATTCCTTGATCAACTCAGAACAAAGCATCAGACACAAGATCAAAATAACAATTAAGTACACAGACAGAGTAGTAGATGAATTCAAATAAATCCCAAGGCTTGTATTAGATGAAGGCTCAGTTCACAAAATGTTAGCATTGGCCAAGTCCTTTTGCATAGGGATGTTGCCTAATTCTAAGTCCAAAAGCTCAGATCAAGATCAATAGTCCACCATATGTTTTTTTTAGTGTTTTTGTTGTTATTAAGTATTTTAAGGTCCTAAGACCACAAACAAAACCAAAACACACAAACAATATATACAATCACAAGATATGGCTCAAATGAGAAAAACGAAAATGACATAAACATAAACAAGTTAAATGAGATGTAAATGGCAATGAATGATAAATGACTGAAATTTAAATTTGCATAAAGTAAATGCCTTGAAAGTAAAGCAATATTAACAAGAATTAGTCAAATGTTAGTCAAAGGTTAGTCAATGTTAGTGGTGTTTTTTAATAAATTAAGTCATTCTTTGGAGAACAATTAACCATTCATTCACAAGTATGAATCCTTAAACCAAGACATCTTCTATGAGAAGGGCTCCAACTTGGATGATTCAACAAGATTGCCACTAGCTCCCATGAAAGGAAAAAAGGTCAAGTCTCCACACAATGCCATGAAGAATGGGAGACTTACAATCTCACTTACTAGAATGATATGCCATTAGGGTCAAATTTAGCTCTATGTTAGCAATCATAATTGGACTTATGTAGAAGTCACAACTATCTGAGGCCAGGCAATACAAATTTAGGTGTTAATGTATGTTAGACATTTGGTATGAAGTGTTGGTGTAAGCCCTAGAGGCCAATACTTTTGGTACTTGTATCGAATTATTTATTAATAATAAAAGGCTTTTTCTTTATTATGTTTGTCTAATAAAGTCCCTAGAATAGATAGTACATTTAATGTATCAAGTGTGACTTAATCATGAGATCACATTAAACATAAGGACACTATTCTTAAAGTATCCATAGTCGAGCTTTATTGTGAAGTGGGATAACATTAAAGCATTAAGACTATTATGTATATAGACTGATGATCACATCTCATGGATCATGGATAAGGAGTTATCAAGTCTTAAACATAAGTATGAATATTAAGAGTAATATTTATACTGGATTGACCCACTATGAGAATACTATATAGAATGTTATGCAAAGTGTCATAAGTTATTCTCATGGTGATAATGGTGTATACCACCCTTCGACCTGAAACCACTATGGACCCTAGATGTAGAGTCGAGTGCCTTATTATTTATCAAACATTGTCAGTAACTGGATGACCATAAAGACAGTTGATGGGTACTCCACGAAGCATGCTAAGGGACATGAGTGACCTAGATGGAATTTGCTCATCCTGCGTAACAGGATAAATGTCTATGGGCCCAATATTGAACTGGACAAGGATGACACGATTTATGCCTTGTGTTCAATATAGACATAAGGGCAAAAGGGTAATTGTACACATAAGTATTATCACAAAAGGATTTTTCAGATCACATGACATTTTCGTGTCTTGGGTAGCAGTGATGTGTTGCTAGATACCGCTCACTGTTTATTATGTTAAATACGTGATTTAATATAATTGCCAATGCCGCGAAAACCTACATGGTCACACACAAAAGGACGGATTGATGAGAGATAGAGTAACTAAGGAATACCGTAATGTATGGTGCACTTAAGTGAATTGTAGAACATCGTAAGGTACAGTGTACTTAAGTAGAATACGAAATATGGTGAGGTACCACGCGCTTAAGTGATTTTGGCATATTATAAGATATGGGCCACATACACTTGAGTGGGCTGTTTTTTAGCTTGCAACCCACACAAGTGGTTCTATAAATAGAACCCTTGTGTAGAAGCATTTATGCAGTTGCAATTTCATCTCTCTCTCTCTCTCTCTCTCTCTCTCTATCTCTCTCATTCAAAGCCTTCATTTGTAGCAGCTAGCACTGAGATTGAAGGAATCCATTTGTTAGACTGAGTAGAGACGTTGTCATCGTTCAACGTTCGTGATCGCTCCATAGATATGGATCAAAGGTTACAATCGCCACAAGAGGTAATGATTCTATCACTGATCATGCTCATTCGTAAGGATCACTAAAGGAGAAATTTTAAAAATTCCGCTGCGTTTTGGATCACACTTCTCCTTCATGAAGAACCAAACTCCAAAAATATACCACACACTAAAAGAAAAGATTAAGAGGGAGGGACCTATCTCAGTCATACTTGTATTGGTTCATCTGATATAAGGTCATAGAATAAATGAGTAATTAAATTTGGCATCATGTGTGTACGATTTGGATGATTGATGTTGACTATGCTTCGAAATCCGATATTAGTATGGTGAAGCAGCGATACATCGATCGTCCATAGGTTATGCAATTGTGATCGATCAAGTTATATATATGATATAAGTAATCCTAATGCAAAATACGGTATATATGATATACTGTTTCTGTTTCATTCATTCAAACACTTAATGGTTGTTTTCCTTTGAGCGACAAATGGTCGTTTGCTTCTTGATCCGACATTAGTATGGTGAAGCAATGACGTGTTGATTAATCATACTGAATCAACAATCGAGATGTGTTTGACGGTCTGAAATTGATGCATTAGGGTTAATGACAGCACAAGGGTTATGTTGTCAAAGAGTTATGCGATTAGGGTTGTGACTGCGAAAAACGACGTCGATTTCAAATGAATTGTTAATTAAAAATTTCGGAAAGAGATGCTTATAAGAAACATGTCGATGATGCCAATGAAACTGCTTGTCTCATGTTAGCTATCAAAAGCAAGCAAGGCATGAAAGGTTTGAAGTTTCAAAAGCCCTTTTTAAAGGCAAGTTAGCTGAGGGAGCCCCTTGTAGGTCCCCATGTGCTCAAGATGATTGGGTATGTGGAAAACCTTGAGAGGTTGGGTTTTCCCCTCGGAAAGGAACTTGCGACTGATTTGATCTTGCAATCGTTGCCAGATAGATTCAGTCAATTTATTCTAAATTTCAATATGAATGATATGGGCAAATCTCTTCCTGAACTGCTAGCCATGTTAAGAACTGCTGAGCAGAATCTGAAGTCAAAAGGGAAGTCCATTCTGATGATCAGAAATGGAAAGAGACAGAACAAAAGACCCACCAAGCAGGGTGATAAAGGGAAAGGCAAGGAAGTTGCCAAACCCAAACCCATTGTTGCTGCTTTGAAGCCTAGTAGAGGCATAGCAAAGGAAGACACTTGCTTCCATTGCGGTAAGACCGGACACTAGAAGAGAAACTGCCCAAAGTACCTGGAAGATAAGAAGAATGGAGTAAAGACTTCAACTTCAGGTATTTTTGTTATTGAAATTAATTTATCTTCTTCTGCATCATGGGTATTAGATACTGGATGCGGTTCTCACATTTGACCCCCGTCCGCGGATCGGTTAGCGGAACCACCGTCCACTGATCGGTCAGCAGAACCCCTGTCCCGCTGACTGGGCAACGGACCCCCGGCTAACTGTACGTAATGTGATCGGTCGCCGAAATTTAATTTGGTTTTAATTAATTAAAAGAATTTTTAAAAAAAAAATAATAATGTGTTTATTGTTATTGTCTTGTGGTGATCGGTTATGGCCTTAGTTTTCCTTTATTTTGTTTTGGGTTTTTAAAATACGACCTGCATGTCGTGCCTCTCTTTTAATCTCTTAATGTAACTTCTTTTCTCATCTCACTCCCTCGTATGTAAAACGAGTTTCTTTTATGTAATGTAATGTTATGAAGAAAGATAAGAATTCAATATCAAAGGAGGACAACCTTGAAGATCTTGCTTGGAGAAGCTTAGATCGTTATTAGGTTAGCTTAGGTTCTCTCATTGGCTTGGGAGAACAATTGCGCTAGGGGCCATAACTATTTCATTATGTATGTATGTTGATGCATATGAGAGACGATTTATATGATAAATAAGCTGGTGAGATCAGAATAATTGCAAATTCCCTCAAATTAAATATTAAGTTTATGCTTTCCAAGTTTTAACACTCATCAAGACTAGTATCGGATAATGTAGGTTTCGCCTACGCGAGGTGCATGTTCTATATTAGTAAGGTGCGATAGGATAATTGTAATATCCAATTGTTAAAATAATGGGTCAAACTTAACTAAACAAATTATAATAAGATTATATATGTTTAGAAGCAAGAGTTGGAAATGATCCATGTGATGGATTAGAATAAGGAGTTACTCACTCAACTAAAATATTCGAGAGTTGTATTAGATACAATTGGAAGGAGTTCCTACCTAAATAACCTAGTTTTGTGTAATCCGCCTACGCGGACTTAAAACAAAGTGAAATATGGATCTCGACCCACTAGAAAATCTTCCAACAGGATTTTCCGAATCAAATGGCGAGGGTCATTTGTTTTGAGTAAAATAGTGGGAGCATATTTAATTAAAGGCCTAATTAAATATGTTATTGATACTTATATTTTCATTATTTTCATGTAGATTACCATGACAACAAACACCTCTAACAACATTTTATGATCAATCCTTGACAAGGAAAAATTGTCTGGGACAAATTTTCTAGATTGGCACCGAAATCTGAGGATTGTCCTCAAACATGATAGAAAGCTGTATGTCTTGGAGAAACCTGTTCCTGAAGAGGAACCTCCTAGTTCTGAACCTAAGGCAGAAAGAGATGCTTATAAGAAGCATGTCGATGATGCCAATGAAACTGCTTGTCTCATGCTAGCTACCATGAACTCAGAGTTGCAAAAGCAACATGAGAACATGGCAGCGTTCGATATGATTGAACACCTGGAGATGCTCTATCAAGAGCAAGCAAGGCATGAAAGGTTTGAAGTTTCAAAAGCCCTTTTTCAAGGCAAGTTAACTGAGGGAGCCCTTGTAGGTCCCCATGTTCTCAAGATGATTGGGTATGTGGAAAACCTTGAGAGGTTGGATTTTCCCCTCGAAAAGGAACTTGCGACTGATTTGATCTTGCAATCGTTGCCAGATAGATTCAGTCAATTTATCCTAAATTTCAATATGAATGATATGGACAAATCTCTTCCTGAACTGCTAGCCATGTTAAGAAATGCTGAGCGGAATCTGAAGTCAAAAGGGAAGTCCATTATGATGATCGGAAATGGAAAGAGACAGAACAAAAGGCCCACCAAGCAGGGTGATAAAGGGAAAGGCAAGGAAGTTTCCAAACCCAAACCCACTGTTGCTGCTTTGAAGCCTAGTGGAGGCATAGCAAAAGAAGGCAACTGCTTCCATTGCGGTAAGACCGGACACTGGAAGAGAAACTGCCCAAAGTACCTGGAAGATAAGAAGAATGGAGTAGAGACTTCAACTTCAGGTATTTTTGTTATTGAAATTAATTTATCTACTTCTGCATCATGAGTATTAGATACTGGATGCGGTTCTCACATTTGTACCAATGTGCAGGGACTAAAAAGGAGTAGAGATTTGGCAAAAGGTGAAGTTGACCTACGAGTTGGCAATGGAGCAAAGGTTGCTGCTTTAGCCGTCAGAACTTATGTATTGACTTTACCTAGTCGTTTAATAATTCAGTTAGAGAACTGTTATTATGTACCTGCAATTAGCAGGAATATTATTTCCGTTTCTTGTTTGGACAAGTTTGGTTTTTCATTTATAATAAAGAACAATTGTTGCTCAATTTATTTGAATGATATATTCTATGCTACTGCACATATGAACAATGGACTATATGTCCTTGATCTTGAAATGCCTATTTATAACATTAATACTAAAAGGATGAAAACTAATGAGTTAAATCCAACTTACCTTTGGCATTGTCGATTAGGCCACATAAATGAGAAATGCATTTCCAAACTCCATAAAGATGGACTGTTGGACTCTTTTGATTATGAATCATATGAGACATGCGGATCTTGTTTAATTGGAAAGATGACAAAGTCTCCATTCACAGGAAAAGGTGAAAGAGCTAATGATCTTTTGGCCATCATACATACTGATGTATGTGGACCACTGAACATACCAACCAGAGGAGGTTTTCAGTACTTCATCACATGTACTGATGATTTCAATAGATATGGTTATGTGTATTTAATGAAACACAAATCAGAGTCCTTTAAAAAGTTCAAGGAATTCAAGAATGAAGTACAAAACCAACTAGGTAAGAATATTAAAACTCTTCGATCAAATCGAGGTGGTGAGTATTTAAGCCTAGAGTTTGATGACCATCTGAAAGAGTGTGGGATCCTATCCCAACTTACTCCTCCTGGAACACCCCAATGGAATGGTGTATCTGAGAGAAGAAATCGAACTCTGTTAGACATGGTCTAATCCATGATGAGTCACACCGATCTTCCAAACTCCTTTCAGGGACATGCACTATTGACAACAGCTTACACACTTAACCGTGTTCCATCCAAAAAGGTTGAGAAGACACCATATGAGATATGGAGTGGTAAGAAACCACATATGTCTTACATAAAGATTTGGGGTTGCAAAGTTTATGTGAAACGACAAATTTCAACTAAGCTTGAGCCCAAATCTGACAAATGCTTATTTGTGGGGTATCCTAAAGAAACAAGAGGGTATTACTTCTACAATCCTTCTGAGGGCAAAGTGTTTGTTGCTCGAACTGGAGTTTTCCTAGAAAAGGATTTTATTTCCAAAGGAATCAGTGGGAGGAAAGTAGAGCTTGATGAAATTCAAGAATCACAAAGCATTGATACACCTATGGAGGAATTAGAGCAGGAAACACAAGTAGTTGTGGAAGAGCAACCTGCTCAAGTAGAACAAGACCAACGTAGGTCAAGCAGGATACGTCACCAACCTGAGAGATATGGATATCTCATAACTGATCAAGGTGATGTATTACTCATGGATCAAGATGAGCCTGTGACCTACCAAGAGGCCATAACTGGTCCCGGGGTCTGAGAAGTGGCTAGAAGCCATGAAATCTGAAATGGATTCCATGTACACAAACCAAGTTTGGACCTTGGTAGAGCCTCCTCTAGGAGTTAACCCTATAGGATGCAAGCGGGTCTTCAAAAAGAAGATTGGCATGATGAAACCTTTTCACCAGTTGCAATACTTAAATCTATTCGGATTTTACTTGCTATCGTTGCATATCATGATTATGAAATATGGCAGATGGATGTCAAAACTGCTTTCCTTAATGGGAATCTTCTTAAGGATGTGTACATGACACAGCCTGAAGGATTTGACATACCAGAAGAAGCGCAAAAGATATGTAAGTTACAAAGATCAATCTATGGATTGAAGCAAGCTTGTAGAAGCTGGAATCTTCGTTTTGATGAAACGGTAAAACAATATGGATTCATCAAGAACGAAGATGAGCCTTGTGTCTACAAGAAGGTTAGTGGGAGCATGATCGTTTTCCTGGTATTATATGTAGATGACATATTACTCATTGGAAACGATGTCCCTACCCTACAACAAGTAAAGTCTTGGTTGGGGAAATGCTTTTCTATGAAGGACCTAGGTGAAGCAGCCTATATATTAGGAATCAGAATCTATAGAGATAGATCACAAAAACTACTTGGCCTAAATCAGAGTACGTACATAGATAAAGTGTTGAGACGCTTTAATATGCATGATTCCAAGAAAGTATTCATACCTATGCAACATGGCATGCGTCTATCAAAAACACAATCCCCTTCAACTAAGGAAGAAAGGGATCGCATGAATAAGATTCCATATGCATCTGCAATAGGATCTATCATGTATGCCATGTTATGTACTCGACCAGATGTCTCGTATGCTTTGAGTGCAACAAGTAGGTACCAATCTGATCCTGGTGATGCTCATTGGGTAGTTGTCAAGAATATCCTTAAGTATTTGAGAAGGACTAAGGACTCATTCTTGATATATAGAGGTCAGGAAGAGTTGGCTGTAATTGGATACACCTATGCTAGCTTCCAGACAGATAAGGATGACTTTAGATCATAATCTGGTTATGTGTTTTGCTTAAACGGTGGTGCTGTGAGCTGGAAAAGTTCAAAGCAAGATACAGTTGTTGATTCTACAACCGAGGCTGAGTATATTGCTGCCTCAGGTGCAACAAAGGAAGTTGTTTAGATCAAAAAGTTCATTAGTGAACTTGGCATAGTTCCTAGCATTGTGGATCCCATTGGTCTCTATTGTGATAACAATGGTGCTATCGCACAAGCTAAGGAGCCTAGATCTCACCAACGATCCAAACACATACTTAGGCATTATCACCTCATTCGAGAGATAATAGATATAGGAGATGTGAAAATATGCAGAGTACCTACACTTGACAATATTGCTGACCCACTGACAAAGCCTCTTGCGCAGCAGAAGCATGATGACTATACTAGATCTATGGGCATTAGGGGTATGCCTGATTGGCTCCAGTGCTAGTGGGAGATTGTTGGTGTAAGCCCTAGAGGCCAATACTTTTGGTACTTGTATCAAATTATTTATTAATAATAAAAGGCTTTTTCTTTATTATGTTTGTTTAATAAAGTCCCTAGAATAGATAGTCCGTTTAATGTATCAAGTGTGACTTAATCATGAGATCACATTAAACATAAGGACACTATTCTTAAAGTATCTGTAGTCGAGCTTTATTGTGAAGTGGGATAACATTAAAGCATGAAGATTATTATGTTTATAGACTGATGATCACATCTCATGGATCATGAATAAGGAGTTATCAAGTCTTAAACATAGGTATGAATATTAAGAGTAATATTTATACTGGATTGATCCGCTATTAGAATACTATATAGAATGTTATGCAAAGTGTCATGAGTTATTCTCATGGTGATAATGGTGTATACCACCCTTCGACCTGAAACCACTATGGACTCTAGATGTAGAGTCGAGTGCCTTATTGCCGATCAAACGTTATCCGTAACTGGATGACCATAAAGACAGTTGATGGGTACTCCACGAAGCATGCTAAGGGACATGAGTGACCTAGATGGAATTTGCCCATCCATCGTAACAGGATAAATATCTATGGGCCCAATATTGAACTGGACAAGGATGACACGGTCTATGCCTTGTGTTCAATATAGACATAAGAGCAAAAAGGGTCATTATACATATAAGTATTATCACAGAAGGATTTGTCAGATCACATGACATTTTCGTGTCTTGGGTAGCAGTGATATGTTGCTAGATACTGCTCACTGTTTATTATGTTAAACGCGTGATTTAATATAATTGCCAATGCCGCGAAAACCTACAGGGTCACACACAAAGGACGGACTGATGAGAGTTAGAGTAACTAAGGAACATCGTAAGGTACGGTGCACTTAGGTGAATTGTAGAACATCGTAAGGTACGGTGTACTTAAGTAGAATACGAAATATGGTAAGGTACCACGCACTTAAGTGATTTTGGCATATTATAAGATATGGGCCACATACACTTAAGTGGGTTTTTTAGCTTATAGCCCATACAAGTGGTTCTATAAATAGATCCCTTGTGCAGAAGCATTAGTGTAGTTGCAATTTCGTTTCTCTCTCTCTCTCTCTCTCTCTCTCTCTCTCTCTCTCTCTCACTCAAAGCCTTCATTCGTAGCAGCTAGCACTGAGATTGAAGGAATCCGTTCATATGGACTGAGTAGAGGCGTTGTCATCGTTCAACGTTCGTGATCGCTCCGTAGATCTGCATCAAAGGTTACAATCACCACAAGAGGTAACGATTCTATCACTGATCATGCCCATTCGTAAGGATCATTAAAGGAGAAATTTTAAATTCCGTTGCGTTTTGGATCACACTTCTCCTTCACCTCCTAGTTCTACACCTAAGGCAGAAAGAGATGCTTATAAGAAGCATGTCGATGATGCCAATGAAACTGCTTGTCTCATGCTAGCTACCATGAACTCAGAGTTGCAAAAGCAACATGAGAACATGGCAGCGTTCGATATGATCGAACACCTGAAGATGCTCTATCAAGAGCAAGAAAGGCATGAAAGGTTTGAAGTTTCAAAAGCCCTTTTTCAAGGCAAGTTAGCTGAGGGAGCCCCTGTAGGTCCCCATGTGCTCAAGATGATTGGGCATGTGGAAAACCTTGAGAGGTTGGGTTTTCCCCTCGGACAGGAACTTGTGACCGATTTGATCTTGCAATCGTTGCCAGATAGATTCAGTAAATTTGTCCTAAATTTCAATATGAATGATATGGACAAATATGTTCCCGAACTGCTAGCCATGTTAAAAACTACTGAGCAGAATCTGAAGTCAAAAGGGAAGTCCATTCTGATGATCGGAAATGGAAAGAGACAGAACAAAAGACCCACCAAGCAGGGTGATAAAGGGAAAGGAAAGGAAGTTGCCAAACCCAAACCCACTGTTGTTGCTTTGAAGCCTAGTGGAGGCATAGCAAAGGAAGGCACCTGATTCCATTGAAATAAGACCAGACACTGGAAGAGAAACTGCCCAAAGTACTTGGAAGATAAGAAGAATGGAGTAGAGACTTCAACTTCAGGTATTTTTGTTATTGAAATTAATTTATCTACTTCTGCATCTTGGGTATTAGATACTGGATGTGGTTCTCACATTTGTACCAATGTGCAGGGGCTAAAAAGGAGTAGAGATTTGGAAAAAGGTGAAGTTGACCTACGAGTTGGCAATGGAGCAAAGGTTGCTACTTTAGCCGTAGGAACTTATGTATTGACTTTACCTAGTGGTTTAATAATTCAGTTAGAGAACTGTTATTGTGTACCTGCAATTAGCAGGAATATTATTTTCGTTTCTTGTTTGGACAAATTTGGTTTTTCATTTATAATAAAGAACAATTGTTGCTCAATTTATTTGAATGATATAATCTATACTACTGCACAAATGAACAATGGACTATATGTCCTTGATCTTGAAATTCCTATTTATAACATTAATACTAAAAGGAGGTTTTCAGTACTTCATCACATTTACTGATGATTTCAATAGATATGGTTATGTGTATTTAATGAAACACAAATCAGAGTCCTTTGAAAAGTTCAAGGAATTCAAGAATGAAGTACAAAACCAACTAGGTAAGAATATTAAAACTCTTCGATCAAATCGAGGTGGTGAGTATTTAAGCCTAGAGTTTGATGACCATCTGAAAGAGTGTGGGATCCTATCCCAACTTACTCCTCCTGGAACACCCCAATGGAATGGTGTATCTGAGAGAAGAAATCGAACCCTGTTAGACATGGTCTAATCCATGATGAGTCACACCGATCTTCCAAACTCCTTTTAGGGACATGCACTATTGACAATAGCTTACACACTTAACCGTGTTCCATCCAAAAGGGTTGAGAAGACACCATATGAGATATGGAGTGGTAAGAAACCACATATGTCTTACAAGAAGATTTGGGGTTGCGAAGTTTATGTAAAACGACAAATTTCAACTAAGCTTGAGCCCAAATCTGACAAATGCTTATTTGTGGGGTATCCTAAAGAAACAAGAGGGTATTACTTCTACAATCCTTCTGAAGGTAAAGTGTTTGTCGCTCGAACTGGAGTTTTCCTAGAAAAGGATTTTATTTCCAAAGGAATAAGTGGGAGGAAAGTAGAGCTTGAAGAAATTCAAGAATCACAAAGCATTGATACACCTATGGAGGAATTAGAGCAGGAAACACAAGTAGTTGTGGAAGAGCAACCTCCTCAAGTAGAACAAGACCAACGTAGGTCAAGCAGGATACGTCACCAACCTGAGAGATATGGATATCTCATAACTGATCAAGGTGATGTATTACTCATGGATCAAGATGAGCCTGTGACCTACCAAGAGGCCATAACTGGTCCCGGGGTCTGAGAAGTGGCTAGAAGCCATGAAATCTGAAATGGATTCCATGTACACAAACCAAGTTTGGACCTTGGTAGAGCCTCCTGTAGGAGTTAACCCTATAGGATGCAAATGGGTCTTCAAAAAGAAGACTGACATGGATGGTAAGGTACATACCTATAAGGCAAGACTGGTTGCAAAAGGATATAAACAAATTCATGGGGTTGACTATGATGAAACCTTTTCACCAGTTGCAATGCTTAAATCTGTTCGGATTTTACTTGCTATCGTTGCATATCATGATTATGAAATATGGCAGATGGATGTCAAAACTGCTTTCCTTAATGGGAATCTTCTTAAGGATGTGTACATGACACAGCCTGAAGGATTTGACATACCAGAAGAAGCCCAAAAGATATGTAAGTTACAAATATCAATCTATGGATTGAAGCAAGCTTCCAGAAGCTAGAATCTTCATTTTGATGAAACAGTAAAACAATATGGATTCATCAAGAACAAAGATGAGCCTTGTGTCTACAAGAAGGTTAGTGGGAGCATGATCATTTTCCTGGTATTATATGTAGATGACATATTACTCATTGGAAACGATGTCCCTACTCTGCAACAAGTAAAGTCTTGGTTGGGGAAATGCTTTTCTATGAAGGACCTAGGTGAAGCAGCCTATATATTAGGAATCAGAATCTATAGAGATAGATCACAAAAACTGCTTGGCCTAAGTCAGAGTACGTACATAGACAAAGTGCTGAGACGCTTTAATATGCATGATTCCAAGAAAGGATTAATACCTATGCAACATGGCCCGTGTCTATCAAAAACACAATCCCCTTCAACTAAGGAAGAAAGGGATCACATGATTAAGGTTCCATATACATCTACAATAGGATCTATCATGTATGCCATTGTAGCGGGAAATTTATGATCATCAAGCTATTGACAAGCTAGAGATTAATCAACAAGAGTCGCCACCGCGCTTTTTTTGTTTCCAAGGCAAAAAGGGAAAAAGTACGAACAAAACCCAAAAGATAAGAATTTTTCAAATAAAAACTAATAAAAGTCAGAGATCACAGGTAAGGGGGTTGGTTACACAGAGGGAAGGTTGTAGCACCTCAAATTTGCACCTATCATTGTACATACATTTTCATATTAGGTCATAGCATATCATGATCCATTGCATAGCATTTGCATGGTCCCCAGTTGCCTCAAGAGCAAGCAAGCAAGAAATTAGGTCAAACTGATCAGGAGATCAGTCAACCAAGCAAGCAAGGGTGTTTCTCAAGGAGCAAAGGCCCTAGGGTTTGTCCAATAAGCTCACATGGCTTGGAGGTCCATTTGAAGTGTTTAAGTCAAGGTTCGGTTGTTCAGAGGTCATCAGTTCGTGCACAATCAGTCAACTAGGTCAAAATCAGTCAAAGTCAGTCATTGCAGTGGATGGTGGCCATTCTTGTGGAATTTGGGCACCATGATCAATAATCAAGAGTCCATACAACTTAGGACATCATTTGAAGTCAAGTTCTCAAGGAATTAGGGTTTGGAATTCATCAGAAGTGCACAGTCAGTCCAAAACCCTAGAAAAGTCAAAGTTGGTCAACTGTGGTTGATTCTATGGTTTTGATGGATGGAATTGATTTGAAGGAGCTTATTCATGTCCTAATAGGCCTCATATATCATGACAATCAACATCATTGAAGAATTTGAAGCCAATCAGAAAATTTCCCAAAATAGAAAGTGGACCTGTAATTTTAACTGCCAAAAATGGAAACTTCTTGATCCTCAACTTGCATCATGATACAAGCTCCAAATGAATTTTTGCCCAACATGAAAGTTGAAGATCTTGTTCTCCCATTTTCAAAAAGTCCAAGAACTCTCAAATCCCATGTGTGGTTGTCAAGATATGATCAATTCAATTTCAAAAATTTGTGAACTTCAAAGAGCCATATCTCATGAACCATAAGGCCAAATTTGGTGGGGTTTTTTCCTACAAACCACATTTTTCCTCCTCTTTCCAAAAATATAAATTTCATTCACCAAAACCTTGCCAATCAAAATGGCATTTTTTGACCTATTTCATTTAAAAATCAAGTTTGACCAACCATTGACTTTTTGATTTATTGACTTTTTCTCACTTTGGCCAATTGGGATTTGTTTCATATGGTATTTGCAATTTGCTCCAAGCCTAAAATCATGCTCATGCCATCATCATACCATCATTTTGGACCAAGGTGCATAGCTTGAAATTTTGGCAAATGGATTCATAAGTGAAAGCAAAAGCTAGCAATTCATTGAGCAACATAAAAACAGCAGGGTTTTGGTCTGTTGGCAGCCTGTCCAAAGGCCCAATTCGTGTACAGCTTACACCCTCCATATCCACTTGTTTTTGTGGATTTCTCTGTTATGTGCTCGAATTAATGAATATAGATGGTGGATTGTGTTTGTGTTTGGTTTGTTGAAGCTATTGATACGCATATTGTTAACTTTTGGGCACACTTGTTCTTATTGATTTTGATGATGATGAATGTATGCTGCTGTTTTGAAACCTTATGAACATGCCTAGAAAGTCCATGTGAACTATGTTGTATGCTGTTGTTTGGTTGCTGTATGAACATTACCAATGCCATGTTAGTTGTATGTTGTTGGAATTTCGATTGATGATGATGTTGATGAACCAAATGTTGATTGCCATGTTGTTAAACCCTAGGGTTTATGCTAAACCCAGAACTTTGAAGTTGGTTGGTCGGTTTACTGTTCCATTGGGATTGGACCAATGAGAACATTTCGTTCTCCCCCCTAAAACGCTGTGTTTAAGTAAGTGATGCCCAGAATTACCAAATTGCCATGCGCTGACTTTGTGTTGACTCCATACCATGCTATGTGTTTCATGTTTCATCCAATCATTCATAAAACTTCAACAATTCATTTCTCTTTCAATTTTAATCCAAAAATCATGAAAATTTTTCCATCATCTTCACATGGATGTCTAGTATTTGATCCTGATTTTTAATTAATTTTTCATTGGCTGGATTTTGATTGGTAATTGGTTTCTTGACATGTATGCATAATTGACACCTTGTGCCATTCCTTTTGTGAAATACTCATGTTGTATCCAATTAGCTTGAAATTTTTTGTGGTGAAACTAGACTCATTGGCCTTTGTTTCCATATAGAGTTTATGCATTTCCCATTTGTGGTTTGTGAGTTACAAATTTTTGAAGTGAGGTGTTACATTTGGTGCTACATGAATGATATGCATTTTCATGAATTTTGTTAACATGCTTCCTTACATCCAATTGACCCCAAATTTTGCATGAATCATCTATCACATGTCTAGTTTGTGTATGAATTTTCTTGGAATTAATCATGCTGTTTCCAATTTATTTGAGAATTTTCTTCCCTGCCTAGTCAATTGTTGACTTTATGTGATACATGTTGCCAAATCTTTTGTGAAATTCTCATACCATATTGTATGTTCATGAAATTTCATATGTGCATACTAGACATCTTGAGCTTTGAATTGGTGTTAATCTCATTCATTTCTCATCTGTTTTCAATTTGATATGATTTTTTGAAGTTGACCCATGTTTGTTGACTTTCATTGTGCTTACTTAAAATTATGTTGACTTCTTGATTTTAATTGACTGCCTTCCTCTCATCCAAATGCAATGAAATTTGACATGCTTGCCATGCTAGATGTTAGGATTGAATATGATTTATTTGATAATTTTTGAGATTGTTTGAGTTGACTTTTGAATGAAGTCTTGCTGTTGACCTATTTGTGCTTCTTATTGCCATGCTTTGCATTCTTTTGTGTATGAAATGACATTGATGCATGATTTGATTGTGAATCCAATTGAGATAGCTTCTTAAATGTTTGACCTTGACTTTGGTTGACTTTTCTTTTCTGTTTTGACTTTTTCTTTCATCTTTGACCCTAGGCTAGTCCTAGTGGTCTTTTGAGCTTACAATTGAGCTATTGTTTCAGGTTAAGCATCAATGCCCCAAAGACCTTTCAAATTTGATTGAGTTGGATTGTATATACCATATGCTAACCTTTGTTTTGTAGGTTTGACTCATGTGTTTGAGTCTTGTGCCTTGCACAGTTGGTCATCTGTTTTGTTTGTGAATCCCATTCCTTTGCTTTTAACTGTTTAATTGCATACTGATCTGTTTGACCTTTTCAGGTACTTTAGTTGCTTAAGTTCTTTGAACTTGCTTGCTTTGCTATTTAGCATTTGCTTTGAGGTATAATTACTTCTTCTTCATGTAGTCTGGAGACCCGGTCTGTTATTTGACCGGGCAAACTGTCTGAAGTCCTCCTTAAGAGGCCATGCTTGTGTGTGTTTAAAATTGTCCCAAGCAGGAAAAGTCCTTCAAGTAAGGCAATTGGTGGAAGGTAGGGATATGCAATCTATCCCCCACTACTCTTGTTGTGTCATCCCTCTGCTCACACTGCTGTGTGTTGATGCATTGGGATACAAACCCAAGATCTTGTACAAAGTGTACAGTGTCAGAGTCTTCGAGTATAGAAGGGTTCCCACTTTCTGGACCCATGCTCATTTGTCTATTAGCTCTCCCTGGCCAGGGATAAGAGTTGTGAGGTCTCATCCTCACTTCATCCTTTCATCTGCTTCACCTTAGCCTCTCAATGGCAAGGTTAAGAGCACACTTACCCTATTCCAGTTGGCCCTAGCGCCTAACCCTTGTATGAGCCTCTTGTATGCATATAGAGTGTGCTTCTTGTGATTGTGATTGCCTGTTTGCTTTGCCTCTTTAGGTTTAGCTTAGACTTGCCCTTGTGCAAGGTAGGTTGTGCTTGACTTGTTTCCTGTGCAAGTCAAGTCTGTGTGGCTTGCTTCCTGTGTGAGCCATGCTTAGAGTTGTTTGGCCGAACTACGGCAACTCTGATTCTCATGTTCAGATGAGATACGTAGGCACGAGACGCGATGTCTTGCCGAGTTTGACTAACCACTAACACTAATTCTCTTCTCTCGCCCTCGTTGCGATTGAGACTTTCTCTTCTCTCGCCCGCGTTGCGATTGAGACCTCCCCTTTCTCTTGCCCTAGTTGCAATCGAGACCCTTGCTTCCTGTGCAAGCCTTGTCTAAGATAGGTTGGCCCTCGTGCCAGTTAGCTAGAAACCTTAACTTAGGGTTGATTTTGCATGACAACATCTAGGCTCGAGTCGTAGTCTCCCTAGTGTTGTGTCTCCCTCTGTTATCTGGTTAGGCTAGGTCCTTTGTCCCTGCGTAGGGGAACTACATCGCCCTGATCTTCATACCAGATGAAGTATGTAGGCAGGAGATTGAGCTGATCTCTCCGGGCGCCTTTTCTTTTCTTTTGTGTGAGTTGTTTGACAGTTGCTAGGCTCGAGTGCTTGACTCCTTAGCAATTTGTCGCCCTTTTTCTTTTTCAATCCTTTGTGTCTTAACCACCCTTGTGTGTGTTCTGGTTGGAGTCCGACGTAAGTCCAGCGATTGGCAGTTGGTTTCCTGTGCGTGTTTGTTGGTTCGGATGCTGACATAAGTCCAGCGATTGGCAGTCGGGCTCCACGTTTGCCTGTGTGTGTCTTGTTTGTTTGTGTGCGTGTCAGCCGAGCTACGAATGCTCTGATTCTTCTCTCGTCCGAGAAGATACGTATGCATAGGATGCGATATCCTAGCGAGCATGTGTCGTCTCCCCGGTCCGAACTACTTCGACTCTGATGTCTATGCCTGATAGACTAAGTAGGCCCAGGATGCGATATCCTGCCGAGTCAGTTTCAGTCTGTCTCTTTTGTCTCTTTCAGCCAGTGTGTGTGTGTTTGAGCAGTGTTTAGCAACCAATATTCTTTCCTTTTGTGCGTGGATCCCGTAGAGTACTACGGATGCGTAGGGTGCCTAACACCTTCCCTTCGCATAACCGACTCCCGAACCCATCCTCTTTGGTCGCGAGACCCTGTTCTTTCCTAGGTTTACTTCGAGCGTTTCCTTTCCCTCTTTTGGGATAAATAACGCACGGTGGCGGCTCTGTTGTTTCTTTCTTTTCCCGCGGGTTTTTCGCGTAATGCGACAGCTGGCGACTCTGCTGGGGAAGTAGAGAAGTTGACCTATGCTGGTCCATCTTCCCTGAGCGAGTCTCTCCTAGCGCTCTCTAGGATTAGGGTTTTGGTTGCTATTGCTGTGTGTATTTTATTGCTTTCATTATTTGTTCATTTCATTTATTGATTGCATTGATTGTGTGCATTAATGTTTGCATTTTTTTCATTATTCATTCTGCCTGGCTGGTTGTCTGTTTTCCTTTGTGAGATGAGTTCTATACCCGAACTCGAGTGCACTCTAGGATAGGAGAATGGCATAGTCTTGTTGACTGGTGTGGAGTATTCCTTAGCCAGTTGACTTGCGAGTCCATTCACTTGGTGGAGGTCATGTTGAACTAATAATGTCACACAAGTTATTTGTGGTTAGGCATTATTCTTTCAATCATGTGCCGCAGAAGCCAAGGACCTTAGTTTACCAAACCCATCTTGGCCTATTTTTAGGACCGTAGTGCGGAGGTCGTTCAGATGTCAGTTCTGATACGATTGTTACGCGATATTACACTCATAAGAGTTTCTCTTGAGAATATTCTTGGAATACGAGTATTCGTTCCTCCGATAATATTCGAAAGATGGAACGATGATTATGGGAACCTCTGATAGAACATGTCTGGCAGGTTTAAACCCTAGTACACTCCTTTTGGGTGGTTCTTAACCGAGACTCCATGCTCGTGACTCTCAACAAACCCGTGATTCGTGGTTGAGTCGTTCAAACATTGTTAATATCAATGGATCCCGGATCAGGTGTAAAACCTAAATCCACCAAAGCGGCTGGTTGATATTAAGGATGTTTGAACCGGTTCATGTACCGCTAATATCAATGGAACTTGGGTGTCGATAAGGTGAAAACCTAAATCCGCCAAAATGGATGATTGATATTAGGGATACAATGAGCTTTCCCACGACCTTTGTTTGGCGTGCTTTGCTTAATCCTTGAGTGTGTCTGTTGCATTCATGCATTCATGCATTCATCTGCATCCATATCATCAGAAAAAAGGAAAATTTTCAAGGAACTCAAAGGAGTTTATTTGCAAAAAAATTCAAAACATGAAAAAACCGGGAAAATTTTTTCACCTGATATATCTGATGAAATATTCTCATATATGATCAAAATGCTAAATATTTCAAAGTTTGCAAATAAAACCCTCGAGTTCCTTTGAAATAAAAACAAGCATATGCATAAACACTTCATGCATCATTTGCATCAGCGGGTGTTTTGTTCCGGTCTCCCGTCCTGTGGTCTGACCCTGCGATCTTCATTTATTTTGAAGACGCACTTTGCCGGTATTATACCAGAGCAATCTCTGCCAGATTGATGGATCATCCTGAGCAAGAGAATTGTGAACTCAGAGAGATATTTGCCAGACTTTGTACTGTTGATGGATTTATTCTTGGTTAACCGATCCCGGGCTAGCATGGGCTACTGTTCTAGGGTATGCAATGAGCAAGGTCTGCTCAAGAGTGGAGGATTCATCCATGACGATCAACCTAAAGAAGAGGATGCTGCTATCTTGGAAGAGGACGCAGAGGACTTGAACAATTTCATCATTCCTGGTGGTGTCTATCACAATTGGGTCACTGTGGGCTTTCCTACAGTTGTTCATAAGTCGTTGTAATAATCACCTTGTTTAAAAACCCTTCTCCCATGCCAAAAGGAGAAGTGATGGCATTGTTGGCAACATTTTGTGCAATGATATTTTCATTCAAATAAATTCATGTTAAACATTTGTTTTTCCATTTGTTTTCCCTTTTCACTTTTGCATGAAATTGGTGATCACAAAAAACCTTAGAAAACAAGAATAAAAGCAATCTTTTCATCTGCATAACGATTGTCTTGTTTGATTTTCAAAGTGCTTTTTATACTCAAAATCTTTATGCAGGTTGTTTCTCAAACCCATTGAACATAGTGATCGGACGTCATCTCCCAATTTTGAATTCCCTGTATTCGAAGCGGACGAAGATGATATTGAAGGGATTCCTGACGAGATTTCCCGATTTCTTGAGCGAGAAAAGAAGATCACTCAGCTGCATCTCGAGAATTAGCAGAACGGCCAACTGGGGCATAACAAAAACAAAAACAAACAATCAAACAAAAAAAAAAGAGAAAAAAGAGAAGAGGGTGCAAAACAAAGAAAAAATCGAAATCAAAATCAAAAGAGATTCAAATCAAAAGAAAATCACACGAAAGAAAAAGAAAGGAAAAAAAACAAAAGAAAGATAGCACCCTCAAAGTCCCAAGTTGGCTGATGCTGAATTCGATCGAAAGGAAGAGATCAACTGCCATGTGTCATGGTCAGTCATATCAGCAGAGAGTGAAAAAGCATTCAACAAGAAGGTCAAGCCTCGTGTGTTCCGAGAAGGTGACCTTGTGCTCAAGAAAGTCATGTCTTTCGCGCCCGATTCCAGGGGCAAGTGGACTACAAGCTAAGAACGTCCATACGTTTTCAAGAGAGCCTTTTCAGGCAGTGTTCTGACACTCACTACAATGGATGGAGAAGTTCACTCGTCCTGTGAATTCTGATGCAGTCAAGAAATACTTCGCCTAAAACAAAAAAAATCAAAAGCTCGCTAAGTCGAACACCCCAAAGGGCGACTTAGGCAAAAAGGAGCGTCTCGGTGGATTGAAAACCCGAAAGGGCGATCCAGGCAAAAGCTAGAGACATTGAAAAAAAGAATTTGCATCCCGCTAGATTGAGCACCTCGCACTGGGGCAATCTAGGCAAAAATTAGGGATTTGGCAAGTAACTGCATTTTGACAAGACTGTGTCCTATATCTGTCATCCGCCAGGAATTCTCGATTCATCGTCGACTGAAGCTTTGAATACATCGAAAATACAGAATGGTAGAGGAAAGGTCATTATGTTCAATGTAGCCCTTTCCAATATACATCACCGATTTCAAACTTGTACAGATCTATGGAGTCTCGCCCTTTGCAGACTACCATTCCATCACATCAATTTGAGCTTTTATCCAATTATTTGCACTCTTATTTGTTTCAACTCAACAAACGTTTTGCATGTTTTAATTGATAAAGTATCATTGTTTTCAAAATAAACAAATTTTTCAAAATTTTTGTTCTTAAACAAAGTGAACATTCACGATGATGGAAGGATACTTAGGAGACCCACAATGCTCTCCCGAGGGTGGTATGATTACCAACAGGTAAGACAATTGTTCGTATCTCGAGCATGACTGTATCTTTGTCCTGCAGAACCTCGTATGGTCTCTCCTCAGTGATTTTTCCCGATGCAGTGTTGTTTGAAGTTGTTCATCTTCGTGTTCCCGACAGTGTAGACTCTTCCTCCAAGTCCCTGTTAGCTCTATTGTGGGGCATCCCCAGTAGAGTGCTGTTTGAGCCCTACCGTGGGGCATCTCCAGCAAGTTTGCTGTTTCGGACAATATTGTGGGGCAGCCCCCCCCCCAGCAGAGTGTTTACTGAAGACTTCAGCTTTCGCCTCTCCAGCAGGGCAGTCTTCCTCTCCACCAGCGTGGGTATTTTTCTTTGAAGATTCAGTATTTGGTGGATCGACATCCCCGTAATCCGGCATTCCCTCAGATAGATCCCCCAGTGGAGTTGTTCGCGTAAGGAGCTTTATCAATGCTTTTGCATTTCTCATCAGAAATTTGGTTGCTTCTTGGTATCTCTGATTTTCATCACGAGTTGTTGTGGCGCATACGCCTGTATGTTGAACTCTGTTCTCCGGTTGTGACCGACGATCCCTCCGGAAGCCTCTGGTGGCCTTCCTCCCCTGCAGGATAAGTGTTCCCTGATATCCCAGTCCCCAGTGGATTTTTCTTTGCTTTCTGGTGGTTTTGGTTTTCCCTCCGGATGGTTGATTCCCGGACCTGCGTGTTGAACATGTCTGTTTGTCAGCATTCATCATACATTTCATGCATAAAACATACATACATAATCATAGCATTCAGGTACTCATATTGCAGCTGTTGCCGGGTATCTGTTGATTGTTACCTCCTGCTATTTGGTAATACAAATCTCTCCAGTAGATTTTCCTCAAGCAAATATGGGTGTGTCTGATCTCTCCATGTAGAGCCAACCCTTAAGCAGAAAGTGTCTATCCTTTCCTACCATTTCCCCACTGAGATACATCCTCGTGGATGACGGTTGCTTCCGTTCCCTCCCTACACGGGATGGGTTTTCCCTATTGAGCTCTTTCCTCATTAGGATGAGTCTTGTTTCAGTCCGCCTTTCTGGATCGATCCTAATTGGCTCCCCGTTGACTGTTTCTTGTACGTCCCTGGGGCATAAATGAATAGTCGCTCACTAACCGGCACTCATTCATCTTATCCTCAGCGGAGTTTGTTGGCTTCTACCTGCAAACCGGTAGTTGTAAGTCCTATCTTTGTGGTTTTCTACCCACAAGCTGGTAGTCGTAAAATCCCACTTTTCTCCCCTTGGTGAAGTTAACCCTTTGTGCTCATCCCGATGATGACTGGTTACTTTTCCATTGGCTTCTACCTACAAACCGGTAGTTGTAAGTCCTATCTTTGTGGTTTTCTACCCACTAGCTGGTAGTTGTAAAATCCCACGTTCTCCCCTTGGTGGAATTAACCCTTTGTGCTCATCCCGATGATGACTGGTTACTTTTCCATTGGCCTCTACCTACGAACCGGTAGCTGTAAGTCCTTTCTTTACAATCTTCTACCCACTACCCGGTAGTTGTAAATCCTTTTTTCTCACTTTGTCTCTCAACAGACTTTTCTATGGCTTCTACCTACAAACCGGTAGTTGTAAGTCCTATCTTTGTGGTTTTCTACCCACAAGCTGGTAGTCGTAAAATCCCACTTTCTCCCCTTGTCAGAGTTAACCCTTTGTGCTCATCCCGATGATGACTGGTTACTCTTCCATTGGCAACAACCTACAACCCGGTTATGGATAATCTTCCATGCGAGGTTATTATCTACGTTCTGACGGCTATAGATAATATGTCTCATGCGCTCTTGGGTCGAAGTCGTCCTCCCCAGTCGAGTAAGATTCGTATTTCTGGTGAAATCGAATGTCCATCCTTTAACAAGACTGCTTTTCTAGCCCTCTTCAGGATGTTGAGTGTTTTGGAACACAAACCAATTCACGCTTTGGCACTCAGGCCAATTTTTCCGGTATTCAGACCGAAGGAGTTTCCGACGATCAGGTCGATGTACTCATGGCACTCAGGCCAATTTTCCGGTATTCAGACCGAAGAAGTTTCCGACGATCAGGTCGATGTACTTATGTTTTTCCGGTATTCAGACCGAAGGAGTTTCCGACGATCAGGTCGATGTACTCATGGCACTCAGGCCAATTTTCCGGTATTCAGACCGAAGAAGTTTCCGACGATCAGGTCGATGTACTTATGTTTTTCCGGTATTCAGACCGAAGAAGTTTCCGACGATCAGGTCGATGTACTCATGGCACAAGGCCAATTTTCCGGTATTCAGACCGAAGAAGTTTCCGACGATCAGGTCGATGTACTTATGTTGTTTTTCCGGTGTTCAGACCGAAGAAGTTTCCGACGATCAGGTCGATGTACTTATGTTGTTTTTCCGGTGTTCAGACCGAAGAAGTTTCCGACGATCAGGTCGATGTACTTATGTTGTTTTTCCGGTGTTCAGGCCGAAGAAGTTTCCGACGATCAGGTCGATGTACTTACGGCACTCAAGCCATGGTTATCCCTGTGTTACCATTTATTTTGGTATCCAGGTCGACGTTTCTGTTTCGTTATTCAGGCCGATTTCTTTTCCGTTCCAGACGGATTTTTCTTTCAAGACTGCTTCTTCGCCGATCCTGACAGGCATTCTTGTATTATATCCAGGCGGTGCAAATTTCTACGGTTCTTTTGTATTCAATCCCTGTTTACCCTGAAAGTCTGACAGCCATTGCTATCATCCGTTCGGGTTCCCAGCTGATTGAATAGGGGCAGCTGTAGCACCTCAAATTTGCACCTATCATTGTACATACATTTTCATATTAGGTCATAGCATATCATGATCCATTGCATAGCATTTGCATGGTCCCGAGTTGCCTCAAGAGCAAGCAAGCAAGAAATTAGGTCAAACTGATCAGGAGATCAGTCAACCAAGCAAGCAAGGGTGTTTCTCAAGGAGCAAAGGCCCTAGGGTTTGTCCAATAAGCTCAAATGGCTTGGAGGTCCATTTGAAGTGTTTAAGTCAAGGTTCGGTTGTTCAGAGGTCATCAGTTCGTGCACAATCAGTCAACTAGGTCAAAATCAGTCAAAGTCAGTCATTGCAGTGGATGGTGGCCATTCTTGTGGAATTTGGGCACCATGATCAATAATCAAGAGTCCATACAACTTGGGACATCATTTGAAGTCAAGTTCTCAAGGAATTAGGGTTTGGAATTCATCAGAAGTGCACAGTCAGTCCAAAACCCTAGAAAAGTCAAAGTTGGTCAACTGTGGTTGATTCTATGGTTTTGATGGATGGAATTGATTTGAAGGAGCTTATTCATGTCCTAATAGGCCTCATATATCATGACAATCAACATCATTGAAGAATTTGAAGCCAATCAGAAAATTTCCCAAAATAGAAAGTGGACCTGTAATTTTAACTGCCAAAAATGGAAACTTCTTGATCCTCAACTTGCATCATGATACAAGCTCCAAATGAATTTTTGCCCAACATGAAAGTTGAAGATCTTGTTCTCCCATTTTCAAAAAGTCCAAGAACTCTCAAATCCCATGTGTGGTTGTCAAGATATGATCAATTCAATTTCAAAAATTTGTGAACTTCAAAGAGCCATATCTCATGAACCATAAGGCCAAATTTGGTGGGGTTTTTTTCCTACAAACCACATTTTTCCTCCTCTTTCCAAAAATATAAATTTCATTCACCAAAACCTTGCCAATCAAAATGGCATTTTTTGACCTATTTCATTTAAAAATCAAGTTTGACCAACCATTGACTTTTTGATTTATTGACTTTTTCTCACTTTGGCCAATTGAGATTTGTTTCATATGGTATTTGCAATTTGCTCCAAGCCTAAAATCATGCTCATGCCATCATCATACCATCATTTTGGACCAAGGTGCATAGCTTGAAATTTTGGCAAATGGATTCATAAGTGAAAGCAAAAGCTAGCAATTCATTGAGCAACATAAAAACAGCAGGGTTTTGGTCTGTTGGCAGCCTGTCCAAAGGCCCAATTCGTGTACAGCTTACACCCTCCATATCCACTTATTTCCAAATTAGCAAAAATGCAAATACTTCATTTTGAGCTAAGCAAGTTTAGCACTTCCTAAACCAATGCTAAACAGACCCTTATAAGCAATTTTTCTGCTCATTTGAACCCTAGAATCGCAGCCTACCATACAGAAAACACATCATCCTCTCATTCTTGCATTTTGGCATTTGAGATTTTTCTGGCCAAATCCTCAACACCCTCGAGTAACCCATGGCTTTTGCTTCATTTGGACAACATTTGGAGCACCTTTGAACCACCATTCATCACCTGTGCAGCCTCCTTCTCACTCTGTTTTTCAAAGCACAACAATGGCAGTTAGAGCTGTGAAGTTTTCCAAGCACTACTGAGCCAAGGTTCTTCAAGCATTCATCACTATCAACCATTATTTGCAGCTGTTTGAGCTTAAAACCACCAAAACAACACTGCATCTCGAATTTCTGCAAATCAAGTAAGTTTTTCGACCCTCTCTTTTCTCTTATCCATGCTATGCCATGTATATTCCTTGACTTGCTGATGCCAATGAACCTTAAACCATCGAAAATGATTCACTGTGTTAGGAGAAATATGGTTTTGAAGTTCTATGCTCAAACTTGTTTTTGTGGATTTCTCTGTTATGTGCTCGAATTAATGAATATAGATGGTGGATTGTGTTTGTGTTTGGTTTGTTGAAGCTATTGATACGCATATTGTTAACTTTTGGGCACACTTGTTCTTATTGATTTTGATGATGATGAATGTATGCTGCTGTTTTGAAACCTTATGAACATGCCTAGAAAGTCCATGTGAACTATGTTGTATGCTGTTGTTTGGTTGCTGTATGAACATTACCAATGCCATGTTAGTTGTATGTTGTTGGAATTTCGATTGATGATGATGTTGATGAACCAAATGTTGATTGCCATGCTGTTAAACCCTAGGGTTTATGCTAAACCCAGAACTTTGAAGTTGGTTGGTCGGTTTACTGTTCCATTGGGATTGGACCAATGAGAACATTTCGTTCTCCCCCCTAAAACGCTGTGTTTAAGTAAGTGATGCCCAGAATTACCAAATTGCCATGCGCTGACTTTGTGTTGACTCCATACCATGCTATGTGTTTCATGTTTCATCCAATCATTCATCAAACTTCAACAATTCATTTCTCTTTCAATTTTAATCCAAAAATCATGAAAATTTTTCCATCATCTTCACATGGATGTCTAGTATTTGATCCTGATTTTTAATTAATTTTTCATTGGCTGGATTTTGATTGGTAATTGGTTTCTTGACATGTATGCATAATTGACACCTTGTGCCATTCCTTTTGTGAAATACTCATGTTGTATCCAATGAGCTTGAAATGTTTTGTGGTGAAACTAGACTCATTGGCCTTTGTTTCCATATAGAGTTTATGCATTTCCCATTTGTGGTTTGTGAGTTACAAATTTTTGAAGTGAGGTGTTACATTTGGTGCTACATGAATGATATGCATTTTCATGAATTTTGTTAACATGCTTCCTTACATCCAATTGACCCCAAATTTTGCATGAATCATCTATCACATGTCTAGTTTGTGTATGAATTTTCTTGGAATTAATCATGCTGTTTCCAATTTATTTGAGAATTTTCTTCCCTGCCTAGTCAATTGTTGACTTTATGTGATACATGTTGCCAAATCTTTTGTGAAATTCTCATACCATATTGTATGTTCATGAAATTTCATATGTGCATACTAGACATCTTGAGCTTTGCATTGGTGTTAATCTCATTCATTTCTCATCTGTTTTCAATTTGATATGATTTTTTGAAGTTGACCCATGTTTGTTGACTTTCATTGTGCTTACTTAAAATTATGTTGACTTCTTGATTTTAATTGACTGCCTTCCTCTCATCCAAATGCAATGAAATTTGACATGCTTGGCATGCTAGATGTTAGGATTGAATGTGATTTATTTGATAATTTTTGAGATTGTTTGAGTTGACTTTTGAATGAAGTCTTGCTGTTGACCTATTTGTGCTTCTTATTGCCATGCTTTGCATTCTTTTGTGTATGAAATGACATTGATGCATGATTTGATTGTGAATCCAATTGAGATAGCTTCTTAAATGTTTGACCTTGACTTTGGTTGACTTTTCTTTGCTGTTTTGACTTTTTCTTTCATCTTTGACCCTAGGCTAGTCCTAGTGGTCTTTTGAGCTTACAATTGAGCTATTGTTTCAGGTTAAGCATCAATGCCCCAAAGACCTTTCAAATTTGATTGAGTTGGATTGTATATACCATATGCTAACCTTTGTTTTGTAGGTTTGACTCATGTGTTTGAGTCTTGTGCCTTACACAGTTGGTCATCTGTTTTGTTTGTGAATCCCATTCCTTTGCTTTTAACTGTTTAATTGCATACTGATCTGTTTGACCTTTTCAGGTACTTTAGTTGCTTAAGTTCTTTGAACTTGCTTGCTTTGCTATTTAACATTTGCTTTGAGGTATAATTACTTCTTCTTCATGTAGTCTGGAGACCCGGTCTGTTATTTGACCGGGCAAACTGTCTGAAGTCCTCCTTAAGAGGCCATGCTTGTGTGTGTTTAAAATTGTCCCAAGCAGGAAAAGTCCTTCAAGTAAGGCAATTGGTGGAAGGTAGGGATATGCAATCTATCCCCCACTACTCTTGTTGTGTCATCCCTCTGCTCACACTGCTGTGTGTTGATGCATTGGGATACAAACCCAAGATCTTGTACAAAGTGTACAGTGTCAGAGTCTTCGAGTATAGAAGGGTTCCCACTTTCTGGACCCATGCTCATTTGTCTATTAGCTCTCCCTGGCCAGGGATAAGAGCTGTGAGGTCTCATCCTCACTTCATCCTTTCATCTGCTTCACCTTAGCCTCTCAATGGCAAGGTTAAGAGCACACTTACCCTATTCCAGTTGGCCCTAGCGCCTAACCCTTGTATGAGCCTCTTGTATGCATATAGAGTGTGCTTCTTGTGATTGTGATTGCCTGTTTGCTTTGCCTCTTTAGGTTTAGCTTAGACTTGCCCTTGTGCAAGGTAGGTTGTGCTTGACTTGCTTCCTGTGCAAGTCAAGTCTGTGTGGCTTGCTTCCTGTGTGAGCCATGCTTAGAGTTGTTTGGCCGAACTACGGCAACTCTGATTCTCATGTTCAGATGAGATACGTAGGCACGAGACGCGATGTCTTGCCGAGTTTGACTAACCACTAACACTAATTCTCTTCTCTCGCCCTCGTTGCGATTGAGACTTTCTCTTCTCTCGCCCGCGTTGCGATTGAGACCTCCCCTTTCTCTTGCCCTAGTTGCAATCGAGACCCTTGCTTCCTGTGCAAGCCTTGTCTAAGATAGGTTGGCCCTCGTGCCAGTTAGCTAGAAACCTTAACTTAGGGTTGATTTTGCATGACAACATCTAGGCTCGAGTCGTAGTCTCCCTAGTGTTGTGTCTCCCTCTGTTATCTGGTTAGGCTAGGTCCTTTGTCCCTGCGTAGGGGAACTACATCGCCCTGATCTTCATACCAGATGAAGTATGTAGGCAGGAGATTGAGCTGATCTCTCCGGGCGCCTTTTCTTTTCTTTTGTGTGAGTTGTTTGACAGTTGCTAGGCTCGAGTGCTTGACTCCTTAGCAATTTGTCGCCCTTTTTCTTTTTCAACCCTTTGTGTCTTAACCACCCTTGTGTGTGTTCTGGTTGGAGTCCGACGTAAGTCCAGCGATTGGTAGTTGGTTTCCTGTGCGTGTTTGTTGGTTCGGATGCTGACATAAGTCCAGCGATTGGCAGTCGGGCTCCACGTTTGCCTGTGTGTGTCTTGTTTGTTTGTGTGCGTGTCAGCCGAGCTACGAATGCTCTGATTCTTCTCTCCTCCGAGAAGATACGTATGCATAGGATGCGATATCCTAGCGAGCATGTGTCGTCTCCCCGGTCCGAACTACTTCGACTCTGATGTCTATGCCTGATAGACTAAGTAGGCCCAGGATGCGATATCCTGCCGAGTCAGTTTCAGTCTGTCTCTTTTGTCTCTTTCAGCCAGTGTGTGTGTGTTTGAGCAGTGTTTAGCAACCAATATTCTTTCCTTTTGTGCGTGGATCCCGTAGAGTACTACGGATGCGTAGGGTGCCTAACACCTTCCCTTCGCATAACCGACTCCCGAACCCATCCTCTTTGGTCGCGAGACCATGTTCTTTCCTAGGTTTACTTCGAGCGTTTCCTTTCCCTCTTTTGGGATAAATAACGCACGGTGGCGGCTCTGTTGTTTCTTTCTTTTCCCGCGGGTTTTTCGCGTAATGCGACAAAGGTGTTAACACCCAAAGTGTCCTAGGTACTCATAGGGAGCCCTTTTTGTGTGCATATGTATTTTGTACAAAGTGATGTTTACAAACAAATAGAATGGGGGGGATGAGAAAAGAATTCATTAATTATATTTTTTGTGTTTGACAAGACCTTCGGTGTTGTGCCTACGTACCAACATAAAAATGAGGGATCAAAACCTCGTAGTTCATGCTACAAATTTCAAAGTGAGTGTGTTGATTTTAACAAAATTTAAGATTGAAAGGCACAAAGGCCTAAAATGATTTGAATGAGTTGGTTCTTTTTTTGGTTTTTTGAAAGTTTAAGTCAAGTATTATTAAGTTTATTTACAAGTTTGATTTAAGAAAATAAGTTTGAAAATGCAATGGCATAAGGCCAAAGTTTCTATCTTTTTTTGTGAAAGTGGTCAAAGTTTAGAACAAAATAGTTCACACAAAGAAGATTTTGAAAATGGAGGGAGAGATTTTGAAATTAAAGAAATGGGGAGGAGACGAAGAGACTATCCTATGCACAAAATTTAAAAGTTTAAAGTTGAAAAGATCTGACCAAGTGGGTAGCAATCCAATAGACAAGTATGTCAATAGAAACCCAGAATTCCCTTGGACTCTTAGAATCAGGCAACACACAAATGCACAATTATATTCTTGAAGAGAAAGGCATCAAATAAATATGGCCTCATCCAAGCTTATCCACTTCATGATCTTCTTCAAAATAGCCCATGCAACAGATGAATTCCACAAGTCACAGGTTCAAAATAAGAACTTCACAATGATCAATGTTGCAGATGAATCTAGAGAGATCTTGAATGATGTATCAAATGAATTTAAAATTTCAAGCATTTGGTCCTTCAATAAATTGGCATTGGCCAAGTCCATTTAGCAAAGGAATATTGCCTAAGTTCTAAGTCCAATTGGTCCACCGATCAAGCCAACAGTCCACACAATTTTTTTTAGGGTTCTTGTTTTTATTATGTACATTAAACGGTCAAAGACCACACAAACAAACAAAGCAACACAAGCAAAATATATCACACAATATGGTCCAAATGGACAAAGTAAAAATTACATTAACATAAACAATTAGAATGATATGTATAATGGCAAATGATATAAAGTGCTAAAAGTAAATTGCATTAAAGTAAAAGCTTGAAATTAAAAGTTAATGGTTAGTAGGTTAGAAGTTAGTTTTGTTTTGCTTTTGATTTCAAGACATTCTTTGGAGAACATTCAACCCACTTGCCACAAGCATGGATCCTTGAACCAAAACATCTTTCAAAGGAAGGAAAGAAGGCAAAGTTTCCACAATACCATGGAAGAGGGGAGACTTACAATCTCACTAACTAGAATGCTTATACCTTTTGTGTCATAAATTTAGGACTATGTTAAGTAGTCGTAATTGGAATTATGTAGAAGTCACAACTATTTGAGGCCGAGCAATAGACTTTTGGTGTTAATGCATGTTGGAGACATAGTATTATGAACTATGCTCATTAAACATACCACACACAAAAATATGCAAAAGGTGTGACCTAATCTCATCCATACTCATGTTAATCTTTCAATCAACTAGCATTAGGACTTTGAGATATCATTGGCCAAATGGAAATGAATGAATTAAGAAGGGGAATTAGATGAAGAGGAAGGGGTTGAATGATATCACAATTTGGTCAAAGAAGGACTCTTATTAAATTAATATCATTCATTCATTTTGGGAGATGGAATGTACATTCCATCAATCCCCTAAATCCAATGATATTAACTTGAGAAAGTCAAATCAACCTTGACCAAGGCCCAACAACAAACAATCAAACTCAATTAAGTCAATACAAATGTTCAACACAATTTAAATGGCATTTATACAATTAAAAATAATAAAATAATGCATTAAATTCAAATATGTTTCGTCCAATTCCTAAAATCTCATCAAAACACCAAAGAAATAAGCATGAGATTTATCATAGGTCAAAGGACCTTGGAGAAAAAAATTAATAATTTTTGGACATTTTAAAAATATTTTTAAACAATTAAAAACAAATGCAAAATCAATTAATTCATGAAATATATTAACAATGATCCAAAAAATAATTTTAACTTAGAATATGAAAGAGAAAAATATTTGATTTTTTTTGGTGAAAGTCCCATATTTTTTGGATCAATATTGAATTTAATATGAATTATTGAAGAAAGTGAAATTAAAATAAAATTCAAAAAATGCTAAATTACGTGGACCATCAGATCTCCCTCATTAATTGAGGTGGCAGATCTGATGATCCAAAACGCGCGTTCCACAAGTTCCTTAGTCAACCGCGTGGCGCAAATGGTAATTCAAAGTAACGCTCAAGATTAGAACATGGATGATGGATCCTATGGTTCAAAAGTGAGACACCTCATCGCCGGAGCCAGAGCTCCGGTCATCTTCTCCGATGAGCTCCACCGGACTGGTAAAGATGAACCATCACCAAAATAAAAAACAGGGACATGATCTTAAAGAAAAAACATCACTGAGCTCGAATATGACCTCCAATTCCTCCAATTCCAAATATATTAAGAGGTATGTGGAATTGAAAAATGAGGTACATGATCTGAGTTGCTTCGCTTTAACCTTAAAGCAACTCAATCTTCTTGCCTACATTGATAGGACTTCAAACAACTCAAGAATCAATGGAATTGAGCAATAAATTGAGAGAATTGAAGAGTTTAAAATTTCTGCAAATTACCTTCAATGGAGATCTGAACTTGATGGATCTCGATCTGAATTGTGCTTGGCTTCACTTCAATTGCTTGCAGGAGAGGAATGGAAAGGTTTAGAAGCAATGGACTCCTGGAGAATTGAATTCCAAAACAGTGGAGATTCAAGCTCAAATTCAAATTAATTCATCAGGTTATCCTATGAGAGTGAAGGGTTTTCAATGGAGATTCAAAGCTGGCGCAATGTGTGTCCTATTTCTGAGCAAATGCAGTTGTATTTATAGCCAAATCATGTGATATTTGCACACTCTCATCCACTTCGCAAAATTGGAAAAATGATGATGGAATGATGCATGGGCGCGTATAGGCCTATGAAATGATAGCTGAAAGTCCAAATTTGAAGTTCAGATGTGTTGAAGCTAGCTTAGATTGCAAGGCACATGTGCATTGTTGCTTGAAGTTGGATCCATGCCAAATGATATCATCCTGTTTAAGCCATGCGCAACCTATGCATTTCTCATCCAAAATGAATGAATTTGAGCTCTTTGGAAATGTGAGATCAAGAGGAACAAGTTTGATGTTGAACACGTTTTCATTTGGAGCTTGGAACTTGGAGAAATTTAAGGCGGGAGTTTGGAAAAATTTGACATATCAAAATATTTCTAAGTTTCAAGCCATATGTCTCAATATTCCACCTTACTTAACTTTTTAGGGGAGCTTCAAATGAGAAATATGTCTTCATAAAAGTTATAGCTCTCTCAAATAGCTTCAAAATGGTCACAAATTTTATGTTATTTGGATTTGAAATGATAGAGTTATGCATTTTTGAAGTTTGGAAAAATCACTTGATCAATGGTATAGGTCAAAAGTGACCTATAATGTAACCTCATATCACATGCTCAAAAATGTTGATCACATGGTATAGGTCAAAGTTGAAGTAGACACATTGAATTTGATTATGAAACTTGGAAATCTTTCATCTCATAAAAATTGAGCAAGTTATGGCCTTGGGAAGTTGACTTTCAAATTTGGGTTTAGACAAAAGGACCTATAATGTTTCAACATAGAAAATGATTTTTCAAGCAAAACTAGATCTAGGTCTAAACATGAAAGTTGTTTATAATGTCATTTAGTGTAAGTTTTCTCTTGGAATCATTTTAATATGGTGAAAATTGTAGGAGATACGGTCTAGGGAGACCCGGTTTTGATCAGATGAATTCATCTGGCCAACCACCACCAACCAACTTGCTAATTTCCAATTCTCTTGACTTTCTTGGATCATTGTAGATCATATATGCATAAGATGATGAATTTTGAAGTGTCCCTTGAGAAATTTGATCAATTGGTGAGATATCTTTTTGGAGAAGTTACTCAAGATACCCAGTCAAACTAGGGTTTCCAAGGCAAATCACCCTAAAATTCTTGAATAAAACTTGATCAGTAGTCAGTGTAGAGATCATTGGGACTCATATATGATGTTCATAACCATTCTTGCATTAATTCTTGGTTGTGCTCTTTGTTCATGAGGGTCTCAAACCCTAGATGTGATTAATGAATCAATGAGATCATGCCCTTCCTACAAAAGAGTTAGATAGATGCAAAGACATATTTTTGGTATTTTGGTTAGTGAAATGATAAAATACAAGTGTGATATAATCACAAAGTGCTTGGTGATCTCTCCCAAAACAAACCCAATGAAAAAGGGGTAAGGAGGATGCCAAGATATGATCCCGATGCTTATGCTTATGATGGAAATGCATGAGGGATCTTAGGGTCAAAATTGGGGTCTTACAGTTGCCCCTATTTAAGGACATTCTAACTAAGGAGGTGAAGGTTAAAATCTTCGACTCGACTCAGTAGAATGGGCTTAAATAACAACATAGAGAAACAAATTTTGGTCCATAAGAGACCTCATGATGCGTATGATATGAATGCAAACATTAATACTCTATGGAGGAATATTGCCACAAAGAAAAAAGAAATCAGAGAGACCGAAAATCCGCAGGAGTACAATGCATTCCATAAGGAAAACTCACCGGGGAGACAGAGACTCTGGGGGATAAAAAGGAGTTATACATAGGCTAGGATACAACTTAAAACTACTGGGGGACTCGAGGAAATCCATATAACAATGGAAAGACAAATCAGGGGAAATAACAACATCTGCAGGGGATACGAGCAAGTCAGGATAAAACTGAGGTACTCAACTCGTGCAGGGGAAAAACGATTTCACTAAGGAAATGCGCACTCAACTCAACTGGGGAGAAATAAACTCCAACACAGGAGGAGCAGAAATTTATTATCTACTACCTGTTACTGGGTAAGGAGATAATAAAGATCTGACAGAGAGGACATCCGTCACCGGTTCGGGTGAACATATCAAGGATGACTTGCTGGGAACCGCCAGGAGGGAGTATTCATTACCGGTTACTGGGTAAGAATAGCCTTGCTGGGGAAAACTGCAGAAAGTAAGAATTACAACTACCAGTTACTGGGCAAAAAACCAAGCGTGAGAGTATCCGTCATCAGTTAGGATGAACATATCAAGGATAAACTCGACAGGGAAGAAAATCCGTCACCGGTTAAAGTGAACATATCAAGGATAGACTTTCCTGGGGATGTTCAGGAGGATATCTGTCATCGATTAAGATGAACATATCAAGGATATACCAATTGAACAAAAAGGGAGGAATTACATCTATCAAAAACTGGATAGAAAACCGTCGAAGAGAAAATCCATCACCGGTTAGGGTGAACATATCGAGGATTAACTCTGCAAGGGGACAAAGTAGGATTTACAACTACCGGTTACTGGGTAGAAGACCAATCAGAGAGAAAATCCGTCACCGGTTAAGATGAACATATCAAGGATAGACTCTGAAAAGGGGAGCAAAAATAGGGATTATATCTATAAGTTACTGGATAGAATACCAGAGAAGAGAAAATTCGTCACCGGTTAAAGTGAACATATCAAGGATTGACTATGCACAGGAAAAAGTAGGATTTACAACTATGGATTACTGGGTAGAAGACCAATTAAAGATAAAATCCGTCACCGGTTAAGATGAACATATCGAGGATATACTTCTGGGGACTCTACTGAGGAGACCAAAGGGTACTTTTGCCGGGTATTGGGCAAAGAGTAACAACTGCAAGCTAAGAAGAATATTACCAGTTACTAGGTAATAGACTCTTAGGGGACCAAAATATCTATCTAGGTAAGAGCTAGAAAGAAAACGATCAATCAAGACTCAACCCATTGAGGACATAACTCAAGGGGAGTAATTCCATCCAGAAAATTTGCTGGAGAGGAAACTGAAATAACAACCATCCACGAGGAAACAAACTCAACGGGGAAATGGAGAAAGGTTAAAGTCTTTCTGCTTAAGGGGCTGACACTCTACAATTGAAGGAGGACAGACACCAGATTTGGTATGAGGATAAAGTACCGCCATAACAGAGGATGAGAATCTCAAACAAATAAAATATGGAGATCATGAAATTATATGAATGTATGTATATGTATATATGATGATTATGCTGACAAAGCGATCACAAGGATACAGAGGTGTTGCAAAGAAACTGAACCACCGGTACAATCCTCGGTCAATCCATAAAATATGGAGACAAACTGTTGGAGAACAGAGAGATCAACATCTCAAGGGCCCAACCCTGGCTGGGGGGAAATAGGAGATCTGTTGAGGATAAAACAACATCAACTCTGTGGGGAATTTTAAGTCATCACCATAAAAAATGGGAGACAACCCTACAGAGGAAATAATCAATAAATGCTGCTCAAAAACTAGGAGGAAACTCTGATTGGGAGCAAAGATACAGCGACTGGTGGGGACACTAAAGCTATCTACTGAAAGAAAAAAAAACATCTCTGATGAAGATCCACCTACCGAGGAAATACGAACTCCACTGGGGAAGTCCGAAACTGATGGGGAAAAAGGATACGCCACAGGGTATCTGAATTAGCCAACCCAGCTAGGGATAGAGAAAGGAGTTCCACCGGGGATCAAACACTCTGAATCTGTTAGATGGGGGATAACGGCATTCCATTGAAGAAATGAATCAACACAAATGTATAGGGATACCCGAAGAGTTACTGCTTGGGGAACCTCTGATGCTTCACACTTAAAAACTTGCCATTCACTGAAATACGGTTGATATTACTGTTACTTGCTCTGGAAAAGTTCTTGCTTTTATATTTTAACGAAAACTTGACTTTGATTTAAAACTTTAATTTTAAAATGATCATAATAAAATTTAAAACTATTGGCTGAAGTAAATAAGAGTAGAAACAATTGGATAAAAGCTCAACTTTATTTAATAGAATGGTAGTCTGTAAATGACAAAGACTCCACAAATTTTACAAAGTTGAAAATGGTAATTTACATGGAAAAAGGGGTACATTGAATACAAATGATCCTTAATCCTTCTACCAACTCTTGATATCCACTATGTTCTTGGTCGCTGTTGGAGATGAACCAATGTCAACCCTTGTGCTCAAACAAGTCTTCAAAAATCACTGAAGATCAGCAGAATGCAGTTACTTGCCATAATCCCTAATTTTTGCATAAGTTGCCCCAAGGTGGGGTACTCAACTTATCGGGAAATTCTTTCTGTTTTTATGTCTCTAATTCTTACCTGGATCGCCCTTTCGGGTTTTCAATCCACCGAGACGCTCATTTTTGCCTAAGCCGCCCTTTCGAGTTTTCAACTTAACGAGCTGTTCTTTTATTTTTTAGGCGAAGTAGTTCTTGACTACATCTGCGTTCACAGGACGAGTGAACTCTTCACCATCCATAGTTGTAAGAATCAGGGCACCGCCTGAAAAAGCTCTCTTAACAACATATGGGCCTTCATAATTGGGAGTCCATTTTCCTCTGGAACCTGGCTTAAACGATAAAATATTCTTGAGCACAAGGTCACCTTCTCTAAACACTCGAGGTTTGACCTTCTTATCAAAAGCTTTCTTCATCCTCTGCTGATATAATTGACCATGACACATGTCAGTCAACCTCTTCTCTTCAATCAAATTCAACTGGTCAAACCTGGTCTGACACCATTCAACTTCAGCCAACTTGGCTTCCATGAGCACACGCAATGAAGGAATCTCAACCTCTACGGGGAGCACTGCTTCCATACCATACACAAGAGAGAAAGGGGTTGCCCCTGTTGAAGTGCGGACAAATGTACGATACCCATGCAAAGTAAAGAGGAGCATCTCTTGCCAATCCTTATACGTGACAACCATCTTCTGGATAATCTTCTTGATGTTCTTGTTCGCAGCTTCAACAACCCCATTCATCTTGGGTCTGTAGGGAGAAGAATTATGATGTGCAATCTTGAAGTCTTTGCAAAGAGCTTCCACCATATTGTTATTCAAGTTTGATCCATTATCAGTAATGATCTTACTTGGCACACCATAACGGCATATGATCTGATTCTTGATAAACCTTATAACCACTTGCTTTGTTACATTTGCATACGATGCCGCTTCAACCCATTTTGTGAAGTAGTCAATTGCCACCAAAATGAAACGATGTCCATTCGAAGCTTTGGGCTAAATCATCCCAATCATATCAATTCCCCACATGGAGAAGGGCCATGGGGAAGAGATAACATTCAATAGTGTCAGAGGAACATGAATCTTATCAGCATAAATTTGACACTTGTGGCATTTCTTCCCAAATTTGCAATAGTCAAATTCCATTGTCAGCCAATAGTAACCTGCTCGCAACATCTTCTTCGCCATTGCATGTCCATTGGAATGAATACCAAAGGAACCTTCATGCACTTCGGTCATCAATAAGTCTGCTTCGTGTCTATCCATACATCTGAGCAAAATCATGTCGAAGTTTCTCTTGTAGAGTACATCACCATTCAAGTAGAAATTACCGGCTAATCTTCTCTAAGCCATCTTATCTTTCAAGGATGCCCCAGGTTGGTAAATTTGACTTTGGAGGAAGCATTTGATGTCGTAATACCACGGCTTCTCATCTTTGATTTCTTCAACAGCAAACACATGAACTGGCCTATCAAGACGCATCACAGATAAATTGGGAACTTCATTCCAATACTTCACTACAATCATTGATGCCAACGTTACAAGAGCATCTTCCATCTGGTTCTCATCTCGAGGGATATGATGAAATTCAACCTTGGTAAAGAAAGTTGAAATCCTCCTCGCATAATCTCTATATGGTATCAAACCGGGCTGATTCGTCTCCCATTCTCCTTTGATCTGATTCACAACCAAAGCCGAATCACCGAAGACATCCAAATACTTGATTCTGAGATTCATGGCCTCTTTAAGCCCCATAATGCAAGCTTCATACTCTGCCATGTTTTTTATACACTTGAAAGTCAATCTAGTTGTAAATGGTATATGCGTGCCTTAAGGAGTAATAATCACTGCCCCAATGCCATTTCCATATTGATTAACAGCTCCATCAAATACCATGCCCCAATGGGAACCAGGTTCTGGCCCTTCTTCAAGCAATGGTTCATCACAATCTTTCATTTTCAAGTACAAAATCTCTTCATCAAGAAAGTCATACTGTACTGACTGGTAATCTTTAATTGGTTGGTGAGCCAAATGGTCAGCCAAGATACTACCTTTGATCGCTTTCTGAGATCAGTATTTGATATCATACTCTAATAACAACATCTGCCAACGGGCAATTCTCTCAGTTAAAGCATGCTTCTCAAATATATACTTGATTGGATCCATTTTGGATATCAACCAAGTGGTATGATTCAACATATACTGGTGCAGACGCTTAGCAGCCCAAGCCAATGCGCAACAAGTCTTCTCAAGCATTGAATACCAAGTCTCACAATTGGTGAATTTCTTACTGAGGTAATAAATTTCAAATTCTTTCTTCCCAGTCTTATCTTACTGACCAAGAACACAACCCATACTATCTTCTAGCACATTCAAATACATGATCAACAGTCTTCCTTCAACAGGTGGAGACAGAATCGGAGGTTTAAGTAGATATTCTTTGATAATATCAAAAGCTTTCTGGCAATCTTAGGTTCAATCACAAGACTGATCTTTCCAAAGAAGCTTGAATATAGGCGCACATGTGGCAGTCATGTGAGAAATAAATCTGGAAATATAATTCAAGCGACCGAGAAAACCTATGACTTGCTTCTCAGTTTTGGGCGCAGGCATCTCTTGTATTGCTTTGACCTTGGCAGGATCAAATTCAATACCCTTCTCAGTGACAATAAAGCCCAACAACTTACCAGAACGAACACCAAAAGTACACTTATTGGGATACAAGTGGAGTTTATACTTCCTCAAACGCTGGAATAGCTTCAACAAATGCTCAACATGTTCCTCTTCATCAATTGACTTAGCAATCATGTCATCGACATAAACCTCAATCTCTTTATGCATCATATCATGAAAAAGAGTAGTCATTGCTCTCTAGTAAGTTGCACCAGCATTCTTTAGACCGAAAGGCATCACTCTATAACAGAATGTTCCCCAGGGTGTAATAAATATGGTCTTCTCCATATCCTCGGGTGCCATCTTAATCTGATTATATCCGAAAAATCCATCCATAAACGAAAAGACTTTGAATTTAGCAGTATTGTCTACCAACATATCAATGTGTGGCAGAGGGAAATCATCTTTCGGACTAGCTTTGTTCAAATCTCTATAGTCGACACACATGCGGACTTTTCCATCTTTCTTCGGCACAGGCACAATATTGGCCACCCATTGCAGATACTCAGTAGTCACAAGGAAACTGACATCAATCTGCTTCTGAACTTCCTCTTTGATCTTCACAGCCATATCAGGATGCGTTCTTCTCAACTTCTGCTTGACTGGAGGGCATTCTGGCTTCAACGACAATCTATGCTCCACAATCTCAGAATTCAAACTAGGCATGTCTTGATAGGACCAAGGAAACATATCTGAATACTCTCGAAGAAGATTAATCAACCCCTTCTAAGCATTTGGACACAATCGAGACCCAATCTTGACTTCCTTCACATCATGTTCGGAACCCAAGTTAACTAGCTCAATCTGCTCTTCAAATGGCTGAATAATCTTTTCATCTTGCTCAAGAAGACGAGATAATTCCTCACTTACTTCTACATCACTTTCCTCCTCGGCCTCAAACACAGGGAATTCAAAATTTGGAGAAGGAGAAGGATCATTGTATTCAATGGGGTTAGGAACCAACCTGCATAATGATTTGATATTTTGATTTTAGAGAAGTGAATTTGTGACCAAATATTATGCAGATGGAAAGTTATATTGTTTATTTATGTTTTCTGTGATTACCATTTTCAGAATAAAGCAAAAAGTGAAAAATAAACATCAAAGATGTTGGATGAATAGAATTAATTTTATTGATGATCAAATTAAAATGCCCAAACAATGTTCACTTTTCCCTTAGGCATAGGAGAAGGATTTTTAAAATATAAAAGCAATTACTTAGATCAATGCAAAATAATAGGAATATCAACGGCAATCCAATTGTTGCATGTCCCTCAATGCGTCACAAAGTTGGTGCAGTATTCCTCTTCACTATCCTCTAGCACATCAGCTAAGTGTTGTTCATTGCCATGAATGAACCCTCCACTACGGAAGCTGAGTTGCATCTCTTTAGATCTAACAGCTGATGAGCCCTTCTGGAACCCCAGACCAGTTCTTCCTTTGTTGTCGGAGACCTCTATCACGCGCCCCCACTGATCAACAACACCTTATTCAACAATCTTATGTGCATCTTTCAGAGAGGACATAGGTGCCCGAACTCTCTTCTCAGCAGCAATAGATAAGGCTTGGATCGGAGTTCCAAGATCATCCTCAGCTTCCACGTACGAGAAAGATGACAAATGGCTAACCAATAACGCTTTTTCTCCTCCCACAATCACTAGCTTGCCATTCTTGACAAATTTGAGCTTCTGATGGAGAGTGGAAGTAACAGCCCCCGCCTCATGAATCCATGTCCTTCCCAATAAACAAATGTAAGCCGGGTGAATATCCATTACCTGGAAAGTAATCTGAAAATCACTCGGACCTATCTTGACTGGAACGTCCACTTCTCCAATGACTATTTTGCGCGAACCATCAAAGGCTTTGACAATTACACCACTGTATCTCATGAGAGCTCCCTAGTAAGATAACTTTGACAAAGTTGACTTTGGAAGCACATTGAGTGATGAACCGGTGTCAACGAGCACATTTGACAAAGCATCTTCCTTACAGTTCATTGAGATATGCAAAGCCAGATTATGATTTCTTCCCTCCTCAGGGATTTCTTCGTCGCAAAAGGTCAAATTATTGCATGAAGTGATGTTAGCCACAATGTGATCAAATTGATCCACAGTAACATATTGCTCTACGTACGCTTGCTCATGAACTCTCTGTAGTGCTTCTCTATGCGCTTAGGAATTCATCAGCAGAGACAACACGGAAATCTTTGAGGGAGTCTGGAGCAGCTGCTCAACCACATCAAATTCACTCCTCTTAATTAGTCGGAGTACCTCATCATCATCATCATTGGCTTTCAAGTTGCTGGATTCACCCGACTTATCCTTTGAACAACCAACCGGATCTACATTAGGCACCTCCTCCTTCTTACCAACAACTATTTCTTCTTTATTTTCCGGGAACACTGGTCTAAAAACTCGACCACTGTGGGTCACCTTCGTAACATCTGCAATGCTCACCACTGAATTGGTCGTAGGTAACTGGACCTCTTAACCTTTCTCTATCATCGTATCATTGTATTGATATGGTACAACCTTATTAGATGAATATGGGACTAGGCCCGCTAACCGTATTACCAACGACGAAGCTGATATATTGCTGACGTTCTTATTGTTGCTGCTATCATACTGAATCACCAACTGCTCAGGCTGCTTGAAAACGGGCAATATGACATTGACATCGTCATCTACATGACGGGATTGAACAATCTGGATCATGCCTTCATCCATCAGACGCTAGATGTCCCTTTTCACTACAACACACCCCCTTGGGTTCACGCTACAAATATCACAACCATCGTGATCATGTTCACAGTCACTCACCAAACAGATATCTTTGTGCATCTGCACCAAAGATCTTTGGATAAACCGGACATCAAAAACTTTGAATTCACTGGGACATTCGTCCACCATATTAACTGAAGAGTTCCCATGAGCGGGCAAAGGATTAGCTTTCACATTAGGCGCGCGGTCTTTAAAAGACACCGTACCACTCTTCATAAGCTTTTGAACCTCATACTTCAACGAATAACAATTTTCAATGTCATGCCTAGGTGCACCCTGGTGAAAAGCACATCGAAGCTCGGGTTTATACCACCAAGGAAGTGGTTCTGGGATTTGCGGTGGATTCCTCGGTTGAATCAAGTTCTTGAGAACTAATGATGGGTACAGTTCTGCGTACGACATAGGAATCGGGTCAAAAGAGACCTTCTTCCTCTCGAAGCTCTGTTGTTGGTGATGATTGTTGTTGGTATTGTTGTTGTTGTAGATGTTTGTTCTTTGTTGCGGTTGTTGATGTTGACGTTGATTTTGATATTGATGTTGTTGTTGTTGAAATGGTGTTGTTTGCTTATTTGAAAATATTGGAATGAAGGAAGATACTTGATGATGATGATGTTGACGGGGTGGTGGATTTCTTCTTGCTTGAGGCCTCCTCTGCCTCCCACTGGAAATCGCATTGGTCTCACTGTGTTTCCTCTTGCTGAAACTACTTCCATATTTCTTACTCGTCAACGCCTCATCTTTTGACAATCGTCCTTCACGGACCCCTTCTTCAAGTCTCATCCCCATATTTGCCATTTCGGTAAAATCACTGGGGGCATTGGCGATCATGCGTTCATAGTAAAATGAACTCAGGGTTTTCAGAAAGATTTTTGTCATCTCCTTCTCCTCCAAAGGAGGAGTGATCTGGGCAGCCAACTCCCTCCATCGCTGGACATACTCCTTGAATGTCTCTTTATCTTTCTGAGACATGGACCTCAGCTGGTCCCTATCCGGCGCCATGTCCATATTGTATTTATACTGTTTCACAAAAGCCTCACCTAGGTCATTGAAAGTGCAGATGCTTGCACTATCTAACCCCATATACCAATGGAGTGCATCACCTGTCAGGATATCCTGGAAGTAGTGAATCAACAATTGGTCATTATCTGTCTGAGTTGACATCTTGCGGGCATACATCATAAGATGACTGAGTGGACAAGAGTTCCCCTTGTATTTCTCAAAGTCAGGCACTTTGAATTTCACTGGGATCTTCACATTGGGTACCAAGCACAATTCAACAGCACTCTTCCCAAACAGATCTTTGCCTCTCAACGTTCTCAATTCCTTGTGCAACTCAAGAAATTGGTCCTTCATTTCATCCATCTTCTCATAAATGTCCAGGCCCTCAGATGGCTCGGAGTGATAGACGGTGGCCTCTACGCGAGGAAAAGTGTGCACAATTGGAGGTGGCACAGACATGACCGGGCTAGATGCCGACATGGAAGCAAAAGTAGGAGCGAAGCCTTCTGGCACAAAATTCGGAGGCATTCCCCACTGGAATCCGGCAGGCAAGTTAGGCGCGAAGTGGGTGGTGGCAGCAGGCACAGTAGAGGTGACCACTTCAGAAATAACTGTCCTCGCGGGAGGAGTCGCAGGTGTTGGAGAAGCTTGACTTTGGGCAGCAAGAACTGACTCCATCATGGTAGTCAGTCGGGCAATTTCCTCTTTCATCTCTCTGTTCTCTTGCTCAAGGTGTTCCATGATTCTTAAATGATTATCTCTGGTGTTGTACCGGTGAGTCAGCTTGGCTAAAGCACAAAAGAGCACCAATCAGACACCTGGCAAAAACCTGCTTATACAAATGATGCATGAAATGCAATGCTTGATTATTTTTATTTCCAAGGAACTTACTATATCATTTGCAAGTATATAATATTTAAATGGCAATTGCAACAATTTGATATGACCAAAAATCTCTTTTTATTTATATAATTTGGAAGGATTACACTGAGTACAATTTCAGAAACCAAAATAAAAAGATACAAGACGAAAGGAGACTAGTCAACCTAAGGATCCCTAACAACAGTGTCAGAAGATCTGGTTGAAGGCGCGTACTTCCTTCAAATGCGACGGACCTCGGTCTCAAAAGAAGCCTTCATCTTAATCTTCTCGAGGACAAGCTGGTCAACAATCTTCTTCCAAGCAACGAAAGGCTGAGGTATGCTAGAAGATGGAACCTCTGGCTCCCTCTGTCTCTTCGTCACTCAGTCTTCAAGTAGCTTAATTAGTGCATCTTTGTCCTTAGAATCCAATAGCAACTCTTCATGCTTCTTGCTCAAAGCATGGAAACGCTCTTCCCACACATCCTTCTCTTGCTTCATCTTGATGAGCGCGTCTTCCAACTCCTCTACATCTTGGTTAGGGGGAGTTAATGGCTCAACCACAACCATAGACATAGGTCTTTCACAAGGATAAGGCATCTTCAACTCCATAGCTCTTTTCTTCACTCAAAGAGTGTAGGCTTCCAAAGCTACACCATTGCGCAGACCAAGCTCTGATCTTCCTTTCCTATGCACATTATGCCAAGCATGCACGATCTTCTACTTCAAATGTTGGGGATCTTTACCCTCTTGATAGAAAAGACCTTCTAACAACATGTTATTAGGTTTGTCTCTCAAGGGGAACCCAAGTCGACGACGAGCCAAAGCAGGGTTGTAGTTAATTCCTCCTTGTGTACCAATGAGAGGCACATTAGAGAATTCACCACAACTATCAATAATCTCTAAGCTGCTTAAAGACTGATCATACCAAAATATATCATCATTAGTGAAATTCTGGTATCAAATATAAGATGTCGAAGGTAATGTTACGACACTGATATCTGTCAACACACAATGGATAAATAAACAGAATGGTAAAGCAAATAACACAAGCAATTGTTAACCTAGTTCGGTGCAACTCACCTACGTCTGGGGGCTACCAAGCCAGGAAGGAAATTCACTAAAATAGAATTAGTTCAAAGACTATCCGTACACTTCAACAAGTTACAATCTTTCTCACCTAATCTCTACCCGTGCAACTTCTACCTAAGTACTCTTAGATATGAGAACCCACTCACTTCCCTTATAATCACACACCAGTGATCTTAAACAACAGTCCTTTGTGAAAAGAAAATACTTTTCATTTACACATTCTTGATTTTACTTCACAGTTTCAATCAAGAAGACACACTCTTGATCTTGCTTCAAAGCTTTGATCAAGAAGACACACACTTGATCTTGCTTCAGATCTTTGATCAAGTAGACACACACTCTTGCTTAACAGCTTTAAAGTGACAAATTACAACCACAAATTAGTCCAATTCAATCATCAATGGATGACTTGAATGACCTACAAGTCTTACGACTAAACAAACACAAACCCTAGCTCTCTCTCTATATTTCGCTCAGTCTTGGTTGTGTATTCAAACAGGTTTTCTAAGTCTCTTTTTATAGAAGCTCTCAGCTGGGCTTGGACATCTTGAAAACCCTAAATCTATTTTCCAATCAAATCTTTTTATAACAGCTATATAGATCTCCTTGGAAAATAAGTAAATCTGGTTGTAATCCATGATTGAATGCGCCAGCTAGCCATATCTTCAATCATCCAAAGATTACCATTAATTGTGCAATCACAAAACACCAAACATTCATACTGAATGTTCTGTGTACAGGATGTCATGACATCGGGTCTGACATCCTGGAAAAATCCTGCATAATCCAATAATTCCTTTTATAACTTCCAGCAGGTACAACCATATCAGATGCCATGACATTGTGTATGTCATCTAAAACAATCCTGCATGAACATGTCTTTCATTTAAGCTCCAGCAGGTACATCCATATCAGAAGCCTTGTCATTGTATGTGGCATTCTGAAACAATCCTGCATGCACATGTTCTTGAACTCCAGCAGGTACATAGGATATCTTATGTTAAGACATCACACATGACATCTTGTGAACACTCTTTGTTTTACCAAAATTGCTGCCAACACTTAGAATCAACAAACTCCCCCTTTGGCAAATTTTGGCTAAAACATATATCTGTCCTTTTTGTTCACAAGGCAAACTATCAGCAGTTAAACAACATAACAGAAGTTTAATCAGTAGCAGAAGCAAAACAATTACTAGCTATGGCTACTAGTAATACACACATGCACAAGGGTACTTCTCTTCCCCCTAAATCTGTGCAACAAACAACAAAATTACTAGTTATGGATGCAACTAGTAAGACACACAAATGCACAATGCACAAGGGTACTTCTTCTCCCCCTAAATCTGTGCATTCATCAATCATGACAGCTACTGAACACCAGTACCTGTACCAGCCAGAATGTCATACTGACATCTGCTTCAACATCAACACCTGTGCACCATATCAGACATCCCCTTTGACATCTGAAAACAGAATACCATTCTGTTGTAGCACCTGTGCACTTCTTTTAATAATAACTGTCCTCCAGTCCAGCCACACACAACTTCAACATCAACACTTCTCCCCCTTTTTAGTCAAAATTGACCAAAGGTGACCAATGAGACAAAATAAATGTCTATTAGCCTAGCAGAGAATGTTAGATCAGATGTTATAACATTAAGCATGTTAAAACAAAATATTCAGGAACTACACACCATCATTAAACACAACTGTGATAGCTGGAATAATGAATAAATCCAAGGCACTCCTTAAGAGCCCTAAATATTACATAACAGGCATCAATAAGGACTGCCACAAAAAACATACTCAAAAAAACAGTAAAGACAACAACATTCCAAACAGCAGCCCAACTTTCACCACACCTCCCAATCTTCAATTCAGCCAGGGACCATTAATCAGAAGAAGAAGAATCATCTTCACCTTCACTTTCAGAGTTTTCAGAGCTTCCAGAACTTCCAGAACTTCCATTGGATTGGGATTTTGATCTTGTACTTGAGTCCTTCCCAGCCTTCTCTATTTCTTCCTTCTCCAGGCTACAAATAATAGCTTCCAAAACTTCTTTTCTTGCTTTGGCCACATTCATACCATTCTCCAATTCCATGCAGGTTTCTCTTAGTTGGTCAATTAGGCTCCCTTGAGATGCAGGTTCCCTTCTGGCAGATGTCATGACAACATCATTGACATGACTACCCTCAAAAAGCTTATAGTGAATTGATAGAGGAGTCTTTCTCCTGCTTAGAATATCACTAGCACTTAGAATTCCTGGTTGTTGACTCAGGATGATGCCATAGATGATAGATGGGAATACAATGGGCAACTTTACAGCATTGGTGGAGGCATGTCTGATGGTTTTATCAAACACAAACTTTCCAAAATCATAGTTTATCTTAGTTCCAATGGCATGAATGATCCTCCCAAGAGCAATGGAGATGGTATATATGTGATTAGTAGGTACCCAATTTGCTGAACCAATCTTGTGTAAGATGACATACTTGACAGTTAGTTTACTAGCTGATAGGTGTTTTCTACTAGGCCATTCCTTAATTTGGCCAGCTGTAATCATCCTACATATCTCATTATCTGTGGTCTCTAGATCTACCCCTCCATCAGTTCCTCTCCCTAGGAACCTGTTGATGATGGTTGGTGAAAGTTTCACACACTTACCCCTAACAACCACTTTGCAGACCTCCCTACTGCTTTTTTCATAACTCTCCTCAGGAATGTTTACAATGAAATCTTTGACTAGCCCCTCATAGCATTGAGGCAGAGGAGTCACAGTTTTCATAAGACCA